>NC_088361.1:27879502-27957002 GCF_034508935.2 Berghia stephanieae | reverse complement strand
ATTCAGTACCATCACATTGACGTTGTGGGGTAATGTAAGTAAAGTGGTTTACCCAAGGACACAACGTTGATACCAGAATTTTCCATGATCACTGTCACTCATCCAGCCTCTGACTATACTTAACATTGCTTGACTTTTGTGACAAGACAAGACGCTGCACCGTTGAACCACTGAGCCACATGATTGTGAATATCATTGTATGATATAGAAGTCAGATGTACACAGTTCATGACATGTTTTACATGTTAAATTTAGAGTAATACACAAAAACCTGGAACATTCTTGAATGTAAATTTTTAATTTTTTTTTTTTTTAATATTGATTGGAAACGTTTATAAGCAAATGGCTTTGATATGCTTAAATAACAAGAAGTAGTTGAAATATTTTCCCAATTATAGCCTTGACTTTTTACAGATACCCTACTGTTATTCTTTCTGAGTTTGGTCATCTACACAACATGCGTCTATCTGCCAGGACATTCTGTCATGATGCTACATTTCTTCAAAAATCTTTTTGGTATCGAATCGGAAGTAACTGTGGTTTGATATAGTCATAAAGATTACAATACTCACAAGATTAGTGCACTAGGAAAATGGCAAACTATGTTTTTTTGAAATTAAGAAAAAATGTATCTGAAATTATAAATTAGTATTTTGTCAGCTTTTTACGTATCCCTCTTTTGTAATTTAAGAGCTCTGCAATGTTGAATTTTGTGGGTCAGAATGTTAGAGTCACCCATCTCCATGTTTATGATTGATACTGTTTTAAGTACTTGATTTAACAGGATGATGATGATATTGATATGGTGAACAGATTCTTGAGTTTCAAAATGCTACAAATGTGAGTGATATATGAATGTATTTTTGTATATATTGGGTATAATATATAGTCATAGTAAAATTATGATCAGAATATGTTTTCAAACAAACAAATGACAGTTGAATGTAAACAAAAGAATTATTATATGTGGCTCCTACATTGGACCCTGCAAGCGAATGATATTCCAATTATTATTCAATTTATATTTGATGGTTTTATTTACATGAAAGATTTTATTTATTCAACAGTCGCTTTCATAATATTTCATTCATATTCTGCTGGTTTGAGCTGTTCAAATTTGCGATTTAAAAAAATGGAGAAATAGTTCAAGTTGAAAAGTAGTTAATACAATCCAAAAATAAATAATAATCTATTTTTTTGTAGGCTAGAGAATGTTCTTTGTAAAATACCAAACACGGAAATCTCGAACAAACAGGCCCGGTCCCAACTTGTTTGAGATTTCCGTGCTGCACTGTAATTATTATTCCATTAAATGCGAAAATCATATAATTGTTATGAATGTCAAATCATGTGAAAGGGGTCAGAGTCGATAGAAATATTTAATCATTTCATTATTCGTTCGGTACTGTAACTTATAACTCAGTATTATTTCTTTTGTTAAACTTCTCAGTTTTCTATTATATAATTTATTTAGTCATGTCAGTACTTATTTTTTTTTCTTCTGAATTGCATTTGCAGATGGCTGTTGCTTATTCTTAAGGATTTTTCTTTACTTAACAATGTTAAAACATACCTTTTTCTCCATTCTTTTTTTTTGTTTGTTAATTTTAGTTTTATGTCAAATAAGATAGATTTCACAAACTTGTTCCTTCATTCATGCTGATGTCTAAATGACTTTTAGGTCATCTCAAACTGAATACACTGATAGTGTGCTCTTGGAATCTACATCTAATCCCTATTTGTACCATTCCCCTATGTCTTTCTTTTTCTTGAGTACCTTTACTTGTAATTCTATAAGTTTTTTACTATCCCATATTTTTCCTTTTTACTGGTGCTGAAGTGACCTAAATGTGTCATAAGCGCCACAATTTTTTTTTAAAATGAATTTTTTCATGAAATCAACCCGTGTTTAATGAAATCCCCAAATCCTTCAGCACTGGGAGTTACATGTGGTGAAAATAGCTCAGCATTTTAAGGGTTAGATACTAATTAAATACTGAACTTATTCAATTTGTCTTTATTATGTAAATCATCAAAATCAAAACATTTTTTTTTTATTCATGTAAAATATTGTCAAGCTTTGAAACCAGTTTAACGTTTGTCTAAGACATGTTCATAATATGAGAGTTTGCATGGTCGTGTAAAAAGTAAATTGAGGAAAATGTGTCATTAGCTGTATTAGAAATATTTAATTCTCTTTTATTTAGGCTTCGTCCAAGGATGAGGAGTGATGCATTTTGTTTTATATGACAGGTGTTGTACTGTCAAAGAATGTTCAGGTTGTCTGCTCGCCAGGTCATTCCATTTATTGGTAAATTGGACTTTGTATCATGCTTCACGAAATGAAAAAAAAAAGGATCAATATTTTAAGGCTATGAAAAAGATGCTATAAAGGTTAAAATATGAAGAAAAAAAATAAATTTATAAAGTCGTGCAACGGATATTGCTTTCGCTTGTCCTTTTGTATAAAACTTTATCGTCATGCAAATTTCAGATTTTTAGGGATTCACCGGTTAAGTTTTTATTGTTTTTAACGAAATAATGTTTATGATTAAATTTTACTCATTATCATCTTCGTCTTCATCTTCATCATCACCATCATTTTATTTATTTATTTTGCAATTTCATAATGCTGTCAAAGATTTTTTTAAATAAAATTTTATTTATATATTACACATGAATTTTATCACTTTATCGAGCCAGATTTTTTTTCAGCCATTTTCAATTTATAGCACAGTTTATGCCATGATTAGTTCACTGTTTTGTTGGGAGAATCAGATAATTGGATTGTAATATTCTTTTTTTTGCATCCAAAGGACTTCAATGCAAATTCTGCATAACTATCAAGAGCAGTTGTTTGCAATGCCACCCCCCCCCCCCCCCCCCCCCCCTTTGTTCCTTGTCCTGGCAGGGATCCTTATCTGGGAGGGAGACAGTCATATAGGACCCTTTTTTGAAAGATGATTTTTTTCCTTTGTAAATCATCTCATAGTTATAATTATCTTAAAAAATGCATTCCTGTGTATTTTTCATAGCAGGATTTTTGGCACATCGTTGTATCACTCAAGGAATTTTCTGTTCTCTATTTAGACAATCCCATTTGTCTTCCATTTCTTTTGTGCTTTTAACTTCAGATCTACAGTTTTCCTCTGTATCATCTTTATTTTGACTGGTGTTGAAATAATCTAAATATGTAGTTGTCGTAGTGCTGTCCTATATCTTCAAGTTCCTGATCTTTACTTTGATCTGCTGCTCCCTTTGACACATACCTATCTTTATGACCTTTGACTTTGTAGGATGCGCTAATATGACCTAAATGTGTTGCAAGCGCCATAAAACCCTTAAAAACAAAAAACAATTTTGCAGAGCGAATTCTTAAACCAATGGATTCAGAGAGGCTGTTCAGAATTGTGATTTTTGCTTGCATCTGGTCTTGGGTGTGAGACAGAAGAGCCAGATCATCTGCAAAATCCAGGTTATCCAACTGTGTCCAGGGGGTCCACTGATGCCATTTCTTCGCCCTTTGGCGGTTTCCTTCATTAGCCAATCAATGGCAAAGATGAACAGGAATTGTGAGAGCAAGCATCCCTGCTTGACACCAGTCTTAATTTCAAAGCTGTCAGTAAGCTGATCTTCATGCACAACCCTGCAACTTGTTTCTTCATACATTTCCTTGCTGAGGTTTACCAACTTCTCAGGGATTCCATAATGTGCCAGAATTTTCCATAATGTTGCTCTGTCAATACTGTCGAAAGCCTTCTCGTAATCCAGAAAGTTGACAATAAGAGGACAGTTCCATTCTATAGACTGTTCCACTATGACTCACAGTGAGGCATCTGGTCAATGGTTGAACGGTTTTTTCCAAAAACGTGCCTGTTCGTCCCACACTTTAGCATCTCTCTATAGAATGATCAGGGCTGAGAATCTTCCGCCTAAAGGCGGATTTCCGCCTAAATGGTAGTTTATCTCCGCCCATTCCATCACATTTCCTCCTTTTTCAAATTTGCCGTGTCAAACATTTTCCTCAAAACCACAAAATCACCATTATGTCATATGTCATATTTTGACACCTGTGCTCAGTCTCGTGAAATTTAGTGACGGTCCCGTTTTTATGACGTTGGGCCAGACAGTATGGCACCAGATGTCACAATAGACACAGAAGACCAGTAGGTAGTGTTCTTTGATTAGTTAGTTGATGGTTGAAGGGGAGGGACAAATGGGTCTGGATTTTTTCCCCTTGTTGTAGGTACCTATTGCTTTTTAAATCTCTCTCTCTCTCTCTCTCTCTCTCTCTCTCTCTCTCTCTCTCTCTCTCTCTCTCTCTCTTCTCTCTCTCTCTTCTCTCTCTCTCTCTCTCTCTCTCTCTCTCTCTCTCGCTCTCTCTCTCTCTCTCTTCCCCCCCCCCCCCCTTTGCCTTTCTTTCTATTTCTCTTTTCTTCTTCTTCTTTTTTTTTTTGGATATAGAATTCAAAAGGTCAATACATAAGTTATTCTGGTAAAGAAGTCTCTCCTCCTCCCCCCCCCTCTCTCTCTCTCTCTCTCTCTCTCTCTCTCTCTCTCTCTCTCTCTCTCTCTCTCTCTCTCTCTATCCCTCTCTCTCTCTTTCTTTCTTTCGCAACCACATTAAATCATCTGGTATATAGAGATGATATATTAGAACAAATCAATGGTGGTTGGCTTAGTTTAATCTTTTTCCTTTTTACCTTTTGACTATGGCTTTAAATTTGAGAGATTCTTGGGTTGTATTTATAAGCTGACTAACTACTAGGTTTCTTTGCTTGTGTTTGATCGATAGACTGAGAAAGGTTCCTCCTTTTTGACAATTGCTATTATCATCACTGAATAAAAAAAACACTCACCAAAACCACTACATCAACAGCTCTACCAACACTACTATTACAATCACCACCACAACATCATCCCTACCACCACTACTACTACAAATAGCACCACATCATCCCTACCACCACTACTACTACAACTACCACCACATCATCAACCCTACTACCACTACTACAACCACCATCATATCATCATCCCCACCACCACTACTACTACAAATAGCACCACATCATCCCTACCACCACCACTACTATTACAACCATCATCCCTACCACCACTACTATTACAACCATCATCCCTACCACCACTACTCCTACAACTACTACCACTACTACAACCACCATCATATCATCATCCCTACCACCACTACTACTACAACCACCACCACATCATCCCTACCACCACTACTATTACAACCATCATCCCTACCACCACTACTATTACAACCATCATCCCTACCACCACAACTATTACAACCATCATCTCTACCACCACTACTACTACAACTACCACCACATCATCAACCCTACTACCACTACTACAACCACCATCATATCATCATCCCTACCACCACTACTACTACAACCACCACCAAACCATCATCCCTACCACCACTACTACTACAACCACCACAACACCATCATCCCTACCACCACTACTACTACAACCACCACCAAACACCATCATCCCTACCACCACTACTACTACAACCACCACAACATCATCATCCCTACCACCACTACTACTACAACCACCACCACACACCATCATCCCTACCACCACAACTACTACAACCACCACAACATCATCCCTACCACCACTACTACTACAACCACCACCAAACCATCATCCCTACCACCACTACTATTACAACCACCACAACATCATCCCTACCACCACTACTACTACAACCACCACCAAACCATCATCCCTACTACCACTACTATTACAACCACCACAACATCATCCCTACCACCACCACTACTACAACCACCACCAAACCATCATCCCTACCACCACTACTATTACAACCACCACAACATCATCCCTACCACCACTACTACTACAACTACCACCACATCATCATTCCTACCACAGCTACTACAACCACCACCACACAATCATCCATACTACTACTAGAATCACTACCACATCATCCCTACCACTGCTATTACTACAACCACCACCACATCATCATCCCTTCCACTGTTATTACTACAACCACCATCATCCCTGCTACAACCACCAAATGTTGTAATTACACTTTCAACTTTTGAAATTCCACCGAGTCGTGTTAGAAATTGCCGCGAGACAAATTTTGGATCGCATCTCAGTAAATTTGAGTGAAATTCAAATTTATAGGTTATGGTCGCATGGATGGGTCATGATCTTCACGATGAAAAATTTCCTCCTTTTTTGTGACCAGTCATTCTCACTCCTGAATGATACAGTTGAAAACCTTTCCTGGGATAGAGAGAAGAGTGATTTCTCTATACTTATTACAATTACTGAGGTCCCCTTTATTTGGTAGCTTGACGAGATGTCCTTCTTTCCAATCCTTTAGGAATATCCTGTCATTCCCGATTCTCTCAAGCAGGGGGCGAAGGGTCTCAGCATCAACTTTTAGAGCCTCCATTGGAATCCGGTCTGGTCCAGCAGATTTCCCCCTTTTCATCTTGTTAATGGCACCCACAATCTCTGCTCTATCGATTGTGAATCACAGCTAATGGTAGCTTATTCCTTGCAGGCAAAATTTCAGGTGGGTTGTCTGGTGGTGGTCTGTTCAGAAGGCAGTTGAAATATTCGCTCCATCGCTTAGATTGAGCCTCTTTTTCAAAAATAGTTTTCCCATCTTTATCTTTGACTGGTACGTCTGGTTTCTCATGTTCTCAAGCAAGTGTCTTGGTAGTTTGATAAAGGATTCTCATGTGTCCTCCTGTCGCTGCTGCTTCTAATTTCTCTGCAAGTCTGTTCATGAATGCTTCCTTGTCTTTTTTCACAGATCTTTTGACTTCCTTGAATGACTCGATACTGCTTTTGTGCATCCAGTCTTGAACTTGAAGCCCTTGTTTGACTTGTTGTTCCTTCCTTGTTCTCCTCTTTTCAGTCAGCTTCAAGGTGTTTGGACTTATCCATTCTTGATGTTCCGATTTCTTTACACCCAATACCTCGTGACAAATTGTTATGTAGACTTCCTTGATCTTTGTCAAGTGTGACTCTACGTCTATGTCCTCCTCGAGATCAGCTAGAGGTTGGAAATTATTACTCAATTGCAGTTTGAACTCCTCATTCTTTTCCCCATCTCGTGCATTCACCTGGAATTTTCTTCTTGTGTGTGATCTAATCCCTTGCTTTCTGAGTCGGAGCTCAAGCTTGGCCAATAGCAGGTGGTGGTCTGATCCAACATCTGCCCCTCTCCGTACTGTCACATCCTCGAATGAACGTCTGAATCTTTGAGAGATACAAAAATTATCGATTTGATTCCCTGTCACACCATCTGGTGAGACCCAAGTTGCCTTGCTGGGTGAGGTTCCTTACCTCCCATAGTGGGCAGAGAGGCACTTATTGTGTCTTTCATCCCCTTATATGTTTTCCAACATGCTTTCTGTCTTTGTCTTGGAATGAGATTACATACTTGTATTTGTCCAGGCCCTGGCCGGATACCCTAGCTGGGAGGGAAACAGTCAAATGTATAGTTAGAGTTTTGGGAGATGATATTTTTTTCCTTGTAAATCATCTCTCTGTTATACCCTGTATTGTTTTTGTTTACATATTATATATGATTTGTAAAAATCTTAGTTGGGACCTGTGATTGTGTCTGGCTGAGACCTTTAGGTGATCTCAAACTAAGTACTTTGATAATGTGTTCTTGGAATCAACATGTTTCCTATTTGATCCAATTCCCCTTTGTCCTACCTTTTCTTGGGTGCTTTAATTGTAATTCTAAAACAAATGTGGAGTTTTTATATAGCGCAAAATCCACTAAATGTGCTCAAAGCACTTTACAGGGGATCCCTGGGCTAATAGCAACACTTAACATGTAAGATGTGTCATAACGCCTGTTAGGCGATATTGCAATTTTTTCGGACAGAGACAACGCTGTTAACGGTCAGGTACTCATTTTACACATGAGTACGGTAAGAGAATGTGAGTAAATAGTCTTTTCCAAGGACACAAATATGCGCCGAGCGAGGCTCGAACCCAGGACCTTCCGATCTGAAAGCGAGTGTCATACAAGACCGCATAGCCGCATCTAGAACTTTTTACTATCCCATTTTCTTCCTTTTTACTGGCGCTGATATGACCTTAATGTGTTGCAAGCGCCGTAAAACCCGTAAAAACAACAACAAAAAACCCCAAACAAAACAAGTTGCCTTGTGTATCCTCTTATGGGGAAACGCTGATCCTCCAATCACCAAACTATTGAATGCACAGAAATTCGCAAGTCATTCATCTCTCCTATGCCATGGTGGCCCATGATACCTTCATAACCTATGTACGTTATCCTGTCCCACTTAAGCACATAGCAGTAGTGCGGGGCGGTCCTTGGCAAGCTTAAGGACCACGGTCCTACGGTCCCTGGGAAATGAAAACCGCAAGGACCGGTCCTTTTCGACATTGAACATTCCTGAGAGACTGTCGGAAGTTCGAACCGTTTTGACCTTTGAGACCGTGGGATCGTTCATTCTTGAACCGTTAAAGACCGCTACACGATGAAAACCGTGGTCTACAGGAGTAAAACACACGGAGTAGTCACACTCATTTCAAATTGTAACCTAATTAGAGAAGAGGGGTGATGCCTTCTTTATTTGCTCACCGTACTTCATTGTTACTTTGATAATTTAATAAAATTTGAAATTTATCCCCATTAACGGAGATAATGGCATCGCCCAAGGCGTTGATCGAGTTGTTCGTGGCGTTGATACACACACGCAACTCCTACCCCCCCCCCCCCCCCCCCCCCCACACACCCCACATTAGAGGGCAGCGAGCATTGAAGAGTAAGAGAGAGACGTGAAGTTATAATAAGAGGGGGTGGATGCGGTAATAAGTTAATAAGTAATAAGTGGTGTCCATGGTGACTTTTCGCCAGATCTAACAAACCCAGCTACCCATTCACTGCTGAGTAGACAGGGACTCAGAAAAAACTCGACTGCACCCGGGATCGATCTCTGGCCCTTTGCGTACAAAGAGAGTGCTCTATCAACTGAGCTATCGGGGTGCCCAAATATTCTATTGGACTTTTTTAAAATACAGACGTTATAACTGGGTTTTTTGGAAGGAAGAAACTAATGAAACTCATATTATTTGATTAGTTAAAACACCAAACGAAATTTTAATATTATTGTATTATTTTAAATGACAACAATGCGATAGAAAGGAGTGGTGACAAGAGATGGACAAAAGAAAACAAAAAATCGGACTTGCTACTTGCTAGGTTCGACACACACACACACACACACACAAACACAAACATCTTTAGTAGTCACATGCATTTCAAACAATAACCCATTAGAGAAGAGGGGTCATGCCTTCATCATAGATCATTGTCATTGCGATCATTATGGTGTAGTAAATTTTGAAATTTACCCCGTATAATGGAATCGTCCAAGGCGTGTGCACACGAAAGGGCGGTTTGCGGAGTGGAGGGAGGTGGTCGTCTGCCTCTATGGTCGTCTGTGTCGTTTAGTGTATGGCAAAGGGGGGTGGGTGTGATTAATTAAGTGGGATGGGTGGTGATTGGTGGAAGATAGGCAACCGAGCCAACGAATCGCTGGGGAGGTAGTATGGCGCGAGACCGTTGAAAGGTGATAAGAAGTGAGGACCGCCGCCGGTCTTCCACTATCGGACCGATCCTCTGTTCACAGCTAAAAGACCGTGGGACCGGTCCTCAGCGCGGCACTAATTAGCAGTGACATCTCCCATCATTATGTTGATGTCCTTCCTTGACAACTTATCAATGACTTGTAGCAGACTATAAAATGTATCTTTGCTCTCATCTGTTGCTTCATTTGTTGGGGCATAGATCTGTACAATTTTAACAATGTTCATGTTGATATTCTTACTCCATGTTGTAAAGGACGCCATGGTGAATCTTTCGCCGCGTTCCCTTCCTGTCAGTGATTTTTGGACTAACTTGCTTAGAATTATTCCTACTCCCTGTGTATGAATTCCATCCCCTCTTCCTAAATATAAAATCTTCTCCCCAGACTTAAGGCGTTTCTGTCCGGATTGTATCCAGTGGGTGACGCGTACTCCAAGTATATGCATCTTGTAGCTTATCATCTGTCACAACTTGAGAGCTTTTTCCTGCTCCATACATGGTGCGAACGCTCCACACGTAATTCGAGGCTGCTTGTTTGGCGAAGACGTCATCCGGTCAGCAGAGTCCTTTCAACTTTGTCTGTTGTCCTTCATAAATTCTGTAATTGCGGAAACTCTTCGGTCGCCCAAGATTTTATTTTTTTAAAAAGGATTTGATTTGTCCGTCTGTCTCTGTAACAATTTGCGTTTTACGGAGGGGGTATTAACCCTTCGACAAACCCCAACATGGAGGACCAGGTGACTCAAAAAGGGGGAGTCACACACCATTGGTCGCCTTTTACGACATGCTGGTTTGTCAGCAGCAGCTTCAAGTGGTGCACACACTATTATGTTATGACGATCGACCCAATCAGCAAAGTCTTTAAAGCACTCGTGCACCGTCGCGAACCCACCCAGATGCTTCGTCACAACACACCGTTCAACTAGATGCTCTGCGGTTTCGGGTTCCATCCCACATCGGGTACATTACATGGTGGGCAGGTGGAAAGTCCCCACTGATGATGCGATTTTGCCGTGAGGCAGGTCCTCGACCGAAGCCGATTTGCTACCACCCAGTGTCTCCTCTGACTTGTGGCGAGGCCTGGTAACTTCTCACCAAGTATGTCCCCGCCACCCCGAGGGATTGAATTTGTCCAAACCGACTACCATCTCGCATATGCATCTCTGTTCGTAGTCAGGGAAGCTGCGTACAAGGGTTGCCGGGACTTATTTCAGATCGAAACGGGGGCGCCGTCCATTATGCGCTTCACAGGGGTATCCCCATTCCCTCTCTCTTTGATCTTTTGAGCCAGTTTTCCTGGCTCGGCGTTGAGCTATTCATACATCCTCTCTGTTGAACGACCCCGGGAGAGTCAGCGTGTGCAACTTTGAATATCCTCATGTGGCACATTCTGAGTACTGCTTATGCTGATCTGCTATTTACTTACCCCCCCCCCCCCCCCCTCCCTTTTTTTTTTTTCTTAAACACCTTTGACTTAAACCTAAATGTGGTATACACACTGATAAAGGAGCACTCAAATATTGTGTCTACAAAAAATGTTGATTTTTAACCCCCTCCTTGTCATCACCTGCGCTCCCTCAGTTGACGTAATCAAAACCTGTTTATTATGCATAACGAACAGAACATTAATCAAACGGCAAATAATTACACAATGCTATTCAAGCTCATTGACATTGATCAACAAGAGAAAGAAAAATTGAACCGAAAGAAAATTTTGAGGTTAATTTGTTGTTTTGTGGTCTACTGTATATAATGCTCGCCTTCAGATTCGGTCAAGAGTTCAAGCCCTGCTCTGAGTTGAGTCCTTTACTCTCATTTAATCACAGTACTCAGGTGTTCAATGAGTACCTGGCCGTCAACAGCGTTGTCTCTGTCGGGAAAAAAAATGTTATGTCGCTTAACAGGAGTCCTGTCTCATCCTACATGTGAAGTGTTGCTGTTGGCTATGGATCCCTTGTACAGAGCTTTGAGCACGTTTAGCGAATGTTGCACTATAATATATAAATGCTAAAAAAATCAAAGCTTTTTCTCGGATAAAACTGATGTCAAGGGATATGATGATATAATATTATTATGTCATCATTTGGCCTCCATGTCACCACTTGTCAATATTGACGAGACCCCCCTCTCTCTCTCCCCCTGACTGAAGACGTCATGTTTGAACACTTTCATATCTTGGCAACAAAACTCTCAAACTTCTTTGTCTACTACTACTACTACTACCACCACCAACATCACCACCACCACAACTACTTCTTCTTCTTCTCCTCCTCCTCCTCCTTCTTCTTCTTCTTCTTCTTCTTCTTCTTCTTCTTCTTCTTCTTCTTCTTCTTCTTCTTCTCCTTCTTCTTCTACTTCTACTACTACTACTACAACTACAGTGTACTACTACTACTACTACTACTACTACTGCTACTTTATACTTCTACAAATACTACTTCTTACCAACACCAACACCATTACAAGTACTACTACTTCTACCACTATAGTTGGCCAATTAACATGTAGGGTCGTTTCTGTCTCGGTGGACACGGGTAAAAGGAAAGACCGGACCGGATTTTCCCTACTGCACCTCCTCTAAGTTTGGTGAGAAGTTGCCAGGCTTTGATACCAGGGAGGAGACACTGTGTGACTGCGAATCGGCTTCGGTCGAGGAGCTGCCTCCCGGCCAGTGCGCTTCATCGGCGGGGTCTTACTACCTGTCCAACATGTACTCGCTGTGGGCAAGAACCTGAGACGGCAGAGCATCTAGTCGAACGGTGTGTTGTGACGATGCTACCCGGCGGGTTTGCGACGGTGCACGAATGCAGACCGGACTTTGCTGATTGGGTCGATCGTCATAACATAGTAGTGTGAAAACCATAAGAGGCTGCTGCCTACTGTACACAAAAAGAATTGGTCGTTTCTGTGGACACGCGGGCCATCCGATGCTGCTACCTGGGTACAAACATAGAGTCGTGCGTCACCACTACACAACAGCGATACCAGAAAGTTTGTGTGTGTGTGTGTGGGGGGGGGGGGGGGGGGGGGGGGGGTAATGGCAGAAAATAGCACCATAAATTTATTATGACCTGAACTGTCAAAACATGAGATTATAACTTTTATTTATCAAAGCAAATGGCAGCTATTTGGTTTTGACTTTGGGATTTATTTTATTTATTTTGTCCATATTGTCGGGAATATGTATGTATTTTGGTTTCATGGGCGTGCAGTTTATTGTTTATTTGATCTCTGCTCTTTGATTTTTATTCAAGTTCAAGAAACGAAAATAAAAATTGGCGCCTAGGTGGGGTTCCCACCTCTCATAGTGGACAGGGAGGTACTTGCTGTCTCTTCTATACTCTTGTATTTTTTCCAGTTGCTTTCTATCTTTGTCTAGGAATGAGATTACTTAGTTTTGTCCTGAACCTGGCCGGAGTCCTTGGCTGGGAGGGAAACAGTCTAATGTATAGTTATAGTTTTGGGAGATGATATTTTTTTCATTGTAAACAATCTCTCTGTTATGCACTGTATTATTTTTCCCTTTTACATATGTATGATTTGTAAACAATTGAGTGTGTTTCTCTATGCGGGGACCTGTGCTTGTGTCTGGATGAGACATTTAGTGATCTCAAACTAAGTATGTACACTGATAGTGTGCTCTTGGAATCTACATCTGTTCCTTATCTGAAAACAATTCCCCTTTGTCTCCCTTATTCTTGGATGCTTTAATTATAATTCAGGAACTTTTTACCATCTCATTTTCTTCCTTTTTACTGCAAGAGCCGTAAAATCCTTAAAAACAAACACAAAGTGGCGGGGGGTCGGGAACTGTATTCACCTAATCACCTTCTCAGATTGCTCGCAGTGGATCTTTATTGTTGTGACGTACTTTGTCTCACTTAGTTCATGTGCTACCTGGATGCGAGATGTTGAACATCAACATCTGAAATACATTCACTAATTTCTCACACAAAACCAGTCACAGAGATAGTAATAGAAAGTGTTAATAGCAAGATAGAGAAATATATGACAATATACCGTAATTACTTTCCTCTAAATGTACTTCCAAAACACCACATATTGGAAACCCATTGCATACCTTTTATGAAGAAATATACTTTTGGTCTAGGTCTTTTAGGAGAACAAGGAGGTGAATTGTTACATTCAACAATTTCAAAAATTGAAAAGAAACACAAACAATGAGAATAGAATCATCTCAATTAAAAACAATAATAAAAATTAACCTCCTGCAGGTTTCTCCTGATATCATGTCGCATGTGCCCCCCCCCCCCCCCCCCCCCCCCCCAAAAAAAAAAAAAAGAAAGTTAGAGAGAAATGAAAATTTGATGAATCAAACAAAATAATACTTAAACATCTTAAAACATTTGACATATTACGTGGTTAAACTTCCTCTAAAAATAGAGCTGTTATTTGTATATTTTGAGTTATATGTTGCTTTCTCAATCCCCTCCCCTTTTTTTCTCTTTTCTCTCTATCCCTTTCTCCCTCCAACTATCCTCCGTTCAATAGCTACATCCTCCACCACAAATCTTTTTGTTCTTTCTCATACCTAAACACAGATAAAGTGCTGGGTATCTGCTTTTTAAAGGAAGTGAATATATAATATTAAAGTATGTTTGATGGCATTCTAAATATATTCTGTAATCTGGAGTTGTAATACAAGAGAGATTGCATATTGAATCCTCAAGGACGTCGAATGTTGAATGGGAGGGTTCAAATATCAGACGGAATAGTAAAATAACCAAATTTCCGGCACATGTGAAATTTTGTGAGTAATTAGAAATAGTCTTTGACTTTTAATTAGTGAATTTTTTTTTTCACTTTGGTCGTTTACATTTTTAGATAATTAAGAGTTTATTATGCATGTTTGAGTGAATTGTTAATGCTTAGTGTGAAAATTATATACATCTTATTATTAATAAAATTATATCAGAATAAAGATCATCTCCTCCTTTTTCTAAGTAATCACTTTGTATTTATAAATAACATTTTTAAAATAGTTAAAAACAGGTTTAAAAACCATAACAAAGGTTGATAATTTCAATAGCCACAAAAGGCTCTGACTGAATAGCAGAAATCGGTGAAGCGTGACAGTATGCATTGTGAGTGTGAGAGCAGGGGTAAAGCGGGCTGAACTGAAAGATCGCTTTTGGAACACTGTGGAACATACACGCTTGCACATTGTTTCTACACATGTATACAAAAGAAATGAGTGTACATACATACATATAGATAGTTCGAAGATGACGTCACTCATGTCTTTGTTATTGTTTTTTTTTTTGTCATCCGCGTTTATGAGTAATGCTCACTGAACTGTATTAACCTGACTATAATCGTTCATGGATACACACAGTTTTGTGTGTTGGTCCGTTATACTTCCGGATGGCAATGTTATGAGCTTCTTAGCCAAGCGCATACTATCTATACATGCAGACATACATACAAACCAGCATACCATCGTATATGCATGCCTACATACATACAGAAGTTGGAATTTTTCGCTCAGCGGATGCCTCTTTTCGTTGATAATGTTAAAAGCTTTCTTCTCAACTGCATTAATATAAGTTGTGTCAAAGCTTCTAAGGTCGATGTTAATTATTTTTGAAGCCTCTCTGAGGGTTCTATGTAGTTTGGATTTTTCTTTTGTTCCACAGCTTCCATACCACGTTGTGATGCCAAACGAAACGATACTCAATATTAATGACTTGAAGATTTGTATCATGGTCTTTCTGTTCACATTGAAAGACCTTGATTTTTACATTTTTTGATGACATTGTTGGTGTGCGATTCAAATCTAGACTGTTATCTATAGTTACACCAAGGTATTTAAACGTTTCAACAATTTCAACCGCCTGGTTGTTAATTTTTGTTATTTGTCTTGCTCTTTTTCCTATTTTTCTCTGATCAAACAGTTGTTCCTTTGTTTTTGTTACATTGAGCTCAAGACAGTTATCGACACAGCATTTGCTGAATTTACTAACTTGCTCAGTGTATTTAAATTCGGAGACGGAATCATTGAGCAGGCCGAGTATAGCGGTGTCATCAGCATACTTGATGAGTTGGCAGTTATCAAAGCTAGCCACACAATCGTTTGTATAGAGGATGTAAGGTAGAGGTGAGCTTACACACCCTTGTGGGCATCCGTTTGAAAGAGTTTTTACTGATGATATATTTGAGCCTACTTTGACATGATAGGGGCGATGGATGAGAAAGTTGTTATACCAGTTGATGAGGTAATGGGGAAGGTTTAGAGCATGCAGTTTACTGATTAATATGTTGGTTTTCATGGCATTAAAGGCAGACGAAAAATAGACGTATAGGATTCGGCAGTAGTTGGCGGGTGAAACATCCAAGTGATTTGATATTGAATGCATCACTGTGAGGAGTGCGTCTTCCACACTAAGATTTTGTTGGTAGGCAAACTGATATGGATCAAGTATGTGTTGGTCATATATAAATTGCAACAGCTCTCTTTTCAGAATTTTTTCCAGACATTTCATAATAATTGATGTTAAAGCAACAGGTCTATAACTATAATCATTCAGCTGAGTTAGTTGATTCTTTTTGGGTACTGGAATCATAGTCGATGTTTTCCATATAATTGGGATTTTCTGTTCATTTATTGAACGTAGGAAAATAGGCAAGAAAGGGACAGCGAGTAGGTTGTTACAATTTGAAATGAGTTCCCCACTAAGTCCATCTGGACCTGGTGCTTTTTTCTTTTTACATAACTTTAGAACATTGATGACCGCCTCTTCTTCGATTTCTGGCGAAGGAGACGTATTTTTTGTTATGATATTAATTTTTGAAAGTACGTTGTCAATGGTGTCGAATCGACAGTAAAACTTATTTAATTCCTCGATACTCATATGTCCGTCATTGTTAAAATCTGTCTTTTTGTTGTTAACGCCACCCATTTCTTTAACCATCCTCCACGCCTGGGATGCATTTGAATTTTTAAGGTTTGTTTCCATTTTATCTTTATATTTACGTTTTTCTTCATAAATTACCCTCTTTAATTGTTTTTCTGCCTCGTGATGCTTGTGTTTGTCCCCTCTCATATGAGCGATTTTCTTCATATTTATAAATAACTTAACTTGTTTGTTCACCCAAGGTTTGTTGTTGTTAAATATTTTAATCCTTTTCGTGTCCACACACAAATCATAATAGACATGAATATAAGACGTGACAACATCAACCCACTCGTCCCGTGACATATTATCAGACATGAGTTCATCCCAAGATAGAATTCGCTTGGCCAAGGAGTTCACAACATTGCCATCCGGAAGTATAACGGACCAACACACAAACTCTGTGTAACCATGAACTCTTATAGTCTGGTTAATACAGTTTAGTGAGAACAACTCACAAACGCGGATGGCAAAAACAATAACAAAGGCCTGAGTGACGTCATCTTCGAACTATCTATTGTGCAGTCAAAACAACATTGGAGTATGTTTATATTTTCTGTTGACCAAAGACGAGTTTCTTTCACAATCGCTTTATGTTGTCTTAATTTTGTTTTGTAGGTTGGAATCAACAACACACTCTTGTGATCTGAATTTCCTATTTTCACTTTTTGAACGCTTCTGTATGCATTTTTAATATCTTTATAGATAGTATGCAGATGACGTCACTCAGGCCTTTGTTATTGTTTTTGCCATCCGCGTTTGTGAGTTGTTCTCACTAAACTGTTTTAACAAGACTATAAAAGTTCATGGTTACACAGAGTTTGTGTGTTGGTCCGTTATACTTCCGGATGGCAATGTTGTGAACTCCTAGGCCAAGCGCATTCTATCTATATAGATAGAATGCGCTTGGCCTAGGAGTTCACAACATTGCCATCCGGAAGTGTGTTTATAGCCTTGTTAATACAGTTCAGTGAGAACAACTCACAAACGCGGATGGCAAAAACAATAACAAAGGCCTGAGTGACGTCATCTGTATACTATCTATAGCACAGATCTAGGGTTTTATCTCGTCTGGTAGGAACAGAGACGTGTTGATAAAAAGAATTTATAGATAGTTCGATGATGACATCACTCAGGTTTTTGTTATTGTTTTTTTTTTGCCATCCGCGTTTATGAGTAATGCTCACTGAACTGTATTAACCTGACTATAAACGTTCATGGATACACACATTTTTGTGTATTGGTCCGTTATACTTCCGGATGGCAATGTTATGAGCTTTTTATCCAAGCGCATACTATCTATAAAAGGGCAGTGATTGAAATCACCAAGAATTATTACGGGGGCATCAGGATGTTTTCTTCAAAAATTAAATGATTCCTCCTCAATTACCTGTAAAGCTGTGTTAGCATTCGCATCAGGAGGGACGTACACAGCAACAAGTAGTAGTTGTCGTAGTAGTAGTAGTAGTAGTAGTAGTAGTAGTAGTAGTAGTAGTAGTAGTAGTAGTAGTAGTAGTAGTAGTAGGAGTAGTAGTAGTAGCATTAGTAGTAGTAGTAGTAGTAGTAGTAGTAGAAGTAGTTGTTGTTGTACCGATTGTTGTTGTTTTAGTAGTAGTAGTAGTAGTAGTAGTAGTAGTAGTAGTAGTAGTAGTAGTAGTAGTAGTAGTAGTAGTAGTAATAGTAGTAGTAGTGGTAGTGGTATTGTTTGTGTCGGTGGTAGTTGTAGAAACACTAGTAGTAACAGCAGTAATGATGATGATGATGACAGCATTTATCATTATATGATAAAGGAGGAAACAAATTAACATGCCAGATGTAATGGCTTCAAGTGAAAAAGAATGCAAAAGAAGAAAATGTTACTAGATATAGATAGTTCGAAGATGACGTCACTCAGGTCTTTGTTATTGTTTTTTTGCCATCCACGTTTATGAGTAATGCTCACTGAACTGTATTAACCTGACTATAAACGTTCATGGATACACACAGTTTTGTCTGTTGGTCCGTTATACTTCCGGATGGCAATGTTATGAGCTTCTTAGCCAAGCGCATACTATCTATACTAAGAAAAATCTTCCCTTATTTTAAAAAAAAATCAGACTTGTCCCTAGATAGTTCGAAGATGACGTCACTCAGGTCTTTGTTGATGTTTTTTGCCATCCGCGTGTATGAGTAATGCTCACTGAACTGTATTAACCCGACTATAGATAGAATGCGCTTGGCCAAGGAGTTCACAACATTGCCATCCGGAAGTATAACGGACCAACACACAAACTCTGTGTAACCATGAACTTTTGTAGTCTGGTTAATACAGTTTAGTGAGAATAACTCACAAACGCGGATGGCAAAAACAATAACAAAGGCCTGAGTGACGTCATCTGCATACTATCTATAAACGTTCATGGATACACACAGTTTTGTGTGTTGGTCCGTTATACTTCCGAATGGCAATGTTATGAGCTTCTTAGCCAACCGCATACTATCCAGAGAGATATAAGATCTAAACGTCTCGTGTGTGCATGACAAAATCGTATTTTGTTCACAATACATAATACCCAGCTTTCTTTAGCCGTGCTTGATAAAATATCACACAATCAACAAAACGTAGGTCTTCAAAGCCGGAGCTCATAGCGGTTTCTATAGTGTGAAACGGACAATAGCGAATGTTTGTTATCCTTTGGTTAGGACGTTAGTCTATCGCAAAGTACTTTCGCCAGATCTAACAAACCCAGCTACCCAATCAATGCTGGGTCGACAAAAGGGTCAGAAAAAATCTCGACTGCACCCGGGATCGATCTTGGTCCCTTTGTGTGTGTGTGTGAACCGAGTGCTCTACCAACTGAGTTATCCGGACCTCTTCAATCAACTAACCTTAGAACTTTTTGTAGGAATACATCTTTTAAAAACCTGACGTAGCAATGACTATCCCGCACAAATCTTTGGGCCTCTTTTTCGCTCACGAAGTGCCCGAATTCGCGTCAAAATATGGGACGAAGCCGTTTCGTATATGCTATTTTTAAAAATTAATTACGACGCTGTTTATCGATGAATATGACTGAAAGTTGGCACACAGTTTAAAAAAAAGGTCATTTTAGATTATGTCAAGCGACAAAACTCGTGCGATAACCAGAAAACCGTTAAAAATAGATTTTTACTCTTTGGAGTAAAATATTTCTAAAATTACCGGGCGTGGAGGTTTTGTCGCTGACAAGGTAATACATGAACATTTCTTCTTTTTGGTTGTAAAATTTCATATGAATATGACGAGTACTTTTCCCGTATTTTACAAAACACCATCTTAATTTGCTCTTCAAGTTTCAATCTTTTAATTCACTTATTACGCAAGATACAACCAAAGGTCGAAAAAAAAATGCCGAAAAAGCGTCCCATATTTTCGCGTTTTTTTCCTCTTTGCGGGTCATCCAAATAAATGACGCCTTTGAAACTGCATAACTTGTTTATTTATGAATGGATTTTCAAAATTCAAAAACATTTTTACTCAGTGGAGATAAGGCTTTGATTTTAGACCAAAAAATTTCCTCAAAAAGAGAAAAAAAACATTTTTCATAGTCATTGCTACCTGACGTCTGAAGAGATTCACCCATAATTTTCTAATTCATTGATCTCATGAAGTTTACGTGATACTGCTAAAGGTTAACATTAACAGCGTGCTTTGTAAAAATTGTATAATTTCAAAGCGCTTTATAAGGGGTCCCAAGCCAACAGCAATACATAACGTGCAGGACGAAACATGGCGTCTGTTAGGCGATATTTTTTTCGGACAGAGCAACGCTGTTGACGGCCTGGTACTCATTTTACACCTGAGTACGGTGAGAGAATGTCAGTAAAGAGCCTTTTCTAAGGACTCAACTATGCGCCGAGCGAGGATCGAATCCAGGACCTTCCGATCAGAAAGCGAATGTCATAACACAAGACCACATAACCGCACATTAGTGAAAATGATTTAAAACAACCCCCCCCCCCCCCAAAAAAAATACAAAAACAAAAACAAAAACAAAACAAAACAACAACAACAAAATCTGATCCCGTATCACAGAGACCACAAATTCATAGAAATAAGATAATGTATCCTAATGTACAACGTCTGTTCTTTGGGGAGATGTTCCAAGACAACAGGTAAAAGTAGCTGTCTTGAAAGATCCATCATGTTCTACGTCATATTTAGAAAACTCTACGTAGAGTTCTCGTTGGGAACGTAACTCTTGTTTTGGTGTCATAAAACAATCATTTGTGTTACACGTATCTCCATTTTCTTCGTTCAGGTCGGGTAATTGTGTGTGTTATCTTTCATTCGGAAAGGATTCAATTTGTTTCTTTCGAAAAACAAGGTAAGTAAAATGTATATTATTTCAAGTTAATACGTGCTTTCTACAAAATGCTTATTTGTATTAAATTCATAAGAACTGGAGATTAAGAACAATTATTAGAACCAAAGACAGCATACTGTCATGTATATTTCTTTATTATGGAATAGAGAGAGAGAGAGAGAGAGAGAGAGAGAGAGAGAGAGAGAGAAGAGAGAGAGAGAGAGAGAGAGAGAGAGAGAGAGAGAGAGAGAGAGAGAGTTCATTTTCGCAACAGCTATGATATTGCTACCACTTACATAATAATAAAAGAAAACAAAATCAAGTAATGATAATGAATGGGGTGTTAAAGTATGAAAAGGAGAAAATGTAAACCTGTGCTGCCTGTGATAGTGAGTGGCAATGTTAGATCTATTTACAACAAAATTGAAGAGTTGCAGGTCGCTACTAACTATTTGTGTGAATTTAGAAACTCGTCTGCAATATGTGTTACAGAGACGTGGCTACACAGTGACATTCCTGACAATAATAATGATAATAATAACAATGATGATGATGATGATGATGATGATGATGATGATGATGATGATGATGATGATGATGATTGTATTGTGGTATTAAAGGTCGAGGTTAACTTTTTTGTTTAAGAAATGTTTATGTTATAATTCTCCACACCACTCGAGCGTTTTACATAAGTCGTCAGTTCCTGCCCTTCGTAATGGGCATGATCTATATTCAATTTCCATGTGCTCGAGGTCATTGGTCACATTGCAAAGTGTGTTCAAAGTGACCCACATAGTGAAAAGTGTTCACAGTTTTTTTAATATCTAACATTGCGATTGGTTATTTTGTTCAGCTTGACATATTATGAGTATGTTTATAACTTTTGTAAACAAAGCAACGTGTTTAAGAAATATCCAATAGTTGGACAGCAACAAATCATGTGATTGATGACCTGGTTGGACGAAAACATGAATATAGATCGCTCCCATAAAATTAAATTATATAGAGGTTGGCAAATCCTTATGGTAACCCCGTTACACATTACATGAAAATATTAAACAGCAATGATTAGTGGCTCGTATAGATAGTATGCAGATGACGTCACTCAGGCCTTTGTTATTGATTTTGCCATCCGCGTTTGTGAGTTGTTCTCACTAAACTGTATTAACCAGACTATACAAGTGCATGGTTACACAGAGTTTGTGTGTTGGTCCGTATACTTCCGGATGGCAATGTTGTGAACTCCTTGGCCAAGCGCATTCTATCTATAGCTGTCTCAGGATATAACCTTCACAATACAATAAGTAATGAATAAAACAAGTTACAGTCCCATTTTCATTGACAATAAAAGTAAGTCGGATTTATTCTGTTTTAAATAGTACGGTATGTTTTTTTTCATGTCTATTTTACATCATGGGGCACTAACAAAAACCACAATATTTTATTATTTTTGCGAGTTTTAACTTGTGGCAGCCGAGGTCTTGGTTGTAGGGGTGCCGTTTTATGCAAAAATGTGAGGTTGGACCGCTTTTCCTTTGTCCATACTAGGATGGGATTGAAATCTGGTTTGATATAATGGTGCCGTTTGATAAAAAGATGTGAAGTTCGACTGCTCTTCCTATGCTCATACTAGAAAGGGATTGAAATCTGGTTTGATATAATAAATAATTACACCAGTGATAGACTTGTGTACGGCTTATAACATGCTCACCATATACACTCTGAAGTTCTTTATGAATTTCGGTAGGATTCAGACATTTGGCGTTCAAAAAACGTATGACAGCTCTGATTTCCTCCTTTGACCAAGTTTCAAGGTGGGCCGCCATCTTTAAAATCGTCTAGAAATTCATTGTGCAAAGTGATGCACTTCATATTTTCTGGGAATATCCGTAAGGAAATAAGGAATATCATGTCGTTTACAGAATTAAAAAATCTCCACTGGTTGCTGAGCAATGGGCATTTTTGTTGATAGCATAAAAAACGCGGATTTTACAGGCATTTTTCGGTTAATTGTGAAAGAGCCCTCGTATAAGCAGGTCGTCAGATTGCTCCGTGTTAAACTTCCTTGGCCTATCTGCGGGAATTGCGTGTCCTCAGACAATGGTAAATAGGGTCTAATGTCAGACATTTTCAAAATAGTACAGATGGCTAAGCCAGTCTAATAATATTTAATAAAATAGTCTAACACTTGAACGGTATAAGTATAGTCTCATGAATATTTTAAGTAACATAATTATAATGCTGTCGCCCTGATAGCATGACGTAAACAAATGATAGGTACTGCAGCTATATAAACAAAAATAGATAAACAATGGTATTTTTACGTATGATCAAATTACATGTAACCAAGTTATGATGATACCACACATATCAGCATCATAGGTATATAGAGGTAAAAGTATGAAGAAAAGTTGTTATACAGTATGTACGAGTAGATCAGAAAGAGATTTAAGAGAATTAAAACAATGTAATCCACTCACCCCTTATTAATGAAAATCACACCACTGAACAGAATAAAAACACATAATAAATAATAGCTGAAAACGTGTTAATTTTTTTAACATGTATTTTTTTGTTTGTAGCATTGACAGGAGCATTTATATATCGTAATATCCACGAAACGTGCTCAACGCGCTCTATCATGGGCTCCCTGCCAACAGCAACATCATTTAACAAGTAAGACGAGACATGACACCTGTGAGGTGATTTTTTTCTGATACAGACAACGCTGTTAACGGCCAGGTACTCATTTTACACCCGAGTACAATGTGAGAATATAAGTAAAGAGCCTTTTCCAGGGACTCAATTATGCGCCTCTCAGGGCGGGACTCGAACCCTGGACCTTCCAATCTGAAGGCCACTCGACCTCATAGCTGCACAATAATAATGTGTTATTAATTTTTCTGAGGTCACAGAGTTGATAGACCGAGACAGTTGAGAAGATGGATGGAAAATTGATGTTGCAGACAGTGGATTACATCGTGATCGTGGTCATGTTGCTCATTCCCCTTGGCATAGGAATCTTTTTTGCCATCAAGGATGCCAAAAGAAAAACGAGAGTCGAATACCTTTTGGGTGGTAGGCGCATGTCCTTGTGGCCTGTTGCC
The DNA here is from genome assembly GCF_034508935.2 of Berghia stephanieae. NCBI lineage: Eukaryota > Metazoa > Mollusca > Gastropoda > Nudibranchia > Aeolidiidae > Berghia > Berghia stephanieae. Next base: position 27,932,989 of record NC_088361.1, on the reverse strand, counting down.
TTGTCTATATTTGTCACATACCAGGTAAGGTGATTCTGTTGTGTACCACAACAACAAAAATGTCAAAAAAAAAAATTTTTTTAAATGGGGGGAGGGGGGGGGGGGGGGGGAGAGAGAAAAAAATAAAATTAAAATGAAAGAAAGAAAATATTTTACAGATGATAATATAGAAAATAATTTGAATAGAATACTTTTTTAAAAATTCAAATATCGGTCGATCAAGAAAATCAACTTATCTACTTTTTGAGTCACCAGATATTGTCTCAATTCTAAAATTTGTTGACAGGTTTAGATTCTGCGGCGTTTATAATATATAAAGAAAAAAAAAAAAAGAAAAAGAAAACCACTTAAGGAAGCTGTAAAAAATAAAAGAGGACAGACGCAAAGTAAAGTTTGGAATTTAAAGATTTTAAATGTGACATTTCGGTATGTATGTCTGTTTTTCTTGCTTCCCAATTACCAGGCACTAAGATACCATCATTGTGTGACAAATGCTGGAGTCTTTAAAGTTTAACCCATTTAAGTTTATTTCAAAGCAGTACCTCCTTTGTAAAGTCAGTCTGCAATAGAAGTATGATAAGAGTAATAAAGAAAATCCGAGGTTACCCTTTTCATGTCACAAACGAAACTCGTATTTATTTAGCATTCCAGAAAACTGTTCCATCATATAACATCATATTCCGGGGTGGAGAAAACCATTTAACGATTATTGATTTACCTTTGACACCGTTTAGAACAGATCAGGTAGCAGCAATGCCAAAGACTAAATTATTGTCTCTGATGTACAATATAGAACCAACTTTCAGTCACTGTCTCTAACCCGGCACCCATTCATTGACACGGCTGACCAGAAAGAATGGCAATAAGCATTAGATACAGGCATCAATAAACGCTAACATTAAATCTTCTATCTGAAAAGCATGCCTCAAATTCGCATAGACTAAATGAGTGGGTATACTGACCTGCTTAAAACTCATTCAAATACATGTATATAATACTCGTAATTTCCCTTGAAAAGCTAAATTAAAGAAGTCGAGGAAAAATAAAATTGAAGGGTGAAGAGGAGGAGGGAGAGAAAGGGTAAGAGGAGAAGGAAGCAAACGAGCAGATCAAAATGTCATACCTGTACATAACGTTGGAATCAAGAAGAGAATAAGACATTAAAAGTAGGAAAAATACTTGAGCTCTGACAATGAGCGCGTTTCTTTCATGTTGTTAAAAAATATATTTATTAGAATGGGCGAGTGAAAAGTAAAGGCATTGAACAGTTACATAGCGGAATAAATGAATCACTGTCAGGTGTGCATCGAGTTTTGTGAAACTGTTGAAATCGTGGAAATGCGTACACTTACCTTTTAAAATGTTTTTCGGGTCAATTTTAATTTCCAGTCGGCCATATCTTTGATGGGATTCCCAAGCGAGGTTTACCAACATGGACCTATGATATTCGGCATGTACCCTGGGGTTGTCGCTATATACCTCCTGTCCTACTGTGTACTTGTGCCTTTGTTGTACCCCCTCCAGTTAACCAGCATTTATGAGTACATGGAACTGAGGTATAAATCAAAGGGAGTCCGATTGATGGCTACCGCAATGGGGATCGTTCAAACCTTTTTTTACATGACGGTTGCTCTCTTGGCACCTGGACTCGCTCTTGAGGTATTAATATGCATAACACTTTAGAGCGGGTATTGTAATAGAAAAAGAAATAATGGAGGTGAATTGTGTAGCTCACTTTATGTCACACCCCTAAATCTGTTAGATATGGAAAAATGTGTAAATATAATAATTATAGTGCGTATTCCTATTGTTGTTGCGGTTGTTACTCTCCTTCTCATTTTCCTAATCCTCTCCTTCCTCTTCCTCCTCTTCCTCCTCCTCCTACTCATACTCCTACTCCTTATCCTCCTCCTCCTCCTCCTCTTCTTCTTCTTCTTCTTCTTCTTCTTCTTCTTCTTCTTCTTCTTCTTCTTCTTCTTCTTCTTCTTCTTCTTCTTCTCATTATTATTATTATTATTATTATTATTATTATTATTATTATTATTATTATTATTATTATTATTATTATTATTATTATTATTATTATCATTATTATTATTATTGTTATTATTATTATTATTATTATTATTATTATTATTATTATTATTATTATTATTATTATTTATTATTTATTATTATTATTATTATTATTATTATTATTATTATTATTATTCTCCTTCTTTAAATAAACCAACTGACTCAATCAGATTAGGTTTAACTGTCAATGTCTATCCAAAAGGAAAAGGGGGGAAAAAAGATAGGAAGAAAGAAAGAAAAAAAAATGGCACTTTCTTTATAGTCTGTAATGCATGTTTCAACATTGCTCAGAAGCGTGGTACAAGCAAGTGGGTTGTTTTAAATGCGGAATGTATTTCAGATTTCTCTATTTCATTTTCTTATATTATTTTTGTGTCTTTTTCTCACCAGGCAGCAGCAGGTATTCCTTTTTGGATGTCCGTGGTGATAGTGGGAGTAACAGGCACCATCTACACGGCGGCTGGCGGCATCAAAAGCGTCATCTGGACGGATGTCTTCCAAACTGCCATCTCGTTCATCGGTGTATATGGAGTCATAATCAAATGTGCGCCATTAAATTGGAAAAAGTATTTGCAAAAATGTGTAGGCCCCCGATGACAGTTTTATAAATAACAGTATAATTAAACGAAATATTTATGATACAAAATCCTTCATCAGCCAACAAAAACATATAATTTCTCAAAACCATGCGCGGCCTCTTTTCATTAATGACAGTACAGTAGATAACTCTCATACAATTTAATAAAAACGAATATTAGCTATAAAAATACAAGCTATGGAATCGGGGGGGGGGGGGGGGGGGGGGGGGGGGGGGGTGGTCGAGCGAAATTTTGGATCAGGCTGGAAAACTGTGGAGATAAAAATATTTCTCCTCTTGTCATGATTAAACTCCCGAGGCCAATTCCTCGTGTTATAATTGCAATTTACGAGAAATTACTTCTTTTTTTTTCTTCCAGTATGATTTATTTCGTCTATGATTAAAAAGTCTTCACTTTAAAAACATTATAGCGACTGTAATCTGAAGAACACCTTAGATTAAAAAGTTAAGTACCAATACCAATACAACACAGTCATGAATCTAAAAAAAACTATTGAGGTTCTAGGAAAGACCCGTCAAAAGATGCTCCTTAGACAGTCGGTAGCGGACCTTTACTTTACTATCTATTTTATTATCAGTCTTAAGGCAACCAATCGAAATATTGATTTTTGATAATTGTGTATCTATTTCATTTTCATTGGTCGGCAAATCAAATGTTTAACTAATATCTAATAAGTCTTCTAAGACGACCTTGTTTGTTGTTCCAGCTATACACGTACACGTCAGTTTCAAATTCGATGTGCCAACTACCCTATGTATGTTACTCTTTCCAGCTACCTATGATATGGGAGGGATACGAAAAGCCTTTGAGATTAACAAGGAAGGAGGAAGAATGCGGTTTGACTCCATCAGTCCTGATCCTAGAGTAAGACATACATGGTGGAATACAATAATCGGAGGTGCTTTTATGTGGTAAGATTCTTTTTTCGGGTGTGTTGCGTCTGAGAGTAAGTCAAATGTAAAGGGGTTTTGGAGGTATGTTAATAGTAACAAACGGTATTGGGAAACTGACCACCCCAAACGGCTGTAAAACGGATAATGATAAAGTAAAGGCAGATGCTTTTAATACATTTTTTAAAGTATTTGCACAAGAAAATGTTGATAATATGCCCATATATTAAGAACTGAGTTATTAACTCTTGTTTAAATGATATTGTGGTGAATAAGCTTTGAGGTTGATGTTTAAAATAGATGAATGAAACTTGATACAAATAAAAGTATGGGACCTGACGGTGTACACCCACGTATATTAAAGGACTTTGCAAAGGAAATAACTTTTCCTGTCTGCTATATATATAACAAATCTCGTTCTAGTGGTGTACTTCCTGATGACTGAATGATCGATGTGATCCATCGAACTACAGACCAATAGGTCTAACATGTATTCATTGTAAAATCTTAGAGAGTATAGTTAAAGAGAAACTTGTTATATTTCTTGAAATGAATCAATTGATAAATAATTAATGAAAAGTGCAATATTGATGTTATATATTTGGATGTCAGGAAAGCTTTCGATGCTGTGCCACACAAAAGGTTATTTTTGAAACTTAAAGATTATGGAATTATTGGTAATATTTATAACTAGATGGTATCTTTTTTAACTGGCTGTACACAATGGATTGTCGTAGGTGAAAGTTGTTCTGATTTCATATACGCAACTAGTGGTGTCCCTCAGGGTAGTGTACTTGGTCCTTTACTATTTATTATCTATTAAATGATCTAATTCAATAAATTCTAAATGCATTTTTTTTGCTAATGACACCAAGACTTATGCACCAACATTAGATATAAAGATATATTACAAAATGATATGAATTCACTATACAATTGGTCTTAAAATTGGCAGCTTTACGTTGATGTTACTAAATGTAGAGTGCTGCACATTGGTAGGTCTAACCCTTTATTCTCCAATTACATAGGTGGCAATAATATGACTGGCATGCCAACTGCATGCTCAGAAAGGGACCTGGGGATCATTGTTGATAATAAATTGTGTTTTGATGAACATGTATGTGATTGTATAAAAAGAGCGAACCAGCTTGTGGGAGTTACGTACAGAAGCTTTAGCTATCTTGATTTTAAAACGTTTGCAACTTTATAAGTCTGTCATAAGACCTTATCCATTGTATGGAAATAGTATTCGGAGTCCCTTATTTAAACGACAGTCTGTTAACATTTAGAACGTACAAAGACGCGCTATGAGACTTTTTCCTGACATTCGACATCTATCCTATTTCGAAAGATAAAAGTATCTAAATTTGCCTCCACTAAAGTATCATAGAATAAGAAGTGATCTTATCCATATATATAGACTCGTGCATGGTTCTTACAATATGGATTATAATGATTTTTTAAAAATTATTCGCATGTTACAAACACTAAGGGAGATAATTTGTTGAAAGATGTAATTCGTCTATAAGGAAAAATAGCCTAGTTCGAACTGTGACAATTTGGAATAATCTGAAGTTGAGACAAAAAATTCTTATTCGATTAATACTTTTAAGAATGCCATTGATAAAGAACTTACCAACATATTATTTGATTTTGATGAATAATGTAACATGACATTGGATATTATTGCATTTTGTATATCAATTATTTGGAACTCTCGAATGCACAAAGTTGGACAAGCCAAATGAATGTAAATAGAGTTAATTAGACTACGAATATTGAATACGACACTTATTTATGTTTTAGTTTTAGATATTTAATATTCAATACTATCAATTAACATTGAATGTTGTTTATGTGATACGATTGATGTTACCAGCACAAAAATAACCGTTTTAGTCAACGTTCTTACTACGCCAAGTCCGAGAGAAAAGCCTACCTAGACAGAGCAAAGCAAGTGACTAAAAATCGTTTGTTATAAACGTTTATAGACTTTTCTCTCATTGAAAGAAAAGAAGCTGAATCACGCGAAACCCACGAATTAAATTGAATAAGTGGTGTTGGAAATATCGATGGAAGTGGTTTAATGATGTGATAATGTAGAAGTGCGTATAGACACTTATTATGTTCAAAATTGTCTTCTTGAGCATTCAAAGACATATTGCCCATTCATTCTTCATACTGATATGATTTGATAATGTTACAGGTTGACTCCAATCTTCAATCAGTCCACAGTACAACGCATTTCCTCAATGAAGTCTTTACGAGATGCGCGCTTGACCATGGCTATAAATATCCCTGTTAATTTATTCTATGGTGCCACTATCATCATAATGGGATGGTGCTTGTACGCCTATCTTTACCACATCCGATGTGATCCTATTCAAGTAAGAACGAAATCATAATTTGATTCACTCGTCTGTTTTGATTTTTGTTTGTGTTGTTCTTGTTTTGTTTTTTTGTTTTTTCTTTTAAATTATTATTTTTTGGTTATTTGTTATTTTATTTTCTCAATTTCATTTTACTCACTTGTTTCTGATGTACAAATAAGTCTCGTTCAAGGGCGGTTGCTGATGATCAATTCAGGACGGCAAAAACGAGAAAACTCAACTTTTATCTCTCTCCACCCCACACACACACCCTAACCAACCAGAACGTTACAGAAATCGAGATAAATTCCGTCGTTTGTGTGTATTAATGAACGCTTGTGTATGTATGTGTGGGGCATATAATAATAAGTAATATATAGCGAATTACCACGCAGTCACCATGCTCAATGTGCTTCACAATCTTTCATTTATACCAAAAGTAAAAAGGTTCACTCGCATATTCTATTCTGATCGGCATACTTGACCAATCACCCGCACCCCCCTTTCAAAATAAACACAACATAGATAACCAATGATTAATTATCAACGGATTGCGTGTCATTAATATACATATCCTTTACAACATCTCTTACACAAACAACACTTAGAAATATCTTTTTAAAAAGAAGCCACAAATATTCCAAGAGCGGCATTGTGTCATTATAATTACTTCCAACAAAGATTTAATAGCTGTTGAAAGATATGTGTGTGTGTTTGTGTGTGTGTGTGTGTGTGTGTATGTGTGTTAGCATGTGTGTTTGAGTCTGTGTGCGTGTCTGTATGTGTGTGTGTATGTGTGCGTATATGAATGTGTCGATAAATTTTGAAGATATGTACTTGTACTCACGGAAAATTAAATTTGCATCTTAGTTGTTAAGTCCATTTATCGTTCTAGGCAAAAATACAATTCATTGTCTATCACTAGTTATAGGTGAATTCAATCAAATCATTAGCCGCTTCAATGGAAGTACTACTACTACTACTACTACTACTACTACTACTACTACTACTACTACTACTACTACTACTATTACTACTACTACTACTACTACTACTACTACTACTACTACTACTACTACTACTACTACTACTTCTTGGCAACATTGTGTTAGAAATTGATCCTTTTTTCCCCGGCAACATTAATAAAAATTGGCTACATTTTTATGGTAACATAAATAATTGCTGCTATTTCTCTTGATCAACATAAGACATATGGCTAACAAAATATCGGTAAAATTACTTAGCTCGGCAAGGACCACGTTTTTAAGTAAATACCGAAAAAAAGTTTGTAACGGGTGTAGTATGATAAAAAATAGATTTTTCAAAGCACAAAGTTAAGACCCAATTTTGTATGATCGAATATATTTTCCACCAAGATTTAATATTTTGTATTATTATAGTTTATGTAAAAGTTAAAGAGATATCTAATTAACATTATTTGCGGCTATGTGGCATAGTGGTATGACACTCGCCTTTGGATTGGAAGCTCCTGTGTTCGAGTCCCGAGCGGTGCATAGTTAAGGCCCTGGGGCAAGCTCTTCACTCACAGTCTCTTACCGTACTCATGTAAAATGAGTACCTGGCCGTTAACAGCGTTATCTCTATCAGGAAATTGTAATATCGTATAACAGGCGTCATGTCTCTTCCTACACGTTAAGTATTGCTGTTGGCTTGAGACACCTTGTAAAGCGCGTTGAGTGCTTTCAGTGGATATTGCGCTATTTAAAAGTTCAATTTTTAAAAAAAATCTTTTCACATTATAAGAACACCAAGTTCCCAAATAAACCACAATCTTACCTCTTGGTCTGTGCGCCATGATATACGTCAAAAATGCCAATAAGGAGTCGGCGGAGGGCACTAATTATGAAAAAGAATTAAAGAATGAAAAATAATTTCAAGCTTTAAAATATAATGTTATTGGGGTGAGAGAAACAACGTTTAGAATTAAACACACGGTTCGATAAAACTTAAAGATCGCTGAGAAACGATTTAACTAACCGTGCGATTTCACCAGAAGCGACCGCCAATGATCATATTACATAACAACAGTCAAATAGATTCGACGCGGACTTCATGGAAAGCATCCACGTCATACATACAGGTAAGGAGAGATTGTTTACGACAGCGGGTAATCCCGATCGAGTTGTGCACATCTTCATATTCAGACAGTAGGTGTTCAAGCCTTGAATCAAGGTCTAGGTCGATAAAACAACTTCCTGCCTTCCTGCTATGACTTTCTGTCTCTATTCTATTGTAAAAACCAAGGCGGCACATAGCTTTTGTGCTCATCTCTCACTTTGTATTAGCCACTGTGTTGCGTGCATAGTGATGGTTGGAACACACGACCGGGAGGGAATGCACATAAATCAGTGAGGGAGAGATTATAACAAAGCACGCAGCTTGGCGAAAAGGAATAGGCCTAAGTAATGCTAATATATATATATATATATATATATATATATATATATATATATATATATATATATATATATATATATATATATATATATATATTATATATATATATATATATTTTTTTTTTTTTTTTTTTTTTTTTTTTTTTTTTTTGCAGTTCGATCAGAAAATGAAATGATTTAGAAACAACGGATATCATGCCGTCTTGATTTCTTTCTTTCTTTTTTTTTCTAAAAAGGAATAATATAATATTGTAAAGTAAAATAAAATAGAGGAGGGGGGGGGGGGAAGCAGAAGAAAGAAAGAAAGAAAGGAAAAAGAAGAGAGAGAGAGAGAGAGAGAGAGAGAGAGAGAGAGAGAGAGAGAGAGAGAGAGAGAGAATATGTTGCATCCAAGTTGGTCAGAGGGCATTGTGGCTCAACTGTATGGTCTTCATCTCGTAATTAAAAGGTAGATAGGCTACGTACTGAAAAGAAAATTAGTGAAAAATAAATATAGATTTATTTCAGCACTTTAAACTATATACTGGGAATAGTATTGCGCTATTAATTTTTTTCCCCGACACTGATAATTCTATTACCAATCAGCTATTCATTTCTCACCTCAATATGATGAGAAAGCGTTAGTAAAGAGCCTTTTCCTCGAACCCAACGTGCGCCCTTAGTACCCAACTTTTGCGCCGTAGCAAGGTAACCGGAGCCTACAGCCGAGTGTCATGAAAGCGTTTGACCACAAAGTCATCCTTAAACTTGGGCTTTGATTAACATTATTGTTTTTCAAATTCTATTTTCAGGCAGGCTTGTTAACCAACTACAACCAGTTACCGCCGTTCTATGTGATCCATGCCATGCACGCGGTACCAGGAATGACCGGCCTCTACATGAGTGCCATATTCAGTGCTGCTCTTAGCACCTTGTCATCTGGTAAGGGTTATCAAATATACACGTTGATGATGGTTAGTGCCATCATCACCATTATTATTATTATTATTATTATTATTATTATTATTATTATTATTATTATTATTATTATTATTATTGTTATTATTATTATTATTATTATTATTATTATTATTATTATTATTATTATTATTATTATTATTATTATTATTATTATTATTATTGTTATTATTATTATTATTATTATTATTATTATTATTATTATTATTATTATTATTATATTATTAATTATTATTATTATATTATTATTATTATTATTATTGTTATTATTATTATTATTATCATTATATATTATTATTATTATTATTATTATTATTATTATTATTATTAATATTATTATCATTATTATTATTATCATTATGATGGTGATGACGACAATGATGATGATGATGATGATGATGATGATGATGATGATGATGATGATGATGATGATGATGATGATTATGATGATGATGATGATGATGATGATGATGATGATGATGATGATGATGATGATGATGATGATGATGACACAGTGAAAAAGTATATATGAATAAAGAGCATAGCTTGCAGTGAAGAACTTATTTTAATCATCAAAAATTATATCCTCTTTTATTCCTCTTTTTTATATCCTTGCCTCCTTTTTGTATTAGATACTTGTTATCATCAACCCACTTCTATTAGTTTGACATTGCTTTCTACTGTATGGTATTATGTAAAGTGGGCCTCACTCTTCTTTTTTTTTTTTTTTCTCAGGAATAAATGCTCTGGCAACAAACACAGTGGAGGACATTCTTCAGAAGCCATTGAAATCCGTGTCTGAGAAAACCGCTCTGGCCATCACCAAAGTCGTCGTGGTGATATTCGGCATTGCAATCATAGCAATGGCTTATGTCGCCAGATCAGCCCAGGGTCCTGTCACTCAGATGTCTACATCAGTCGTCTCATTATTCGGGAGTTCCGTGGTTGGCATGATTTTACTCGGTTGCACAGTTCCGTGGGGAAACAAATACGGCGCGGTGTGTGGAGCTTTGGTGTCTCTGGCTATAAACTTATGGTTGGGAATAGGAGCGAAACTTTATGGAAGGAAAACACTATCATTGACTCCAGTCCCATCAGATCAATGCTTTAACTCAACGATGGAAGAGATTGAGTCTCATTTTGAGTCGTCAACTCGTAATTCTACGCAGTATTACACTGTTTTAAACAAAAGAGAAGACGAGTTAAACCATTTTCCCGATGAGTTTTCCCCGTATGACTTGTCTTACCAATGGTATGGTTTCATTGGTGTTTTTCTTTGTTACGTCATTGGCTTGATCGTAAGCAGACTCATAATTGGTAAAATCAAAACACAGACTGATTCCAAGCTGATTATTGGATGTTTGCGGCGATTCTGGAATATGAAGAACCCGGATATTGTGTCCAGCTCAGTAGATTCAGATTTGAGTTTACACGAAATTTGAAAGGACAACTTTTCGTCATCTATTATTATTTTTTGAAGGAATAATTGACCTCAATTTGTAGAAAACTTGGTTGTTAAACGTTTAAAACATCCCGTATGAAGTCGACAGGGCCTTCACATGGAAATATTATTGAAGAAATTAGCGGCGGGATGGGGGTTTTGCTTTAATAAATAAAGATACGGTAAATAAACAAATCAATGTTTCATCTAATCACATTAATTGAGCTTCCACCTAATAGTCATGCGACCTCTTGTTGCTATGCCTGGCAAGCTATAGGGAAGAAAAGTCGTGACGTCACACCTTCGGCTTTTCTGGTTCCAAAGTCATTGGAAGTGTTATGTAACCAGTCCTTTGGAGAACTAATAATGAATAGGTTACATATCGAATCATAAGGTGGCATAACTATTTTAGCAGCAGGATGTATAGATAGATTCTAAGGGTTGAAGGACGTAAAAAGAGCGAGAATGGATAATCTGAATTGACGACCAGCATATATTTCGACTAGAAAATAAGACACCATCACCTTGAAACCAGAAGATCACTTACACAAGGGTGTATTCAGTTTTATAGTTCCAATGTGATTGGACATCACACTTTTCTTCCCTATTGACTTGAATGCCTTTAGTAGTTTTTTGTTTTGTTTTGTTTTTGTTTTTTGTTTTTTGTTTTTTTTTAAATTAACTATTATCTTATTGCATGAGTCTCGGGCTATTCAATCAACAGGCAGTGCATACACGTTTGAAAAGTGCGTCTGTTATCGAATATTTAATTAAAGCTCGTCGAATAAACATTTCCGTGGTTTTAATTTTGGCTAAAAAATTTAAGATAAAGTCTGTTTTGTCCCTGATCTCAACAGATAACCGTGAACCGGCGACCCAGAGCTACAATTTCAGTACTAACCTATCACCCTAAGCAAACAGCCTACAGAACCTGAGCACCACTCATCATTGTAACACAAGCATATGTTAGTGCCAGTGGCGGTTCTAGCCTATTTACAGTGGTTGGGCAAAGATGATCCGGTCATATATATATATATATATATATATATATATATATAATATATATATATATATATATATATATATATATTATATATATATATATATATTATTATTTTTTTTTTTTTTTTTTAATTATAATTTTTTTTTCACCTTTAAAAAAAATATTTCAACCACAAATAATCACATTCACAATGAAATGACAATACCAGTAGATTTTAATTATTCCAAACGTAATCAAAAAATAATCACGAAAGAGAATACAACTAAAAACTAAAGCGACGAGACATAATGCGACAACACCTTGACAATAGAAGTCCCATTTCGTTCACTCCAAAAATTAAAGAGATGCTTTAATCCCTCAACGGCGAGATTAATATTTCTGTTACATTACTGGTTTTCAGTAGTATGTAGTAACCTTAAAGTTTTCATCGAGAAGCAACAACAGCGATATGACTCGAGTTTCATTCAGAGCTGAAATTGCATCATTTTTACTGCTGTCTTGGTGGTTAGAATGATTGTGCCGGTGGTGGTAGTGGTTGGAATAGTGGTAGCGGTGGTGGTGGTGGTGGAGGAGGAGGAGGAAGACGAGGCGGTGAGGGAGGATGTAATTATGATAGTGGTTTTGGTGGTGCTGTTGGTTAGAATGATAGTTGTGGAGACGATTGTTGTACTTGTTGTTAATATTGTTGTTGTTGTTGTTGTTGTTGTTGTTGTTGTTGTTGTTGTTGTTGTTGTTAATGATGATGATGATGATGATGATGATGACAACCACGATGTCGTCGACAATGATGGTTACCACCATACGATATTACAAAGTTTATTTAATCTTAGGCTTTCGCCAATAATTCACACAATACAATTAAGACAAAAGAATGTTATCAATCTCTCCTCATGCATTCGTTATACTATCACAATAACGACCGTGTTATCTTTACTCCTTCCCAATGCTATCTATACAAGAGTGCTATGTTCCTTCCCCAACCAACCCTAGCTTCCCGCCTCTTCGTCGCGAACTATCTTATGTATGTATTAGCTTCAGGACGGGCAAGTACGGAATCTGCCCACCCTTCCTTTAAACGTCTTTATTTCCTCTATAACTTAGAATTCAACTCTCTCCTTACTCAGAAGAGTATTTCTCGTATACTAATTCAATTGTTGAGAAAATCAAAATGGTGGTTGTATTAATATTTATTTAGTCGTGACTTTTGAATGAAATGTTTTGTTTTATTAGAGGAAATACAATAGAAAATTACATTGTTTTGCAAAATTATTTAGTCTGGCAATAAAAATACAGCGGTAATTACTTTAAGAATAATAAAAAAAAGAACTAACAAATTAATTTGTTAAAAAACAAAAACAAAAAAACAACAAAAAACAAATAAGAAAACAATTTAAATAAATGAGTTTTGAGAAGTACTTAAAGAAAACGAGAAAAAAAAAAAAGAAATAATTTAAATGGATAAACAAATATATAAAAACAACACAAATTAATACTAAATTGATATAATATTAGTAAGTTAATAAATTTAATTCAATACTGGAACCTTCCAAAGTCATTACATCAATGGTACCAGCACAAGTAAGGCAATAAATAAGAAAAAGTTCATTTGCCAAAAGCTCTATTCAGTGTTCACTGGTTATTAAGGTGGGCTCATTTGAATTAGCCCGACCTAGTACTAGAGAGGCCAGACAGCAAAAATCGGAGTTAGTTCACGTCAGGCGACGTGACGATGAGATGACGATGTGGGCGGAGTGGAGTGGTTGGGGAGGGGAGGGGGGGGGGGGGTTGATAAAAAGAACAGGAGCGTATCCTGGTTTATGCATTACGGGGTGCATGGTCATTCGCAATCTATCAAAAATACACACAAATTGATTTCAGTACGAAGTATCAAGTTTAAGTAGTAACTTTTGAAATTATCTAATTTAGATTAGATTATTTCGGACCTGGTAATACAGCTTATAACTTGAAAAAAACAGGCTGGTATTTGCCCACCCTGCCCATTATTACCAGCCGTCCCTGGTTAGTGCATAGTGTCAGGTATTACAATGCAATTCCTTCAGCATTGTGTCAAAATATTGTGACGAATTAAGCATATATATAGCGCAACATCCACTAAACGAGCTCAAAGCGCTTTACAAGGGACCCATAGCCAACAGCAACGCTTAACATGGAGGGACGAAACATGACGCCTGTTAGGCAATATTACAATGGGTTTTTTTTTTTTTTTTTCAGACAGACACACCGCTGTTAACGGCCATGTTTTCGGTTTACACCCGAGTACTAAGAGAAAGAAAGAGAGAGAGAGAGAGAGAGAGAGAGAGAGAGAGAGAGAGAGAGAGAGAGAGAGAGAGAGAGAGAGAGTAAAGAGCCTTTTCCAAGAACTTAACGCATGGTGCCCAGAGCGGGACTCGAACCCAGAATCTTGCGATCCGAAGGTGAATGTCTTCCACTAGACCACATAGCCGCGAAGTCCTAGGTTTGAGAGTTTTTACCAAGAGAGTAATTTTAATCGATCGATATTTGAAGAACGAATTTTCTGGCCAAATGGGGGGGGGGGGGGGGGGGGGGGGGGTTGTCGTTGTTTTCCCCCCATTTTTTTTTTGAGTACAGCAATGTTGTTGTAATGGACAATATTTTGCATCAGTTTGAGACCTATGGTGTGATGGTAGAACGTCTGACCGGTAATCAGAAGGTCTGAGGTTCGATCCCCAGTCGAGGTCGACTGATTTTTTGGGATGGTTTTTTTCTTGTATTTTTCTTTCTTGCTTTGTCTGGTACCTTTCAAACACACTTGTTCAGTTCTTTAACCTGATTACTACAATTTAGTGAGAACTACTCATAAAAATGGCTGGATAAAAAAGTTAAAAGTGTTCACAGCTCTAACATTACGATTGGTCATTTGCTTCAGCTTGACACATGGGTATGTTTATAACATTTGTAAACAAAGCGGGGTGTTTACATTTTGTTAAGAAATATCCAATAGATGGACAGCAACAAATAATGTGATTCATGACCTGGTTGGACGAAAACATGAATATCGATCGCTCCTATCGTTTCGTCTATCACTATCGCATTCAAATTTCGTAACGTCACTTACCATATTATTTTAAGCCCGTATGCAAAAAATCACGGCACCACGTTCCGTCACCGTGGAGGAATATACCATCTGTGCGCGCGGGACTTGGAAAGGACTATGCGACCATACTCTTATTTATATAGATAGAATGCGCTTGGCCAAGGAGTTCACAACATTGCCATCCGGAAGTATAACGGACCAACACACAAACTCTGTGTAACCATGAACTTTTATAGTCTGGTTAATACAGTTTAGTGAGAACAACTCACAAACGCGGATGTCAAAAACAATAACAAAGGCCTGAGTGACGTCATCTGCATACTATCTATATATTTAGTGAGGCCTAATCACTCAATTCACGGTCCAAAATCAATGACAAAGAGCTGAGAGAAGTCGACTTCTATAGAAGGAACGAACTTGACGTTACTCAGTTCTTTGTTCTTATTTTTAGACAGCCTGATTAGTTCCCACCAGATCGCATAAACATTACCCAAAAGTTACACACAGTTTTGTGTGTTACTATGTTTACTTTGGCAGGCGGATGTTGTGAGTATTTTACCTAAGCGCTTCCTCGCTTTCTGTTTAAAATTGCTTTCTTGCCTTAATCTAAAAAATAAAATAAAATAAATTTAAAACTGTTATAGAGTCATTGTAAAATTGACATACATCGCAAAAACCTCGACGTCCAAGGATAACAAATGTTAACGAACTGGCTATTTTGCATAATATTCGATTTTTAAACGGCATAAATCACAAAAATCTCGACGTCCTGCAGACAGACATACTTTCTCTTATATTAACTCACTCAACCCTAACAACGACTATATCCGGATTACTTTTACCCCATGCCTATTTATTACATTTTTATGAGACAAATTATAGGCTTTGTATCAAAGCTGTTATTCTTAATTTTTACATGTTAATGGTATTTGAATAAAACTATCTATGTACATGCTCATTTTTAATACTTTTTTTTTTCAATTTTGAAATGTAGCAAAAAAAAAAACCCTCTAGGATTGA
Organism: Berghia stephanieae; assembly: GCF_034508935.2. Classification (NCBI taxonomy): domain Eukaryota; kingdom Metazoa; phylum Mollusca; class Gastropoda; order Nudibranchia; family Aeolidiidae; genus Berghia; species Berghia stephanieae. The sequence goes on along the minus strand of NC_088361.1, from coordinate 27,917,141 downwards.
GTGAGTTAATTATGTGCGAGGAAAAGACGCAGGCAGTAGGCAGGTTATAGTTAAGATCAGAGAGGATTGTCAAGCAGCTGAAAGCTTGTTCTGTGCACAGAAAAAAGGTGATTCTGTGCCAGAGAGAGAGAGAGAGAGAGAGAGAGAGAGAGAGAGAGAGAGAGAGAGAGAGAGAGAGAGAGAGAGAGAGAGAGAGAGAGAGAGAGAGAGAGAGAGAGAGAGAGAGATTCCAGGTGGTACAACCCTTTTATCATTTTTGGTATTACCAAGTATTACGTCCATGGTTTGGCCCTCGATTGAGGACTATGGGTTAGGCCAAGGTTTTCTCAGAACACGTCTGTTTGGGCAGATCCCTTTCCTTTTAAAGGGAAACAACTCTATATATAATTAAGATATTATTTTGTAACAGGTTTATCAAATTTTTATTCAACTGACAAAATTAAAAATAATTTTTAAAAATAGCTAAATGTATAATTTGAATATAAATTTGAATTATTGGAAAATAATCCATAAAACTGCCTAATAATAGACTACTCTACAAATATTAAAACTTTTAATATTATAGGTTTCAGATTGGTATATATTTATTTTAGAACACTATACAAGTAATGATTAGAAAAAAAATCATATTTAAAAACCTAACAATTGCTTAAAGATTCTTTGACGTGGACTCTTTCGTCCATCGGTCATTATAGCAAAGCACATATACACCTAGCTTATGCAGGTCTGACATCCGAACCGAACCCACTTAGGTTATGGGTCTACATTGTGGCAATGGACAATACTTTGCAGCATTTTTTTTTTAGATTATCATTAGACAACACTGAGCCCATAAGGAAACGGGCTAGCAGACCTGCAAATAAGTGCACGTCGATACATAACCTAATTAGGAAGAGGGTAGTAGGCTAGTACCTAGCCTAGGTGATTCTTACTTTATTTCCCACGGGATTTCATGATTTCATTTCACTTTGAATTTAATCCAATGTTTTGTGTATGTGAGTGTGTGTGTGTGTGTGTGTGCGCGCGCACGCGCGCGCGCATAAAAAAAGAATAGTTCAAACAATGAAAAAATATAATCTCCCAAAACTATAACTACACATTTGACTGTTTCCCTCCCAGCCAAGGACTCCGGTCAGGGCAAGGACAATACCAAGTCGTAATCTCATTCCAATACAAGGACAGAGAGCAAGTTAGAAAACATAGGTAGAGGGAGAATAGAGGACACAGTACGTGATCTTCCTTTCCACTATGGGAGGACAATCAGATGATCCAGATGTATTTATGAGAATCACTTATTCTCCGAAAATGCACCATAAAATAGAGACAAATCGTGTATCCTTGTGAAGAATAATATATCCCCAGTCGAGGCATACTGATTTTTGGGGTGTTTTTTTCCTTGTATTTTTCTTTCTCTTTGGCACTGTTTCATACCTACTATTTTACAATCTCATTGTCATTTAAATGCGTCTGGATCAGGGCACACACAGCTGTTAGCCTTGGTCTGAATTTAAATGGAATTTACACATTTTCTTGCTATTTCATTTAAGAGTGGATATTATAATCACATTGAAGAAATTGAATCTCGTGTAAGGAATATTAATTTATCTATCAAAAGATAAATTTAAATGAGTTGAAAAATACTATTGGAAAGATGCGACAATTAATAACACATATTTTTTCTTGTTAAAAGGGTTTACCATGGGAAAGATGAAACAATGTCAACCTCATTTTTTTTCTAGCTAAAATATTTTAAATTCTGTGAAAATCAGGGGATTTTGACATTTAAATAAAAGCTAAACTACAATCCGGCTAAGAATTCTGTGTGTGCTTTTTTGTGAGAGGTAGGCTTTTTTTTTACTGTAAGTGTAAGCGAATGAAACAATGATTGTGCAGAAAAGAAAAAAAAAACATTAGTAACGGTACAGTGAAAAAATGTATACTTGTTAACGTAAAAAAAAATAAATAAATAAAAAGGCGTTCCTTTTTTTTCCCTTTTCTGGTTACGTCCCCTGACACGCACTGTGTAACTCGCTTGTTTTTAGAAATTAATGTGGTCAGATTCATAGCAACAACAGCGTCAACATGGCGGCGACAATCTCGTGTTTATTATTTCAGGATTGCAGAATATATTTTTACAGTAAATGCCTATTCCATTAAGCTGATCGAAAGAGTATGAATCTGGAAAGAAATAGGAGGTTTGTAATATAAAATTATAAAAAAGTTTATTGTGAATGTATTGTCTTCACATTGTTTTGAATTTGTTTAATTCTAATTCAAAAAGTAAAAGAGAAGATGGAGGACAAATTTGATTTTGTAATTGTTTATGAAGTCAACATGGCCCAAATAGCACTGTTCATCTCTAATTAATCAACTCAGTTCAAGTTCAATTCAAAGATGCAAAAGACATAACGTGTCCATCACGGTAAATCTAAATTTATCAAACTATCAATGACAATGTGACAAAGTTTGAGTTTGATAAAAATTTCAAACTCAAAACATCTTATTTTGACTTGACCAATTCAGGTGGATGCACCTTGAAAAGACCCGCATAAAATTTGATACCTTATTTGTTTCCCTACGACTAACGGTTCCAGAATTATTTAGAATAGAATAGAATAGAAGGTATCGACGTCGCTTGATTAGGCCACTGGCCTGTCGCAGAGTCTTTCCAGTCACTGAATGTCTTGTTCACAACTGATCTAATGCATTTCCTACCTGATCTTGTGATCAGGGGCTAGCCTACACTACACTTTCTCTACTGATCTTTTGATCATAGCTATTTTGGGTGGGAGGCACTTCTACACTATGCACATAAATTTCCATCACAACATCTAATCTATTCTTGAAAGCATTGACACTCGGCGCTTCAACGACATTTGCTGGCAATGCGTTCCAACGTTCAATTACTCTGTGTAAAAAAGTTCTGTCGAAGGGTGGTTTTAACTCTGGGTTTCAGAAGTTTATATGAGTGGCCCTGGTGACTGATTTTTTGTCTACTGTGAACAGCCTATCCTGAGTCGCGTACAAGCAATGTGTGAACTTATAGGTCTCAATCATATCACCTCTCAAACGCCGATAGACCATACTTGGCAGTCCTACTCTTTTCAGGCGCTGTTCATAACTCAAGTCCTTGAGTCCACCAATGACCTTTGTTGCTCGCCTAAGCACACTCTCTATAAGCTTCTTATCCTTTTCAAGATAAGGTGCCCATACACAGTTTCCGAACTCCAAATGTGGTCGGACCAAAGCTGCAAACATTAACTTCATAGTGTCACAGTCAAGATAGTCAAAAGATCTCCTTATCAGTCCAAGCATTCTGTTAGCTTTGTTGACCTGCCTTTCCAAATGCTGTGAAAACTTGAACTCTGGGTCCATATGAACTCCCAGATCTTTCTCCAATGTTGTCTCTTGTAAATCAATTATCTCCTCACTCCCATGTTTTCTCATTTTGTAGGTTGCTTTCTGGTTTTTATTGCCTAAATGGAGCACTTTGCATTTGTCGGCATTAAACTTTAGCTGCCAAGTATCAGCCCAATCGACCAAACTATCAAGATCACTCTGAAGTCTCTTTATATCAACCTCACTGTCAGCCTCACCATACACTTTCGTATCATCTGCATACATAGAACACAAGCCTGATACAGTCTCTGGTAAATCATTGATGAATGCTACGAAAAGTGATGGTCCAAGCACACTGCCTTGTGTCACCCCACTCCTTACACACGCCCAATCAGACAACTGTCCGTTAACACAAACTCGTTGTCGCCTGCCCGTAAGAAAATTAACAATCCATGCAAGTACTGCACCTTGAACTCCAAGTGCCCTCAGTTTGACCTTTAGGCGCTCATGCGGGACAGAGTCAAATGCCTTTGAAAAATCTAGGTAAATGGCGTCTACGGAAGACCCACTGTCTAATAGAGATGTCCAGTCTTCTAGGGTAGCTAACAAGTTGGTTACACATGAACGCCCAGACACAAAGCCATGTTGGCAACCTGATAACAGTTCATTTGAGGTCAGATGGTCAATCAGACTGTCTCTAACAATTCCTTCCATAACTTTGCATATCACACTTGTAAGGCTGACAGGCCGATAATTTCCTGATGAACTCTTTTCTCCTTTCTTAAACAGGGGTGTGACCTGCACTTCTTTCCAGTCTGAAGGAATTTATATTTCTCTCTTGAAACTTTTAGTCAATTTGACAGAGAGAATCTGTGATACTGCTGCCTCAAAACCAGCATCTCGCGGCGATCGGGAAGGCTGTAGCTATTCAGACTCGAGTCTGAATAGTCTCCCTTGCCAAGTCGGACTCAAATTCCAATGCGCAAGTGCAATCAACCGATTATTCACATTCGGTCTGAATAGTCTTCTGTTACAGTGTAGTTTTTGCTTGTTGTTTGTTTATTTTTTAAAAAATCTTTTATTTATTGATAATTGCATAAAATTAATTCAAATCAAAATTATGATTGTAGTAACTATCAACAGGTAGTCTAAATTCGCTTTATTTGATGAGAAAGACAAAATCATGAATCAATAGAAAGTTCAGATAGAAATAAAAAAGAAAAGAGTTAAAACTCTTCAAAAGTAACAAAAGTCTGTCAAAGTAACTGTGGTATAAATGAAAAGCTTTTCTAACAACATAATACGATGTCCAAATAAAATCATGACAAAAATAAATAATTATAAAATCAAATATTCTGATAGTGTGAGACAGGCAACAATCCTTCTACAGTCCAAAGTTGGGGTATGAGCTGAGTCAGTGTGATGTGGGCGAGCTCTTTGTCTAGTTCTTTATCACTCCCGCCTACCGCCAAGATTGTGTCGTCCTCCCCTCTGTATGCACACGAACATTAGAGCTTGAGTCCGAATAGCCATGGGAGACTTTTCAGACTTGAGTCCAAATTGCCACTTCGGATCGGGAAAGTTTGGGTATTGCAGTGAACACGGCCCACCTATTGTTTCAGTAACTTTGTTTCAATTAAAAAATAAATGGCAAGAGTTGGGTATCATTTTAAAGGTCATAAAATAAGCTTTACTTTCGTATAAAATCATTTTCATGTTTGGTAAGTATGGACAAAATTTAGGGTTAACTGAAAATGGCAAAAAAATATGATATTTGTCCTAAAAGGTGGGGTTGAAGGTGAGTAAATAATGTCCCCATTGTCTTGAACTGTAGATATCGTCTGCAAATATTTCAGGCTTTGATGGATAAACTATTGACTAAGTGATGAAAATGAGTAAGCATAATGGTATGGTATGGGTGGCTTTTGAAAAAACAAGTACTCTTAAATCTATTCGTCTTCTTTCATCTAACACTTTTGTTGTTTGTACCAGTGTATTCATGAGCTGAGTCTCACATGATTCACTGTTCTGACAACCATATTGGTAGTCATCTAGTATATGTTGAGGTCAAAATGATCCATGATGCTATGAAATAGAATAATATGGTCAAATATTGTGGAAGTAACCTGTATTATTGAAATTGGACTATTCTCAGAGTATACGTATCATTTTCCTTTCTTGTAGATTGCAGTATTCCTAGCATGTTTCCAATCATCTGTTGAAGATTTCTTGAAAAGGATGCAAAGGTATGGAGCTATTTTATTAGCACATTATTTTTTGGATTCCTGTAGCAATCAAATCAGGTCCGTTGCTTTTGGAGGAATGAGCTCTATTAGTTGTCTGAAAACACCTTCTCTAATGATTGTGATTATTGGCATTTTGGGTATGTTTAGCTGTCCATGTATGGCAATGTTTCATCTTCTATTGTAATAACACTTTTCAAATTTCTTATTTAATACAGTACATTTTTCAATGATGTCTGTTGCCTCTGACCTCTCATCATATCTTTGTAATGCAGAGATGCTTGTCACATCTTTCCGTTCTGATCGTATATTTCCAGAAACAATTGGTGATAGCCCCATTATTCTCCATGCTCTCATCAAGGTTTAGCATGACATTAAGATAATTTTGATGTGATTTCTTAGCTATTTGTCTTTTATTATTTGTTTATTTATAACTACTGAAATTCATAAAAGTGAATTTTAATTTCATTAAATACAATTCATCTTTTGACCCAACAATTCCAAAATTATACAAAACTATGTTTTGTCCGTTTTGTACAGTATAATGTTTTTCTAATAGAAAAACAGCCAACAACATTTGGTCGTCTTTATGGAACCTGGAGCAGAATTATAGAACAATGGATCTTGTTTTAAAGTGATTTTTCTGTGTTTCTCTCTTTTAAGTAAAACGCTACATATAATTTTCCAAGCAAATGAAGACAAGCAATAGGAAACAGGGTATGATGCATGACATGGTATGAAAATTATTTAATTTATTTTATTAATAATTGGAGAGAAAATTAACAAACAAAAACAAAATTTTCAAAGGGTCCCCTTGCTACTGCTGGCGATCAACCTCATACCACTATTCCTTCACCTTTCAAACCACCAGGCCATCTGATTGATGAGAGGATGCTTCAGATTTAATGCCTATACTTTTTATTAAAGAATTATTCCATACATTATGTACCATTGTAAACACAGTTTCCTTAATGGCACAGTCACATTATATAGCACACAAACATGAGGGCACATATACGATATAAAACCATTCCATTTAGTCATCCATCATGTGATGAAATGGAAAAGACTGTATCTGCATCACTTGCAACCACTTGATGTCAAGTTAATGCACACTTTTAATTTAGTGTAGTTTTGTGTAGGTTTTTATCTATTTGAACTCATGATATACCATGTAGAATTGATATTCGATATTCATTTTGTACAATGCTATTGTTTTTTTGTTTGTTTGTTTTTTTTTGTGTGTTTCAAGAAGAAATTTTTAAAAATATTTTCACAGATAACATTCACAGAGTAGATGTTCTTGCCAAGAAAATAAAGTCTATTGGAAAACCTAAACCAGAAACTTTGTTTACAAAAATGGCAATAAATCTGAAATCAGTGATGGTTGACCGCACAATGTTGTTTCCTTGTGCGGCCGGGGTTCAGATGCCTCAGATTGGGGCTGAGGATTCTAAGATAAAACCTGTTCCTGGGTCAAAGGTTGCCAAAATATTACCAATGAAATTGGTGTCTCAAGACACAACTCCAGTGAATGACAAATATGTAAAAATGGTCAGTACCGGATTATCCTTTGCAAAAGAAGTTGTTGAGGATAGATGTCTTGACATGTTGCCATATGACACCAAATATTTCAGTGGCGTTTTCAAACCTGGAGATTTAGTATCATTACCTCCCCGAACAAGTAGTGTTATTGGAAGGCATGACAAAAGAGGTACTGATGCCAGGCATATGCCTTGTTATCTGAAAAAGACAATTAAACCAAAGCAACTTGTTCCTCTACGTAAACAAGCAAAGGAAAAAGCACTTCTTCTCCATAGACAAGCCTTAGAAGCTCAAAAGTATGAGGAAACTAAAGGAAAATCAAGAGATATCGAAGATGACAGAAGTTCATTTTTTATGACACAACCTGATGTAACAGAGAGTAAAAGCCGTCTCCCAACACACAAAACTGTACGTCAAGTTCTTCATAAGTCTGAATACAAAGATACTGAAGCTGTCAAAAAGGATCAAACAGTTAAAAACGAGGAGAAAGTACAATTAGTATCTTCGCCTATTAAAGGAAAGCTTGTTTTGTCAGAAATTGGCGATGATGTAGAAGATGGGAAAACAGCAAAAGAGAATGTTGTGAACTCAAAAACACCTGAATATGACTGGGACGATCATTTAATGTCCAGATTGAGTAAACTAACTGCAAACTGGATTGTTCATCAGAAAATGGAAGTTGGTGAGAGAAGTAAGGAAAAGTTGACAAAGACCCTTGAGTCATGGTATGGAGTTCCAATGCACACTGATCTGGTGCGGGAAGAGACCAGTGATGAGGATGAGGAAAATGCAAAGAAAAAGGAAAAGAAACCAAAATCAAAATGGAAGAAAAAGGAAGCTGCGTAAGTATTAAATATTGCAATTATCATTATTAAAAAACAAACAACAAACATATAACCCATAGAAGCCAAATTTATCTTTATTTCTGTAATGTGAGAAGATTAAAAACAGGGGCTTGCTGTATTTTTGAGAAGAGAATTGTCAATTGCAGTCTTTTTCTTCAAATCTGAATTAGTGTGATTTCTTTAAAAAAAAAAACAAACAATAATGGCTAATCGTAGTCTGTTGTATAACTTGGAACAATTGTATTTATTTTTTTAATATTTATTTTTGTAGGTTCTGTCAGACAAGCAAATATAAAGACTTTATGATACGAAATTGAACACCACAGAAAGTAAATAGTCCTTCAGAGCCAATAGGCCCATGGAACTAGAATTTATCTTGGTTTCTATAGCGTGAAACGGACAGTAGCAGTTGCTTGTTATCCTTTGGATAGGAGCTAGTCCATCGCAAAGTACATTCTGCCAAAGCTGCCCGGAAAAAAGAGAAATGCAACAGTCTTCTGAGGAAGCTGGCAGGATCAACTTGGGATGCTAACCAAGCACTCCTGAGGACGTCCGTCTTGGCACTATGCTATTCCGCCGTGGAGTATTGTACTCCCGTGTGGGGTAGAAGCAGGAATGTTGAGAAGGAAGATGTTAAGCTTCACAAGTCGATGCACATAGTGTCAGGAACGCTGTCAACAACGCCCAGAGAATGGGGGCCGATAATGGCAGCAATCCAGCCCCCCGGTGTCCGGAGGGATATGATTACAAAGAGCTGACTTAATAAGATCAAAGAGAGAGGGAATGGAGATACTTCTGTCAAGCACATAATGGACGGTGCCCCCGTTTCGAGCCGAAATAAGTCCTGGCAACCCTTGTTTGCAGATTCTCTATGGACAGATATGCATATACAAGATGGAAGTCGGTTTGGACGATTTCAATCCCTCGAGGGGGTGGGGACATACACTCCTCAAAACTAGGTGAGAAGTTGCCAGGTTCTCCACCAGTAAGAGGAGTCACTGGGTGGTAGCAAATCGCCTTCGGTTGAGAACCTGCCTAACGGCAAAATCCCTTCATCACTGGGGACTTTCCACCTGTCCAACATGTACCTGATGTGGGAACGAACCCGAAACTGCAGAGCATCTTGTTGAATGGTGTGTTGTGATGAAGCTTCCGGGCAGGTTTGCAATGGTGCATGAGTGCGCTACAGAATTTGAAGATTGGGTCGATCGTCATAACATAGTTGTGTGAGCACCATTAGAAGCTGCTGCCAAATCTAACAGACTCAGCTATCCATTCACTGCTAGATGGACAGAGGGGTCAGAAAAAATCTTGACTGTACCCAGGATCAATCTTGGTCTCTTTGCCTGTGAAGCAAGTGCTCTACCAACTGAGCTAATGGGACCCCCAACATAGGAAGTAATGAATTGTTATTGTTTGATACCAATAAAAGTTTTGTTTTGTATTATGCAAAAATAAAAATAAATGAAAGCAAACAACTGCTGGTTTTACATTTGGATGTGAAACAAGATGCATTCCCAGATAATGTGGAGTAGTTTGGGTTTTTTTTTAATTCCAAGGAAAATACGCCTGCAGGCTTTAAGTTTATTTTGATCTCTTGTTCTAGCATTCTATTCTTCACAATTTTTTTGCATTTTATCATGATGACAACTCTCACATTTATTTATAAATTTATAGATCAGTTGCCTCTACTTTTGTATTTTCTAATCTTTACCAACCAAATCATTTTTTTGCAATAAAAAATGTTTTAGGTTATTAGAACGAGTTTACAATGTGACACCCCCTCCAGTGGAAGCTTTAGACCCTTACTCAGATGACAGTAAAGCGCCATTCTACAGACAGCCAGCGGGAATCAGGAAGAAGAAGAAAAATGAAGAGAAAGAAGAAGCAGGTATACCTATTAATTATGACGTCAAAAAATGAAAAATAAAAAGTTTTGATTTGCTACTCAGTTGTGACAGAAATAACTAAATATAGTCACATATACAATTATCCAGCCATGGTTTTGATGTAACAAGAATATTTTGTGTGCTAAGTATTACAAGTTTTTTATCTTTTCTTTTTTGTGCTGTGAAGATTGTTTTGCACAGTTTGAAAATGAGAATTTATTTTGTTCATGATTATCAGTTTCACAAAGATACAACCTTTGCCATACGTAATATTTAAGATAATTTCGGCAGTCAAACAGTTGATAAGCATTCTTCTAAAGCATCTATTTATTAAAAATTCTTGGGTATTCCAAATATTATTTAACGAACAAAAATATTTAAACCTAATTTGACTGGGATTATTTCTTTTATTTTTTTACCATCGTGAAAAAAGTTGTCTTTTAAACAATTTATATTTACACAAAAGCTGCAATAAGAAAAAAGGGTTAAGTTTGATGGTTCCATCGAGGCCTTCCCAGATGAGGGTAAACACAGCCATAACTCTTGAACCTTTTGAAATTAAGGGAAATCAAAAATTTATTTCTTAAACGCTGATGCCAAAACCTTCAGCTCTATTGATAAACGCACTTTAATTCTGCATGGATACAAAGAAAGATTTTGTCATTTCTGAATGACAAAAGGAAGAAAAACTAGATTGTTTAATGGGAAGGAAATTGTCCATCTAAAATCAGCTCAGAAACTTTTATGGAGCTGTTTTAAGCTTGAAGCAGGTAACCTTTTAGTGTAACATAATTCAGCCATGGTAATTTAATGCGCACAACTAGCGACTTGTAGGTTATTCACTGCCTTCACACTCACAAGAGAATGTCGCACTTGTTGAAAATCTAATTTGGAAGGGCAGGCAACTCAAAGTTTGTGAACTTTTCATTAAAACGGGGATTTTCAAATAAGCTGTAGACAGAATCATCAACTAATTAGATTTTTGAAAACTTTCAGCCCAATGGGTTTCAAAAGGACTAAATGAAAATCATTAGGTGCAGCCTGAGTGATCTAGGCGGTCATTTTTCAACGTGACAATACCACTCCTCGTAAGGAAAAAATCACAATTAAACCACATTCTCCTCATAGTCTGGATCTGACCCTCTTAGATATTTATCTGTTTTGACCTCTGAAGCAACATTTGGCAAGAAAACAAAGTTCAACAGCGATAATGAACTGATTTTTTTAAGATAAAGTACGGACTGAAAAGTCTTGACATAAATTTTTAAGGAAGTCATATTTGCTTTCCTGTTCCTGTTAAAAAATGCCTGATCAAAATGGGGATTATATGGAGAGATACAAAAATAACGTGTAAGTTTATCATGTAAGTTTAATTAAATTCACTATAAAACTTTGGAAGTTATGACCTGATTTCTGGGACAACCTTCCAATATTCATGGACTGTGAGGGTATTCGTGTTAAGCAAGTACAGTATATTGTAAATTTATGGGACATACTTTGCGCTTTAACTCGATAATTCATGACATGTCATCTCAGATATCTTATATTCATTATGTTATAATTTAGATGGTGTTCATTATGTTTCAGCTCATGGACCATCAATGATCAAACAGAGAAATGACGTTGATCAGTGTAATTAAAAGGATTTCATCACTTAATATTGTCATAATTTTGGTCATCCTTATTTCAAAATCTAACTAAAAGTTGCACCCATTATGATTTGTTTAGCTTTTATCATTCATTTATTTCATGTTTTTATTTTTAGTTTGTTTAATTTGTTTCTTATTCATAGTTTTTGGGGGATTTTTTTAAAGTTAAAAAGAAAAAAAATAAAATAGTTTTTTGTGTGTGGGGTATTCCTTTAAACATGATAAGTTTACAATTCTATTACCGACATGAGGAATTAGACATTTATGCATGCTCCAATAAGCATTAATTCATGTTAGGAATAGGATTCTATCTTTGCTTTTACTAGAGGAGTGAAATAAATGTTCAATCCTTCCATTTACTGGTGGCCCTTTCCATATGTTGTGGCCTTTCTGTGGCTTGAGTAACATTTTGAAATCTCTCTTTTCTGTAAAACAAAAACAAAAATATGTATATAGATCAAATTTCCTTAAGGGGAATTGTTTGTATTGTGTCTATTTCAAGATAAGAACACTGCATCAGTTACCTTGCAGTGCTGCAATGTGAGCAAAGGGGTCCAAGTTTCTTGTTCAATGAAAATCTGAGATTGCCATTAGTGGGGCTCAAACATGGGTCCTCGGGTGTATGCCTTATTCGCTTGACCACTACTCCTTCCTCTTTCTTTCAACAGATTCATACCATTATTTCTTAAACATGTTCAAAAAACCTCTAACCACCCATTGTTATGATGGTAACCAAGGTTTGGTTTTTATGGGAACTGTATGTAACTGTACGGCTTTCTTGCCGTATTTTGAATTCAGTGCTAAATGAAGAAAGAAAAAAACAATCTGCTACAAGGAGATGATCATTTGAACTTGATTTGATGACCTTATGGGAATGTATTGATTTCAGACTTTAATTTCAGTTGTTTCATCATTTGTTTGTTTAGACTCACTTACTTTTTGAGCTTTTTAAAAATATTCCTTACCTTGCTTTGCTTGTCTTTTTTCTAGTTAATTTATTTATTTTATTTTATTTTTTAATTTCGATTTTTTTTTCTTTCATAATTATTAGTTACAACGTGTAGTATAATTTTTACATATTTTCGACAAATATTTCTTTTGTTTATTTATTTGTCTCTCACGTCATGCATTATTAGTTCTTCTTACCTCATTTGTGACCCACCACCTGAATTCGATATTGTGTCAGGCTGAAATAGATGATTAAAACAAACTTTAAAATTGAAATGGTAAAAGATATGGCATGCTAATTTCAAGCTTTTAAAGAATTTATATTCTTTCTTCTTTAAAAAAAAAAAGAATGTTGGCAAAATTCTCACATTTCCAGCTATAAATTCAATACTTATCATCTAAATTGTCCTGATGTAATACTATTCTGAGGCGATTGGTCATATTTTAAAGAACGGAGAAGGTTTATTCATTAATCAGTTTAAGTTAATCACTAATTATTTTAACGCTGTCCTTCATAACCATAAGGACGCGCAGAGCCAGAGTTTATCCTGGTTTCTATAGCTTTAAATGGGCTATAACGATTGTTTGATACCTTTTGGACAGAATGCTAGTCTTTCACAAATACTTTTAGCCAAATCTTATAAAACCAGCTACCTTATTACAGCTCGGTGGGCAAGGGGGTCAGATTAAAATCTTGACTATACCTAAGATGCATACAGGTCCGTTTGCTTTTGAGACGAGTGCTCTGCCATCTGAGTTATAGGGACCCTCTAGTTTTGAAGATAAGCTGTTATTTGTTTTCGTTTTATCTTTGTGATTTAAGATCATATATATATATATATATATATATATATATATATATATATATATATATATATATATATATATATATATATATATATATATATATATACGATATATATATATATATATATTATATATATATATATATATATATATATATATATATATATATATATATATATATATATATATTATCCCCACCCCATACCTAGTGGAGACCTACTGTCTCATTTCGGTATTCCTATGTCAGGGTGATATTATATTAATGCTGAAAACTGAATTTAATGTAAAAGATTTGAAACAGGCTAAGTTTGTGTTTTACTGAATGGAATAAGTACAGTTTCATGAACTGCGTAACCTTAAGAATTCTAACAATTTCAACGTTAGTTTCCCTTTTTGGCATCCACATCACTCCGACATGATACCATTTGATGCGATTGGTCACATATTTTCATTTTCAATAAATCAAAATACTAACTAACAAAAGCAGATTACAAACGATAGTATTTCTAATCTTTTGTTTTTACATATTAGAATGCAATTTATGTGTACCAAGCGACAGGATTTAAGTTTTTGTAGCATGTTTCAATGTGCATTTCTTTACAATGACTCCTCTTAAAAGAAACAAAAAAATCCCAAAAAACTTGAGCATTTAGATAGTGCAATATCCATTTAACATGTTCAAAGCGCTTTACAAGACCTTTAAAAAGACCATATGGATTCCAATTTCCATTACACACTATAAAAAGTCATCCGTCAAATTTCTTTTATAAATGAATATTCTTTAAAACTTCAGTCACTGCTTTTATTTTTTGCTTTTTTTTTTTGTTTCAAGCTGCTCGTTTGTGTCAAATAGAGTGAGACGCATCTAGGTCTGACATCCAAATGCAATTAGTTTAACATTGTTGTAATGGACAATATTTTGCATCATTTATTTTTAGATTTCCATTACAACAACGAGCCCACAATAAATTGGGTTATCTGACATGCAAATAAGTAAAGTGTATAAAGTAATTGTCCAAAATACAATTTCTGGTTTCAAGAATAATGATTTTGCACTCTATGTATTAAAGACATTACATCACTGACCAAGCATTTTGAATATCACTGTAACAATTTGATTCGTTTAAGGAGCAAGTACAATTTGGATGCTACATAACAGCAATAAATGTATATATTGTATTTTTTGTATTATAAAGGTCTCTGCTCATTAGAATACTTAAGAGAAATGATCCTCTGAGCTTATTTAAAATTGAAATGAAGTAAAAGATTATATAAATCTACTGTCTTTGAAAGTAAATGATGATAATAAAAAATTTGCACATTTATGTAGCACATTTCAATTGTTTCACCATGCTCAATGCGCTTCATAATTCTTCTTTAATTCTCCCAGCTGACAAATATGTAAGCAAGTATCCACATCAAACACCTGTTAAACATCTTTTTGTGCAATTACTCTTACATTATTCAACACTGACTATGCCTGGGTATATATTTATACCCGCGCCAGTTTAATATTTCATAGTTATATTATATATACGTATATCTATACATTTTGTAAAACATCAGTTCTGTGATTTAAAAAAAAAGGATATTTAACGAAATGCAGTGGTTCTATAAAAAAAAAGAATGCATGGTTACCAAAAGATCCATTGACCGGTGATCAATTTATATCATGCTAAGATTTTTAACTTATTATGTAAATGATGGTAAACATTTTGTTTCATGGCTATGATAAAAGACGAAACATGTATTTCAATAAATAGCGAATTACGCCTAACCAATCACTTCAAATTATTTATTTTTCTTTTTGATATTTTTTTCATCATTATCCTTGTAGTTTAAATTCTATAATTGTTCTTTTCAGAAATACATTTAATTCCACATAAATTCTTCACTGAATTGCAGAATGTTGCCTACTTTTTTCTATTAGTGTTTGTCATCTTGAACTGTTACATTAAATGTTAAATTTACAACAATTATTGTGGTTGGAAATTTAGATATTTTGTTAATTGTAATTTAGCCATTTTCCATTAATTTCCTCCAAAGGTGCAATTAATGCCACGGCCCATAACATTGAAGTTAAAATGCGTCCAGACACACCACCACTGACTGTGAGAGACTATTTACCTGCTGGAGTTGGAGATAAAGTCTACTCAACTGACAACCGCTTTCAACAGGAATGGCTCACTGGTATATGTTTCATTATTTAAATTTTCTCTTCTTATTCCACTCATTTGCTTTTGAAGTGTCTGACATCCCATTAAGTATATGATGCATCCATGCCCTATTTATTGCGGGTATTTGCACCATTCAGAATGACATGTTCTCTCTTTGGCAAAACCTTTTCGTTTAGTTCAAGCAGTAATGATAGATTCTACCATCTTTGGTTCAAGTACTTGATTCATTTATTGAACATTTTCTAACAGAGATCAATCAAAAATTGTCTCGCGGTTGTAATTTTATTAATGAAAAGGAAAGAAGGGTGTAAGATACTGAGTTTCTGTAAGATACTGAGTTTAGCCTCTATAACTGATGATCCTTTTATAAACATAGATTATTAGGCAATATGATGGACTTGTTCAGAAAGTAAACCATGCTGAATAAAGTTAGATTTTTTAATTTAAAAAAAATGAAATTTAATCAATCGTCTCTTTAACTCTTTTAAAAGAAGAAATTTCTTTCAAAACAATAAATTGCATGAATCATCTGATTATAACTGCAGATGTAATTATTTTAACAGCAATGTTTCTTAGGGCTTTTTGAGGCCCGAGTCTATTTATTTTTTAATGCTTATCGTGGTGAAAAACCGAGTCTATTTGTTTTTAAATGCTTATCGTGGTGAAAATTTAAAAAAGTGATCTCAGTTTTAAAAAGATATAATCCCACCTATAATGGGTTAATCCATGATAGCCATCATTTAGGGGGTATTAAAATAACATTTTGAATTTTGAACCTGGAAAAAAAATCTTTTTACCTTTTTATAATCTTTGACTTTAATATATCCATATAATAACAATCGAGATTTTCATCAAACATTTTCTTGTTTTCATTAAAACAATAATGTTAAATCATTTTATCAAATCACAGGCAGCTCTCAGATTTTCCATCATGATGACGGACTTATCAAAATGGATTCTAGCAACAAGTACCGCAAAAACTTACAGCGAGAAATGCCACAACAACCAGAGCTATGGTATGAATCTGATGAAAGACACGAAACAAAAAATGCCAAAATGTCATTCAAGCCCCATAAAGGCCACAAAAGGTGGATTGGACTACCAGATACCATTGAGGTATTGTGTGTTTGTGTGTGTGTGTGTGTGTGTGTGTGTGTGTGTGTGTGTGTGCGTTGTGTGTGAATTGTTTTGATTTTAATGTTTGAAAGTAGGCTTATCGTTTCTGTTTGTGTGTGTGTGTGTGTGTGTGTGTGTGTGTGTGTGTGTGTGCGCGCGGAGAGGGGGGGGGGGTGTTGTTTTTTTTTTTTAATTTGCAGAAGAAGAGGTTAAAAATAAATAAACAACATCTTAATAATGCTACTTCTGTTCATGAAATTATAAATCATCCAAAAAATGTCCTTTGTTATATTCTGTTTCTCTAAACAACCTTGTATATTTCATTTCTGAATGAAATTTGTCACAATGTTTGGACTCAAAAGAGAAAGTATACTATTAATAATTAAAAAGCATCACATACAAAAAAACCCCCAAAAATTAAGAAATTCTTTTTAACATTTCTAATACAAGTTTGCTAGGTTTTATGCTTTTATACACTATTAAAAGTGATGAACATTGATAGAGAGAAAATTAGATAGATAATATGCAAGTGCACGCCCGTGCGAGCGACAGATAGATGAATAGATGAGAGAGAGAGAGAGAGAGAGAGAGAGAGAGAGAGAGAGAGAGAGAGAGAGAGAGAGAGAGAGAGAGGGAGAGTGAGAGAGAGAGAATATGTGTCTCTCTGTGTGTGTGTGTATGTTTGCATGTTTTGTGCGTGTATGTAATAACAAGAAAAGCATTTTTTTTTCACATGATAATCAGGAGCACTACGGCATGATGAAGGACGTCACAGCAGGCTTTGATCCAGTATTCTTCAAGGAACCAGACCCCAAACAGAAAAGAAAGATAAAACAAAATAAAATCCTTGGATCTATTGGTAAATGGAATCATAATATTTTAGAGTTGTTTGTCAAGGTTGAGAAAATCTGTCTAAGATTTTCTTAACTTTAAAAGTCAGTGGAAATGAATTACATTTTTTTCTCTGCTGCATTTGACAGCTGTACAAACAAAAATGTACCACCTTCGTATTTTTCGGTTAATGTATCGTGCCTCATATTCAATAATTTTTTGCTTTATCGACATAGAAGAATTATATTTCCTATTTCAAATTTTTCAAAAAATGAGTACTAAAGAAAAGTAAAAATGATAGCAACAACAATAACAACAACAACACCAACAGCAAAAAAAATAAGATAAACACACACACAAAAACCCCCAACAAAACAACAATAAAAAATATAATGATAATAAATCAAATTAAAAACGAAAAGTAAAAAAAGAATAAAATAATTTAAAAAAAAATATTGCTCTCGAAATGAGATCTAATTTAAACAGGATGCTATTTTTATACTTTACAACTTAATGTCCATTCATTTATTCATCCATCCATTTATTCATTCATTCATAAAAAGCTTCTATCTTTGCCACAAATGCTCCCTTTGAATAAAGTGAATGTTTTGTTTTTTTATGAAAAAGAAAACATCCTCAAGTGTTTGTTATTATTATTATGATTGTTGTTGTTGTTATTATTATTATTATTATTATTATTATTATTATTATTATTATTATTATTATTATTATTATTATTATTGTTATTGTTATTATTATTATTATTATTATTATTATTATTATTATTATTATTATTATTATTATTATTATTATTATTATTGTTATTATTTTTTATTATTATTATTATTATTATTATTATTATTATTATTATTATTATTATTATTATTATTATTATTATTATTATTATTATTATTATTATTATTATTACTATTATTATTATTATTATCATTATTATTATTATTATTGTTATTATTATTATGATAATTATTATTATTATTATTATTATTATTATTATTATTATTATTATTATTATTATTATTATTATTATTATTATTATTAGTATTATTGTTTTTTGTTTCAGTGCATGACTGGCGAAACAAATGGTTTCTCAACGGCCAGTTTGCAGATGCCACACCAGACGACCTGATACGTGACATGGCGGACATTCAGCCACATGTCAGACTCAAGGCTGTTGGGACTGTAGCCAAGGTCAGCTACCATAAAAAGAAAATAACTCCAACTTAATGTGAATAAAATAGATAAGACTAATGACGTTGCAGACAAAAGTCAAATCTTATAATACCTTAATCTATGATGAGGCCATTCCATAATACAGTGCAACACGCATTTGACGAACTATGCGGGACAGCTGGAAAAGTTTGTGGAATCCGTGTTTCAACGAATAGGTGAACACTGCTGTAAGACGAAAGACAAAAACTGTGATGTAATCTACTGTACAAGTATTGATGCTGTGTGTTTGGTTAAAATACCAATAACATCTGACAGCCAGATTTAACATATTAACACACAAAACTATGTGTAACCTTAAACGTCTCTAGTCTGATTGATGCAATTTAGTGAGAAGTACTCATAAAAATGGCTGGCTAAAAACAAAAACAAAGGGTTGAGTGATGCCAATTTTGTTCTTTCTGTATGATCTGAATGTTGTCTTATCAGTAATGTCATGGGTTCGAGCTCTCATCACCGTGAAATTTTTATTCTCAATTGTCTTCTGGCACTTTTCTACTCACTTCATTTTCTGTTATTATCAAGATAAGTTCCTACTCCTCTCACTGTTCTGAATTGATATTCAACCCCAATATCGGAGCTTACTCAATGCCTCAATTGTCTCTATGTTATATGTTTGTGTTGAGAATAGAGCTTTAGCATTACTGCTGGCTTGTAAACAAACTTCACGGAGCTTGTATGTCTTGAACCCATGCCCTCTAAAAGTCGGGAGAGGGACTCATGATAGACATTACGTTTGAAAGCACTTTTGTTTTTAGTGGTGGATGGCGTCGACTGCATAGCTTCTCTCTCACGGCCAGGCGGAGTTGTCGTATCAGTAAGGTTGCAGGTTCGAGCCCCCATCACTGCGAAATTTTTATTCTCAATTGTCATCTGGCACTTTTCTACTCACTTCATTTTCTGATCTCAATGTTTGTGCATCCTGGTCTCTAGATTCATACCTTTTTTGGCAAAATAATGAATTAAATTCAATCCTGAGTTATTCGCTTAGAAATACAAAATAAACACCACCAAAACAGCACGCATGATAACACGGTTAGGATGTGGGGGAAGCAGTAAGAATGGAGGGGGGAAGGCATTTGTCTACATGTGCATAAAACCCTTGTAAAACTATAGCCTGAGTCCATGTCTATCCAGTGCTTGTCACAGGCGATTGAAAAATAAGCATGGCTTTGTCAGGTGTCGCAATGCAATTCCTTCATTGTCAACATACAGTATTGTGATAAATACTCACACATTGTGGGTCTGATTGTTTGGGTCAGACAAGCACTTAAGATGGCTAGGCATGAGATTAATCTAAAATGTATGTCACATTACAAGACAGTGATCACAAGTTTAAAAAGATGAAAACTGAATTGTAAATGGTTTTCAATGAAATAAATTATTCCATTGGTCAAGCTCTTCAATACAACTCACAGTAATAATTTTTTTTCTTCAGATCGTCGTCTTGTTTTATGACTTGAATATTTTTTAAAGGTCAGTTTCAGACTAATTTCATGAAGGCTAAGACACAAAGCAACTTGCTCTGCTCTGCTCTTCTGCCTAGTTGACATTCTTTTATTATTTTGAAAACTTTCAATTTCATGTAAGTAAGGTCTAGGACTTCTTTGTTTGTTTTGTGCTCGGTGTAAGATATGCACTCCATTCCCTGTAAGAACCACATTTCAAATGTTAATCTCTTTTTTCTTGCTTAATTCCTTTTTTAATGTTCAACTTTCACAGCCATAGAGGAGGGTTGACCAGACATATCATTTCAGGACATTCATTTTTGTTTTGCCAGAAATGGTCTTGCTTCTAATTCTAAGTATGTGATCCATTTCTGTGAATGTATATTTAATCTGAGCAATCCTTGACTTGACTTCCTTGTTGTTTCTTCCATCTTCTGTTATAATGGAGCCAAGGTATGTGAAATTCTTTACACATTTTAGTCCTCTCCATTGACATTAATTCCACAGTTCACATTTTACGAGTCCTTCTTTATTACCATGCACTCAGTTTTGTTGACATTTATTACCATCCCAAGTGCTTTGCTATCAGTGACTGATATTCCATCAAGGTTTGTATTGTTTCTCAGATGATGTCATATTGCATTGATGTTGACGCTTCTTATTTTTAGACCTTCTGTATTTCCAATTTCTCATTATTACTTCTTGATAGAAATTGAACAGATCAGGTGAAGCTACACAACCCTTTCTTACATCTCTCTCTTTATGGCCACAGGGTCAGAGATTGAACTTCCTGTGCGAATGGATGCTGTTTGGTTGTAATACAGATTGTAAAAGTCTTAGGTCTTTATCATCAATACCTATTGATTCTAGTTGTTGCAATATAGTCCTATATTTGACTTTGTCAAATGCTTTTTCATAGTCAATGGAGCATATGAATAGGAATGATTTGACCTTTTAAATCGATGAATCAATGAGTTTCGATAACTCTCTCACTCAATACTCTCAGGACAAATATAGTGTTTCTAGTACCATTATCAGGTTGGAATCCATATTGTTCTTCAGCAATCTCTTGATGTATTGTTTTCCTCATTCTGTTGACACATATGCGTAAAAGTAGTTAGGTAATATTGCTCATGAGGCTTATTTTTCGGAATATCTCACACAAGTTTTTGAATCTATTTGAAACTACTCTAAAGACAATCTAAATATATTGAATAGTGATTATTCTGTAATTTGAATGTAAAATACCAATGGCCTTCCGAATTCAAGTGGATGAGTATATTTGTTCATTCAGTAAATGATTGTCTAGAAGATGATGAATGAAATCTGTATTGCTTTTTTTTCGTTTCTGTCTAAGGCTGCAGAATACAAACCTCCCACAGATTCCAGTATAGCTCTCGACAGTTCTGTGTATGACCCTATCAATGACTTACCAGAACAAATCTTTGTGGCTTTAGAGTGCTTATTGGATGATAACAATGATCAAGTGAGGAAAGCCGCCGCCATCACACTTTACTCTTTGGATAGACCATCTGACAAGGTATTCATACTATTGATATATGCTAATATTTGTTCTATAATCCATAACTTTTTTTAGAAGTCTGCATCATTGGTTTGGTCACAAATAATGGTCTCTAAGATAGAGGTGATAACGTGATTTTTTATAATGGATGCAATTCAGATACATGATCATTTTTCATTACATGTGAACAATGTGGTCAATGCTCTTTTAATGTGAACAAAGTGCAAAAATTATAATTTAATTAAAATTATCAAATTTATGTTGTTTTAACATTATTTTATTGAGGAGAAAGAGTGTAGTTTTGAATACTAAAAAACTCAAATTTCGCAATATAAGATTCTTAAATTTCTGTATTTTAAATTTTTAATGAGGTCCCTATGCCACTGTTCAACATTTAAACTGCGCATTTGGACTGAGTTCAAAATTTCAAAGACAGAACTTCAAGAATCATATCATTATATCTCTCCAATGATCTCATCTATATTATTTCTTTTCAATATATTATATTCTGTGCAAGCTGTTTATAAATGTTTGTCTCCAATCTCGCCAATGTTGGTAGATCATCTGTCAAGCATTCTTCTTGGATAAATTGGCGTAATTTGTCCAGCATGTCAAGGTTTTCTGTGTTTGTCAGGGGTGGTGTGTCACACTCTGATGACTCATCTTCATCTTCATTATCCAGGCGTTGTATTTGTGTGGCTGAATGGAGTCCAGTAGCTCCTGAGATATCAGTTCACCGCTGATGGGTATATTATTGTCCATTGTAAGGAATTGATCAAATCAGTACTTTTTGTTTTTAAAAAAAAATTTTTTCTACAGTCAATATGGAATCAAGGAGTAGCGATTAAGCGGAGAAAGTGTGCAATTAAGCGGAGTGATTATATATCAAAAATTCCGTTTTTCGGGAATGTATAACATATAAACGGAGTGTGCGATTAACCGATGTGCAATTAAGCAGAGTGCACTGTAGTATGTGAGGTGAAATCAATCATTTTTTGAGTGGCTTTACATATGGCTATTGAAATCTTTTTTTTAGGATTGTATGATATATATGTGTGTGTGTGTGTGTATGTGTGTGTCTGTGTCTTTGTTTGTTTGAAATTCATAGACCATTAAATTGTAGAGCGCCTCTGAGCACCTCAGTGGAAGTTTACTTACTTTTACTTGAGCTTCTTCGGGTCTTGAAGCACATAGGGCATCCACCAGACATCTTCATGTCTTGCTGTCGGCTGCTTTTGTGATGGCTGTATTCCAGGACAGTCCTGCTTCCTGTATTTCTTTTTCAGTGGAAGTTTAGCACTATACAAATGAATTATTATTATTATTATTATTATTATTATTATTATTATTATTATTATTATTATTATTATTATTATTATTATTATTATTATTATTATTATTATTATTATTATTATTATTATTATCATTATTATTATTATTATTATTATTTTATTATTATTTTTTTTTATTGTAAAAAAAAATTATTATTATCATCATCATCATCATCATCATCATCATCATCATCATCATCATCATCATCATCATCATCATCATCATCATTATCATCCTCGTCATCATCATCATCATCATCATCATCATTATCATTATCAACATCATTATTATCATTATTTTTTTTAATTATTATTATTATTATTATTATTATTATTATTATTATTATTATTATTATTATTATTATTATTATTATTATTATCATTGTTATTATTATTATTATTAAATTAAAGAGAGCAGAGTTTAAAGTAAATACAGCCATCAAAATGTTTTACCCAATGTTAAGAAGAATTTTTGAGAATGATAAGCTTTATGAACGTGTTTTAGTAGTAGTCCATGCGCAGTGTTAACCCCATATCTTTTTATTTTTGGTCCTGCCAAACCAATTAATCATTTTTTGTTTTAAATGAAATTTTGAAATGCATCTACAAAAATCGTTATTTAAAATCGATCTTCTTCGTAACATAAAGCACGGTTATACAGCCCATCTTTATGATTTTCATCATGTGATATATGCATCATTCTGTTCCCCCATTTGTTACCACTTCATGACATATGAAACCGTATTACATGGCTATAGTTTAGAATTCTCTTGATTGTGCTTTTAGTCATCCTCTTTGTAAGCATAAGAGCACTGTTCTCATCTAGATGAGATTTTGTTTTCACTTGTGTCACATGAGCTAATTTGTTAAACGTCTTTACCCAAAGCTAAAAGGCTGGAACAGTAAGAATTATTAGTCGGCACTCATTATCACTTATCTTTTCAGTGACCCCAATGATTGCGGCTTAGCTTTTATAAAGCTTAAAGTTTGAAATGAACATTACCTTTATTACTTTTCACTCATGCACTTTGTGCCAGATGGCTTGTAAGGGTCCTTTACAATTGACGTCACAAACATGCTTGGCATTCATTGGAATATTAAATTCCTTGTAAATTATTTTTATTTCGTGTTGTAACAACGTTATACCCCTATGTTATTCCCTTACTCCCTTAGGCCAAAGTTCGTCTGAGAGAAATGTTGAATGCTGAGAATGCTGTGGACCGATGGGCAGGAGCCCAGTGTTTGGCTCATTATGGGGAATGTGACTCAGATGTGGTAGCTGAGATCATCAAGCAAATCTTGGATTCGGAATCAGCCATCAAACATGAGCAAGGAATGGCCCTACTTGCTAAAATCAGCAATAGCAGTGTAAGATATTGATGTTTGCCTCGAATATTTTTACATGTTTATTTTGTTTTTCATTGTTTTATTGGTAACGAGGAGAGGGAGAGAGGATGTGATTGTTTGTTTTATTTGAGAGAGGCGGGGGTGAATGCATGGTATGCTTGTGCAAGTTTCATATCGTTACTGTCAAAATAGAAATTTGATGGCCAATGATATAACTAGTCAAAGACTTTCATTAGATTTTTTTCTAGACCTTTGTACAAATGTGATTTGGCATTTTGCTTTTAGTTAGCCTCAACATTCTCAAAATTCTATTAATGTGGTGACAAGTGATTCCTATATCATATTTCAGAACTTAATCTATGTAATATATTTATATTTATATATTACTAGAAACAATATTGTAGAAGGTGAACAAAATTATACTTAAAATATTTTATAAATAGGTCCCTTTATCAAAAAGTTGAGCACTATTATTTCACGGTTTTTGTTTTTATGATTATATATCATAGAAAGCTGTACTCTTAGGATCTATCAGGGGGGGGGGGGGGGGGGCGGAGGATGAAATAATGCAGATGCGAGTCACAAGACAGTACTGCAAAAAAAGTTAATAGGGATTAAGTATCTAGCTCAAAAACAAAATGCTAACAGTAGGACTCAAACAGCAGTTTCAATGTCTTATCCTATCATCCCTATAGCGATCCCAAAAGTACAATTGCTAGAGAGCTTGACATTTCAGCAAAATGACTGATATCAATTCAAGATTAAATTGAAGTTTTCCCTGACCCTTTGTCCACCAAAAAACTGTTTAGGGGAGACTAGTATCCTGCCAAAAGAATAACAATCAATTGCTACTGTCAATACTACAGAAACTTTGATAAATCATAGCTCCATAGGTGGTCTTGTGTTTATCTATGGAGTACCGAATTAACAACATGGTTAAAGTTATGAATTTTGGAACTCCGAAAAATTGCAAAAAGTGAAGAAATGTAATTTTATCCTGAGTCTTTGAAAACTGTTGTATGTGCTCTTGTATTGTCTCGTCTTGATTATTGTAATCCTCTCCTTGCTGGCCTCTCAGTTAAGAAACTTAACAGATTGCAGCGAGTTCAAAACAATGCACGTCTAGTCTTAGGAAAAACGTATTTTGATAGTCCAACCGAAATGCTAATATGCCTCTGTTGGCTCCTTGTAAAGGCTTGAATGGAATATAAAATATCTCTTTTGGTTGAAAATCTGTTATAGACAAGTCTGTCCCTTCATACATTAAGGATACTATTTCATTTTATAAACAGGACCCTTAAATCTGAAAACACAAACTCACTGTCTGTCCAAAAAACTTAACTGAAATCTTTTGGCGATAGAGCTTTTTGCACATAATTTGGCCCAAAAAACTGGGAATTTACTTCCTGATCCAGTTAAATCCTCTAGTAGTCTTAACGTCTTTAAGAAAAACTCTGAAAACATACCTTTTTAATAAATTTCTCATATATTAGTCATTTATTA
This sequence comes from Berghia stephanieae, assembly GCF_034508935.2. Classification (NCBI taxonomy): domain Eukaryota; kingdom Metazoa; phylum Mollusca; class Gastropoda; order Nudibranchia; family Aeolidiidae; genus Berghia; species Berghia stephanieae. The sequence continues at coordinate 27,891,353 of NC_088361.1, read as the reverse complement.
TTCAATAACTCATATACCTTAAATTTAATTCTACTGGATCGTGTTAGAATATAGAGAATGTGTGAATAGTACATATTATGTCCACTGCAGTTTAATGCTTTTGAATGTAGTTCGAATGTAATCCCAATGGTTATAACCTTTAATTAAGCGCTTTGATGGCTCAACATACAGCGCTATATAAAACTCATTTTTAATATTATAATAACAATTGTGTTAATAATAATAATAATAATAATAATAATAATAATAATAATAATAATAATAATAATAATAATAATAATAATAATAATAATAATAATAATAATAATTTTTATTATTATTATTATTATTATTATTATTATTATTATTATTATTATTATTATTATTATTATTATTATTATGATTATTATTATTATTATTATTATTATTATTATTATTGTTATTATTATCATTATTATTATTATTATTATTATTATTATTATTATTATTATTATTATTATTATTATTATTATTATTATTATTATTATGATGATGATGATGATGATGATTATTATTATTATTATTATTATTATTATTATTGTTATTATTATCATTATTATTATTATTATTATTATTATTATTATTATTATTATTATTATTATTATTATTATTATTATTATTATTATTATTATTATTATTGTTATTATTATCATTATTATTATTATTATTATTATTATTATTATTATTATTGTTATCACTATCATTATCATCATCATCAGCACCATCATCATCATCATCATCATCATCATCATCATCATCATCATCATAATCATCATTTATATTATTATTATTATTATTATTATTATTATTATTATTATTAGTAGTAGTAGTAGCAGTAGTAGTAGTAGTAGTAGTAGTAGTAGTAGTAGTAGTAGTAGTAGTAGTAGTAGTACTATTAGTATTAGTAGTAGTAGTAGTAGTAGTAGTAGTAGTAGTAGTAGTAGTAGTGGTAGTAGTAGTAGTAGTAGTAGTAGTAGTAGTAGTAGTAGTAGTAGTAGTATCATAGGTCTCATGGTTCAAAAGGATCACTTTTACTACATCCCACACAATATTAAATAATGTACGATTGTTGATTTCAGACTCTGGTTCATTGTATGGTGGCAGAGCAACTAAACAGCAGCAGCTGGAGATATAGAGTTATTGCCTGCAAGATTCTTCCCACTTTATTTGGCTCCATCAACAGGGTTAGTTTACTTGTTAACCTTTTGAAATGAATGGAAACGAATAGATAAATAAATAAATAAATAAGTAGATAAACAAGCAAATATGAACCTTTATTTAGGGCACCCCTTTTTAAGTATAGAGAAGTGAGCTTTCATGACTATAGAGTCCAACTGTAATAAAATAAAATTAATAAATTGATCAAATTGCTTTTTCATCCCCAATGAAATGTTTTTCTGTAGGATTTATTCCGATGGAACACTGGAATATCCCGCAGTGCACAGTCGCAAAGTGAAGTGAAGTAAAGCAAGATGTCACACAACGCAGTTGGCAATTAAACTCATTACCTTCTTGGTAGAAAGCAAAGCCCATACTGCTCTGCCACACTGTCCCCAAGGACATCTAACACTACTATATTCTTTAAGAGTCTTTCCTGTTGTATGCAATAAGATTTACTAGGACAAATGAATGACTCTGGTGATTGATATCTATATTGAGTAAGTGATTTGTTGGAAGATTTGCAGTGATGGACCTACTGCGCTTCATAAACTTGAACTTGAACCTTTTACATGGGCAGGTTGATTTTAATTCTGACCAAAGGGTAGAATGGAACCCTGATAAATTCAACACCAGAAAAATTGGTTGACTTTAAACAAGATTGACTTTGTCCATTATCAATAGAACACTTTTAGATTTAAAAAAAAAGAAAAAACAAACAAAAACAAACAAAAAACCCAAAGCACCCCCCCAAAAAAAATAACCCAACAAATAATACCAAAAAAAAAAAAATAAATAAAAACAAAACAAAACAAAAACAAGCTGGGACCACCAAGAGGTGTTGACTTAAAGCAAATATATTTTTTTTCAATTGTTTCTATGATCTTATTACAATCAAGACAACCGATATTCTCAGCTTGTACGAGTATCTCCATCAGATATTTCTTTTACACTGTGATATTTTGAAACAATAACTTTTTTATTATATTAAACCAATCCTAATTGAAGAAAGGTCTAGTCATTTGTCTTCAAGTGAAATGTGTTTGGGACTTGACCTTGGAGTAAGTTGGTCTCAAGAGAAACATGTATCTCTAACTCTCTGCCTCTTAGTCTTAGTTTATTGGGGGTTTTTTTGTTGTTGTTTTTTTCCAGGACATCACCCAAAAGCTGTCAGAGTTGATGTGGCATGATTGGCACGTGGAGGTGAGGAAAGCAGCAGCCCAATGTCTGGGAAAGACGAGCCATGGACGAGATGTCCACGATGACATCAGGGACAGAATACTCAATGGCACTGAGAGAACCAAAATGGAGGCCATTAATAAGCTAGGACAATTAGGTGAGTAGACAGAGGAGCAGCTATGTGAATATAATCAACATCACGTGGGTAGCATGGCTCAGTGGTACGGTCTTTGCTTCAAACCCCCAAAAAAGTACCATGTTCAAACATCGGCTGCCTTGAGCAAGTCACCTTGCCCTAGCTTAATTTGCGGCGCTGCACTGTGGCTAACACTGGGCTATTCCAGACTTCCCTTGGAATAGACCCTAAAGTCAAAGTTACCCTATGAGATGAATAAAGGAATTTTATTTTATTTTATTAGCTAAGGCATTTCATAGCTCTGTAAATTTGATGTGAATGATTCCGTCCAAAATTGTATATTCACTCTAGGGGTTATCTTTATTCATTCCATGAATTCCCAAGGGATGAAGTCTAATGAAATTGCATAAAAGGAATTGGGTTTTTTCCCCCTATCCAATGGAGTTACAGTGATGAAATTGAATTTCAGGACTATATAACTTTTAAACCAATTTTTTACTTTTACAAATCTCTCTTTTTAACAAAATTATCTTTCATTAAGGTAACTGATGAGATAAAAAATAAGTATCTGAGAATATAATTTTTATCTTTTCAGGTATTATGACAGCCAAGCTGCTTCCTGCTTTCCTGAACTGTTTCAGTGACTCGTATGTATCAATTAGGTGTGAGGTGTGCATCACTTGTGGCAATCTCCAAATCAAGGAGGAACAAGTACTGGAGCGATTGGTCCATCTTGCAACCTTTGACCCTATTTGGAAAGTTAAAGCTTTGGCCATTCAAGGTAATCTTAGCTGTGTTTTGTTTGTTTGTTTTGATAGTTTGGGGGGGGGGGGGGGGGGGGTATGCTTGTTTATTTGGGGGAGGTTGCCTGTTACGTTGTCAGTGTTTTCTTCTTGTTTTGTTTTTTAACGATCTTTTTATAAACTCAATTTAATTTAACATTTATGATAGTGAAACTGCAGATTTTAAAAAAAGATTGATAGCATAAATCTTAAATTGTCATCAAACGTCACGGGTCTTATTGAAATCAAAATTAGATCTAATTTTTATGGCATGCCATTTAGCAGAAACTTTTTGTTATCTTCTAAATGTAATGCGGGTTTGTTGTTTAGTTGTATTTTCTCATCAAAGTTGAAATAGATGAATGAATGAATAAATAAGTAATTCATTATTGGAGAAACTTGATTTTAAAAAGTAAAATTCAAGAATGATTTATATCGATTTTAAAACATTATTCTTCCATAAATACAAGATAATGTAATTTAATGTATAAAGTGCAACTATGATATTAACATATACAAATGTCCTGAAATGTCATGCAAGTATAATTGTAAACTACTCAAAAGGAATAAAGGAATTCCATGTAATCAATATTGTATATTTTAGAATTATCTAAAAATAATTCAAGTAATCATTTTTATAGGTTGTTGATTTTGAAAGGCTGTAGCAGTGTACTTCTTATTACAATTTAAACCATAAAGGGAATAAAACACCAGCAATGTCTCTTGCTCGTTGTATGCAGGGGCAATGACTGGCAACTTCTCTGAAATGAAGTAACTTTATTGAACAGTGAGTTGACAAATAATTCCTGATTTTTGTAATATTTTGAAGGCAACATCTTGCAAATAAGGAGTCCAAGTAGTTGATGGTATTACAGTAGAACCTCACTATAACAGGTCCAGATATAACAGACACCCGGTTATGACAGGGGCTTTTTTGAAATGCCATAATACTTTGCATAATAGACTTAGACAATTCAGTTCTGTTAATTTTTTAATATGCAAGTTTCAATAGACAGTACATAATTGAGAAGATAGTCAACTTCAACACTCAAACAAATCTAACTAGAAGCTTTTGTTGTTTGATGATAGTAGGCTGGTGGGTTGTAGTATTTTCCAAAAATCTATTTTAAGTTTTTTGTTCTCCTTTATTCAATTCTAAACAAGTTTTGTCACACCTTTCCCCCTACATTCAGATCTTTACAATTTCCGTCTCACCAAGAGACGAAAAAATCAGCATCATTTTTGTAAGCTGAAAATTGCGGCTAGTATTCTAAATTTCGCGCTCAAGAAGAAATGTATATAAGTATAGATTGGTTAGAGTCATATCCGAATCTACAGAGAGAAAGATTGCTTCAGACATAGGTAAACACAGATGAAATATCCTGCATTGTATTCGTTTTCGTTCGTCCCAACAATAAAGGTTCCTTATCTCTTATTTAACAAGGAATGAAACAAAAAGAATTATATTACCAACGGTTGTTTAGCCAAATAAAGTGAGTGTTTTAGAGGATATTAACAACGCCGGTTAGCTGATTTAATTTTACTACATAAGTCATGAGTGTCAGATTTTACAACTGATTTTTATTCTTCTAGGCTATCATATCTCATTTCCACGATCCACCAGATGTTATCAATGAGAATCAGCTGGGTTTTTTTTCCATTTTAGCTTACCATTCAATTGTTTGTTTTATTCTACCAGCACTTGGAAAGATTGGTGAGGTTAATGAAGACATCAAAGAGTGTTTATTATGGGCCATGAGGTATGAAGAAAAACCTGGAGTGAGAGCTGAAGCTTGCCATTCTCTGATTGCTTTGGATATTGATGACGAGGATGTTATTGAAATTCTCCAGGAAAGACTTTTGGTAGAATCAAACCAGCTTGTACGAGAGTAAGTATTTACTTTGATTTTTATTCAGATTTATTGGCACTGAACCGCCCCTTATCGATAGTGAAACTCAATTTGGCTTGGCCATGTTGGTGAGTTTGTATAAAGAAAAAGTAGAAGATATTATGTGTCCGTCTCTTATTTTAATTTAACTAATGTGGATCGAGAATAACAATGAACCAGAAGTAAATACAACAGACAGTATTGCATTGTAAAATGCTTAAATTCATAAATAATTATAAATTATTGAAGCATACTATGTAATCTCGTTTTATGAGTATATTTATTGTTCAATCCACAATCCAGAGAAATGATAGAAGCCCTATCCTTATTTGGGTACAGCACATCAGAAGATATGGATACTGTAGCCCAAATCAAGGCAGAAGTGAGGAAGCTTTGCACACGGAACATTATAGCCTCTCAAATTATTGTCAACGAGAATGATGACATCAAGAGGGAACAGTTGAAGAGGATGGTTTGCCAAACTGAGAAAGATATCGAGGTAAGTCTGTGTGTGTGTGTGTGTGTGTGTGTGTATGTGTGTGTGTATGTGTGTGTGTGTGTATGTGTGTGCATGTGTGTGCGGCTATGTGGTCTTATGGTATGACACTCGCTTTTGGATCAGAAGGTTGAGTCCTTGGTAAAGGCTCTTTACTCACATTCTCTCACCATACTCAGGTGTAAAATGAGTACCAGGCTATGAACAGCGTTGTCTCTGTCCAAATATCGCCGAACAAGTGTCATGTCTCGTTCTACATTTTTATTTTATGTGTTGCTGTTGGTCATGGCCCCTTTGTAAAGCACGTTGAGCACGTTGGTGGATATTGCGCTATAATTAAGCTCATTTTTGTTTTGTTTTTTGTTGTTTTTTATCTTTTTTGTTTTTGTTTTTGTTTTATTTGGGGGAAGGAGAGGTGGTAATTAAAGATTATATTGGTTCTAGAAGGAAATAGGGGTCATTCCTAACCTGACTTACTTGATTATTGCCTCTTGGCTCTTGGCAAAGCATTGGTCCTCAACAGCACTTTTCCATCTTCTTCTGTCCTTGGCATAGACCTTTGTCTCACTCCAGGTAAGATGGGAGATGCACATATCTTGGTGAAGGCTTCTCATCCAGGTCTGTTTTGGACGACTCTGTTTCTTTGTGCCCTACGGGTTCCATTTGAGAGCCTGCTTGGTAATTTTTCAGGGCTCCTTTCGAAGGGTATGACCAACTCATTTCCACTTTCTGCACCTGACCTGGGCATCCATTTGCTCTTGGTTTGTTCTTGTCCAAAGGTCAGTGTCTGTCACCTTGTTAAACCACTTTAACTTGAGGATTCGTTGGAGACAGCAAAAGACAAAAGTTTGTATCTTAGTCTAAGCTGGTGTGGTCAAGGTTGTTCGCCAAGTCTCTGATCATCTGATCATCCAAGTCATAGAGAAGGACTGCTTTAACATTAGTGTTAAAGATGTTAAGTTTGGTCTTTTCTAACCTTACATACAATTAAATATACTTTTAAATATTTTAAAACTAGACTTTTAGCAAAACTTTAGTAGCCAATGATCACACAGGTTCTCGGTCTATTTCCATTTTCTAACATAATACACACTAATGGTTTAATTGCTGTATTTAATTTGTTTATCAAGCAATCCTTTGTTCTGTCCATTTATCTGTTAATGTCTCCATTATTCATGTTTACCCTTCCATACACCCATTCATTCATTTATTTTCAGTTATCACGCTCATGCAATTTTTAAAAAAATTCCCTAAATTTCTTTTTTAGACACTCAATGAAAGAAAACAAATCATCCTTCAAAGGATCCGATCCCAAGCCAGGAGTAGTAGAGCCAGTAACAAAGACAGTCTCACCTCCTCCCCTCCCCCTAGAACCTCCACCCCTCTTCTCCCCACCGTCAAGATTGGCGGATCACAGAGTAGTACCACTACCCCTGAACCTGTGAGCAGGGAGGGAACTGTGTTTACTCCAACAGCAGACAAAGAATTGGAGGCCATTTTGAATCAAGATGAAGACCTGGAAAGTGTAACAGAATCAACAAGTGGAAAATCTAGACCTGTGACGGATGGATCTATGGCTGAGACGCCAGGAGAAAATGTGAAGGTATCAAAGATTGATTTGGATGCGGAAGACGGGCAGGGCCAAGTGGTTTCAAAAATAACTGTGACCGAAGCTGAGGATGTTGATGAGGGAAATGATGGTGATGGAGAGGAAGAAAAAGATACTACAAGATTGGACACTGCTAAAAGTAGTGCTAAACAAATGCAGCTCAGTCTCCCAAGAAGTCAAGGTGGTTTGTTGTCTCCTATGGGATCAATTGCTGATCTGAAAGGATCCAGGTTGACAGCCATGAGTCACATTTCAGGTAAAAGGTCTATTATTAGTAGAGATAGTTTAAGAGAACGAGAAAAATTGAATGCAGAAGTCAATACAATCTATGCAGATTTGAATGCAAGGTATGCGGATATGATACAGCATCTTGTCAAGATTGACAAAGGATTGAACACAAAAGGCTCATCAGCGGAGTCCAGTACTGTGGAAAGTCTAAATGTGTCAAATGTTGGGTCTAGTCACATTGCACGACTTAGTCACCAAGAAATTATTGACACAATAAAGGAGTTGGAAAATATTCAATCAGCCAGACAAGAGAAAGGAGCAGAAATTGATTTTGATGGTGATTTATATAAAAATTGTAATGATCAGAACAATAATGAACATTTACAAGAATCTAAAGTAGAAACAGATGGAGGAGTTTCAGATGAAACTGCTAAATATGAAGATATAGATGGAGATGAGGATGGGAAATTTGCTTCAGAGCATGACGCAGAATGGAAGTCTTTTGTTGAGACATTGTCACATGAGAACACAGATGACAACGACGATGACACCACATACCCATATGCTGAGGATAACACGGCTGGCATTTCATTGCTGACTACTACTGATGAAAACACAGCTCGGGAAGACGACGATGATAATGAGGATGAGACTGATGAATGAATTTATGAACCATATTGTCATGGGTAAAAATAAAATTGTCATTTCAAATTGAATATAAATTATTTTATCTAATGTGTGATTTAATCATCCCACTCCAAAAACAAAATATAGAGAAAAAAAAAAAAAGAACAGGGATGGAATGCAATTTAATTAAATGAAGACTTAGATTCATTTGTTTCCATCCATTTGCTGAATCATACTGAAGGTATATACATTTAGCTACAAAATATAGTCCAGGAAACTAAATGAAATAGCTTCAAATAAATGTGCTGATGGCTTAGTAGATGAAAGCTTACACTAAACACGCCAGAAAATATACTGATCATAGGTTTGTAAAGAGTAATAAAAATGAATATAACAGCTTTAAAAAAAAAAAAATAAAATACCAAACATGGAACGTTTCGGGCTAAAACACCTTCTTTATTACTTTTTACAGTCCACAGCGTCTAGCATCTTATAATCACTATGATCAGAGGGTTACGGGTTTAAGTCCTTGTTCAGCACTATCAAGAAGAAATAGGGGAAATGCCCCAAGGGATACTGACCTTGGTGTGGTCCAGCCATTTAAAGTGTAAGAAGTAACTGAAACATTTTTTTTCAGAAGGTTTCTTCTCTGAAAACTCCAAACAAAATCTGTTTTCTGGTCTCTGGTTTAAAGGAAAAATTAGTTAATGCCACAAGCCAACTTATATCTAAAATACATCCAAAAAGTAATTAATCATCATTTTGTATAATTATAGATAAGACTTTAGTAATTTATTTCAACATTTATAATTCCACTTCGCCATTTTTCTTTTTAAAGTCAACAGATCATGATAATTTATTTCATGGATGTTTTTAAGCACCCTGGTAATATTGATGAAAAAGATTATAGAAATAATATAAGGATAATCAATAACTTATGCCTATATATCTATATGTCATTTTCACATTTGTTATTATTGATTAACAGTGTAGGTTGTCAAGAAATAGAATATTAGAATGCCAAAAGATTCTCTGTGATATATCATTTACACACTGAAGCCAAAATATTTGCATCTATTTTAAAAATGTAATTTGTTATTTTGTACTTTTTCTTGTTGTCTCTGCTGCTATCGTTTTTGTTATGATTATTGTTTTTGTTATTGTTGCTCCCGTTGTTGGTGTTGTTGTTGTCGGTTGTCGCTGTTTTAATGGTTTCTTGTTTCGAGTGGTTATTATTATTATTATTATTATTATTATTATTATTATTATTATTATTATTATTATTATTATTATTATTATTATTATTATTATTGTTATTGTTATTATTATTATTATTATTATTATTATTATTATTATTATTATTATTATTATTATTATTATTATTATTATTATTAGTATTATATATTATCATTATTATTATTTTTATCATTATCATTATCTTTATTATTATTATATTATTATTATTATTATTATTATTATTATTATTATTATTATTATTATTATTATTATTATGACTCTTGTTGTTGTTGTTGTTGTTATTGTTATTATTTTCATCACCAACATCGTCATTATTATCATTATTATTATTTGACTTTGAATTTTGTGTTTGTTTCAAAAATATCTTGATGAAATAAATAAATTTTCAAAATTCATACTCTTTCACTTCATCATTCATAAGGACAAGGACAAACAAAAGCGTGCAAATTCTACACATTCTTTTTCTTACAAATGGAAATTAGAGTTTCATTGTTTGTATTTTTTTATTTTTTTTAATCATTTTTTTGGGGGACAGGCGCCAAAGCAGCTACCGCAAAGAATAACTTATTAACAGTCATAACGCCCATTTTCATGGTTTGCCATGCTCAATGAACTTCACAACGCTTCATATATTTCCTCAGCAGATAATATGGATTTGAGGTTACATTTCTACATTTCAATTAGCATTTGGTGCCCTCTTTTTGAATTAGCACTCGGTTAGACTGTCAGGAACTTGTTAACATTTGAGTGTAGTGGAGAATAATCTACACACGTTGGTGTTCAAAATCAATTATCCAAAAATACAATTCCGAGGGCAGAGTTTTGCGATTATTGTCACCTTTCTTGTCACTGACCATGCTCAATATCACCTGACTTTTGTTAGAAAAAGAGACACTGTGGTGTTGAGCCACCGATTGAATACCGTATATAAGTGGTGCAAACTTTATAAAAATATTTATATAATAGAAATTTTAATATGATTTTCAATTTTGCATACATTCCACAAAATCATATATCTTTATGGATTCACGAACAAGCAATTCTCAATATCACAGTGGCAATCTGAACAAAATGCATCATCATGTGTTCTTTATTAATATCCAATTAATGACACGCACTGCGTATATCAATGCAATCCATGGTCCATGGCGTCGACATCATAGCGTCCCTCTCACGGCCAGGCGGAGTTGTCGTATCAGAAGTTGTGGGGTCGAACCCCCATCGTCTGGACTTTTCTAGTCACTTCATTTTTTTTTGGGGTTATTTTCAACATAAGTGCCTGCTCCACTTAAAATTAATATTCAACACCGGTGGCAGCGTGGTTCAGCGCTTCGGTCTTTGCTTCGTACCCGAAATGTACCGAGTTCGATCACCCACCTCTGCGCTGTGTAGCCCTGAGCAAGTCACCTCGCCCTAGCTCAATTTGCGGCGCTGCATTGCGGCTGACGCCTGGGTTATTCCAGTCTTTCCTTGGTATAGATCCTAGATGAAAATTTTCCCTATGGGATGAATAAAGGGAATTTTATTTTATTTATATTTTTTTTTTATCGGAGCCCACTCAATGTCTGTCTCATTCGTCTCTATGTTATATGTTTGTGTTGAGAATAGAGCTTTAGCATTACTACTGATGGCTTGTAAACAACTTTCGCGGAGTTTATGTGTCTTGAACCATTCCAGAAAGCGGGAGAGGGACTCATGATAGACACTGCGTGCGAAACCACTTTTTATTTTGGAGTGGTGAATGGCGTTGACTGCATAGCATCTCTCACGGCCAGTAAGGTCGTGGGTTCGAGCCCCCATCGCCGAGAAATTTCTATTCTCTATTGTCATCTGGCAATTTTGTACTCACTTCATTTTCTATTAATGCAAACCCTATGACCCCAGCGTTTGATGGGAGTTACGGATAGGATTGTTTATTCCTCTTATCTGTTGTCTCTTTTTTTTTGTGTGTGTGGTCGTTTTCTGTCGTTGTCCAGCAGCGAAGTGATTTGGCTTTACCGAGGTCCACGTTTGGATAATTTATGTCAGGGAATTAGGCGAATGAGATTGAGTGTGCTTTTCTCTACGTGATAATATTATGTTAACCCCTGTAAATCAAATCTGAGTAACTGTGTATGTATTAGTGCTCGTGATAAACTTTCTAAGTGCACCTCTTGTGCCAGGATATCATGCCCTTGTCTATGGGAGACTTTGGGTGTCCTTATGCTGAACACAAGAGTAGGTTGGTGCTGAGATCTATGTACTTGTAACTAATCCCATTTATATTTTCCTTTTCTTCGTGCACCTGAGACCAATGAATATACCTTGAATTCTCAAGTTGGAACTTTTATGACAAGTCGAGGGTCATTTCAATCAATCTGTCTTTGAAGTCAAAGTGTTTTTGGCCAAAATGGCAGGAGGGCTGGGGGGGGGGGGGGGGGGTTTAGATGTGCTTTGATTGTGGCTGTGAACGTGACTTGACCACAGAAATAG
>NC_088361.1:27852002-27874502 GCF_034508935.2 Berghia stephanieae | reverse complement strand
TTTTGTGTTCGTGGATAGCTCACACGGTAGAGCCACGCTCTCACCTGCCAGGCGGAGTTGTCGTACCAATAAGGTCGCAGGTTCAAACCCCACCACCGCCGCAAAAAATTTTTTATTCTCTATTGTCTTCTGGCACTTTTCTATTCACTTCATATCTTGTTTGTTTTGTTTGTGTTTTAGACTCGTGGCACTTTGTTTTATATATTTGTTTGTGCAGCTTATTGTTTTGCTTGTTTTAGGTTCGTGGCATCGGCTTGGATTTTGTTTATGTTTTAATTTTGTGCAACTTATTTGCTTTGCTTGTGTTTTAGTTTTATGGCGCTTGTTTGTTTTGTTTGTGTTTGTGTGACTTAGTTTTGTGGCGCTGGTTTGTTTAGCTTGTTTTACTTTAGTGGTGCTTGACGGTTTTGGCGCTTGTTTGTTTTATTTCTTTTAATTTTGTGGCGCTTATAATTTGTTGACTCAACCCGAAACGGTACCCGTTCCGTTACATGAAGGTGTCTTATTCCTGGTCATTTGAATTGTCAGACCCCTTTATAATAAAGACTACCCTTGTAAATTCATAGCTCGCATTGTTTTTGCTTGAATCTCAACATTAACGTAACAACGAGCATCGCTCAAATGTCTCGCTTCTCGCCTCTGGATGATTTCTGACTTTATTGCTTACTATGTGTAGCCCACAGACTACTAGGAGCAGACCTGACAACAGCCACCTTTTAGTGGCTAATCGCCGCCATCGTATTTAATCCTCTCGTGTTCAGATTCTTTATGGGGGAGTAGATAATGAGTTCCCTATATGGCCATGGCAATCATGTAGACATCCTTTGATGATATAAGCCTACCCTTTGATGTCTGCAGTCGCCTTTTCGTTTTCTACGGTCACTCATGGCTAAACTCCGCCCAGAAGCGATTTCATAGGTCCGTCCATCACCAACTTTCAAACTTTTGTTCTCGTGAGTTCTTAATTTTTTTTTATCGAAGAACGATTGGCTATTGAGAATCTTGACCCTTCAACGATTGATCGTTCTGACAGCTCACGTGTCAACAGCCGTCAACAAATGAACTGAATCATCGTTGAAACACTTGAAGACGCTCATGGCATAGTTGCGTCACAATCACCCCGTTGCTGAATATATTATCCAGGCAAAGTTGATAGGTAAAAAAGCCAAATAATGTTTTAGTTACATTTGAAAACAAACAAAGTATATCACTGATCACGTCTCATTGAGATATAAAGAATGATATAAAACCCAAGACAATCGGCCGATAAATAAAAAAGTTGCTAAAAAAAGCTAAAATAAACAAAAGCAATGTTTAAAATCAAATTTATTCGTAAAACAGTTGGATTTCAACCGATTTTTCTGAAATAAGGACCAATGTTCTTCTTTTTTTTAAGCTGATTTCAACAATGTGTCTTTCAAATTCCTCAGAATTATATTTTTTACTTTTAGATTTTAGCTTTTAGGCCTACTCAAAAAGGTGTTATATTCCTTGCGTAATAAGAGCGTAATACATCCACGGTGAGAAGCGTCTTCGTTTCGGCCAGCTGGATAGATAGCCTGTGATTGGTCGAAGACTTTGAGACGCTTGATTCACAATTCTACACGAATGGACGGTGGCGGTAGATCAAAGAGGTGTAACAAATTTATTTACCAACTACTTTTCTTAGTGCTAAAATTACAAAGTAATAATTTCGCATCAGAAAAAAAAAAAAAAAACCTCTGAAGTTCCTATCTCTTTATTACAATAAAATTGATACGACGAATGACAAAATCGCCCCACAAATAAGGGAGTTATAAATTATTCACAATATTTTTAAAAGTTATTAATATAAACCCGATCATGGGAGCCAAGTCTAAAATGTACAAGTAAAAGTGTAGTTTAACGTGTCTAAATTGGGTTATCATCATAAACCTGACCTTTTTTTCTATTTTCCTTCCACAAATCAAGGTTAATCGAGCTCAGTCAAAGTCATTCATATAGACATAAAATCGCACAGCGTCCTTGGTTGCATAAAAAAAGAAAATGGCGGCGCTCGACCTCTCAGTAGCCACTTTTGATGACGTTTTCCTACCTGTTGTCGTATCTAGTCCTGTGTTATTTATGGTGTAGCCTAATAGGAACGGGTGTTGAAGATAAATGTAGATGCTCCTTCAGTGTGGACACGGGGGCAAACATGACCGATTACTTGCGTTCGCTTGATCACATCTGGCGTCTCAAGTACAATTCTCATGAAGTATTGGGCATGGCATCATAGGGTGGGGATCCAGTACAGCATTGCCGCACTCTCACAAAACACCATTTTTTTTTTCGTTCTTGGCTAGAATACTTTAGGTCAAATATCGATCAAATAAGATGACTCTCAAATTGCCAAAGAGTCGCAAACCTGTGACTTCTTTAGTGTCTCGGGTTTGAGACTTTGTATAAAGTTGAGGATATTCGTAATCGAAATTTGAAGTATGTAAACGTTTGTAATTGTTTTACCACATTACGGCAGATCATAACATAGTCCAACCATGCATTGCTTTCTTTTACATATTTCTAGTTATTAAACGCTTTCCACTAATTTTTGAAGCAGTGAATGAAAAAACAAACAAAAACAAAACGAAGCAAAACGAGGAGCATGGTTTTGTAGTTTACTCCACTACAGTACAATTCAACGTTCAACGTTAAACTGTTTAATCTGTTGATCGATCTGCGGTCCCAATTCCATGGTGGGATGGTCAAAACAGTTGGGGTAGAAGATGTGCTTACAAGCCATAGAGAAAAAGATAAAACATATATTATGGGATTGTTTTAAGCACAAAACAGTGGTAGTTTATTCTACATTTTAATTTCATTCCAATGCCAGTTTAAACAACGAAATAAGCGATGTAAGAAAGTTAAAAAAAAAAAAAAAAAGATTGTAGATTCAATGCGCATAAAAGAACCCAAAAAAAGTTCAAGATTTAGGATAGTGAAGGAGGAGCAATAGTCAGATTTTGTATTAATGTCGCGTGTTTTTCTAGTTTTTCTCAGCTGTGCCTCTATCAAAAGTTGTAAAAATTTGTGTCAACATTTGAATCAATTTGTCTTAACTGAATATAGATTTTGGACTGTTATGATGCCATATCAAAAAAAAGTTTTCTTCTTTAAGACCTATAAAAAAAAACTACTTTAAATCCGCTGTCATAAAATTCGAGATTTTACACTGTAAAAAATGAAAACAAGTTACGCACCACAAAGTATGAGGTGAATTCATCGTATTTCCAAAAAATCTCGTGCTGACACGTAAGTTCTGGCTATAGATAGAATGCGCTTGGCCAAGGAGTTCACAACATTGCCATCCGGAAGTATAACGGACCAACACACAAACTCTGTGTAACCATGAACTTTTATAGTCCGGTTAATATAGTTTAGTGAGAACAACTCACAAACGCGGATGGCAAAAACAATAACAAAGGCCTGAGTGACGTCATCTTCGAACTATCTATTGATTATGAGTTCACGTAATACTTGTTTCCGAATAATAACAATTCGCTGTCACTGCTATAAACTACATCTTATGTAGTTTGCCTTAAATTTTGAATTTATGATTTATTGCATATAATGCATATTATTGCATATTATATATCATGTCGCAATTACCGATATGAAATATCTAGCTTTAAACCATTTGAAATACTGATTATATACTCAATACTGTCAAATTAACATTGAATGCTGTTTATGGAACTTTGAAAAATTGCATGTATGCACGACCGTTTCACAGAGCATTTTAAAGGCTTTTAAACCATAATATAAGCTTTTACACGATACGATACGATACGGAATCTCTATCGGTGCCACTCCCGTACAGCTGTGAGATGAAATATACTTGTATCTATAGATTAGCAATTAAGGAGGACGGCTATGGAATTGGAATTTCACAATCAACCCCGAGAAGATGGTTACAGAAATCTTACAGAGAGATCATCAGTGTTGAACGATGGAGCTGGGTGAACGTAAACATACATCCGACAAAAGATTGGACGTCTGATAATTCGGGTAAGAAAAGGCTCATGGGTTCTGTACAGAGGATCATTGATATTCTTGGAGGTGGTGAAGATACTGGGTATTTAGAAGAATGCCTTACCATTTTTTTTTCTTTTCTGCATCATATGGAAGATAGTGACTATCATTCTGGGGTCAATGCAGATGTGTTTGAAGACTGCCTAAGAACCGTTTGCTGCCTTTCCTCGAAGAACCCAGCTGTATTGAATTTGGACAACGCTACCATTCGGTGGCCCATGATCACTTCGTGACTCCAACTTCGGCAACTTCACGTCTCTAATCAGACAACACTACGTATTATTCTGACCATTTATCAAAGGCCCAACTATATTCTAGCGAAAATAAACAAAGCAGAAACAGTTTTCAAAACAGAGTGTCTATTCAAGGAGTTTTGACTTTTGTTTTTGGAGCCATGAAACCATATCAGTTTTTATAGTTGCCGAAGTTGGAGCTTTGAAGTGATCATGAGCCACCGAATGGTAGTGTTGTCCAATGCAATACAGCTGGGTGCAAACGGTTCTTTAGCCAATCTTCAAACACCTATGTATTGACCCCGGAATGATCGTCACTAACTTCCAGATGATGCAGAAAGGGAAAAAATGGTACGGCATTCTTCTAAATACCCATTATCTCCACAACCTGCAAGGATATCAATATCAATGTCCAGAACCCGAATTATCAGACGTCCATTCCTTTGTCGGATGTATGTATGTTTACGGTCACCCAGCTCCATCAATCTTTGGATGATATACATATCAAAGTTGTCTTGAACCCTTTTCTTATCACGTCGTTCCACAATGGTGATCTCTCTGTCGTATTTCGATAACCATCTTCTCTTTTCGTATCGTATAGTTCAAAAGCTTATATTATGTTTTAAAAGCCTTTAAATGCTCTGTGAAACATTCGTGCATACATGCAATTTTTCAAAGTTCCATAAACAGCATTCAATGTTAATTTGACAGTATTGAGTATATAATCAGTATTTCAAATGATTTAAAGCTAGATATTTCATATCGGTAATTGCGACATGATATATAATATGCAATAATATGCATTAAATGCAATAAATTATAAATTCAAAATTTAAGGCAAACTACATAAGTTGTAATTTTATAGCACTTAAAGCGAATTGTTTTAATTCGGAAACAAGTATGACGTGAACCCATAATCACTAGCCGGAACTACGTGTCAACACAAGATTTTTTGGAAAAGTGATGAATTCATCACATACTTTGTGGTGCGTAACTTGTTTTCACTTTTTACAGTGTAAAATCTCGAATTTTATGTCAGCGGTATTAAAGTAGTTTTTTTTTAATAGGTCTTAAAGAATAAAACTTTTTTTTAATGGCATCACCACGTTCCAAACTCTATATTCAGTTAAGACAAATTGATTCAAAGGTTGACACAAATTTTTACAACTTTTGATGGAGGGACAGCTGAGAAAAACGAGAAAAACACGCGCCATTAATAAAAAATCTGACTATAATTAGTTTCATTGTATGATTGAATTCTCAGCACGATATCTTTTACTTCCATGGTTCAGTGAATTTTGGTTCTATTGCAATGTACTACTCGGTTCATTATTTTGCGTCAGTGAACGTTAGCGAAGATTGTTGGTAATATCAAATTATTATTATTATTATTATTATTATTATTATTATTATTATTATTATTATTATTATTATTATTATTATTATTATTATTATTATTATTATTATTATTATTATTATCACCTAAATGTCTCGTCCAGACACAAGCACAGATCCCCACAAAGAGGAACACACTCAAATGTATACAAATCATTATAATATATGAAAAAGAAAAAATAATACAATACATAACAGAGAGATGTTTAATTTGTTTTTAATGTTTTTACGCATTTCAGCCCCAGTAAAAAGGAAGAAAATGGGAAAGTTAAAAAAATCTAGATTTACAATTAAAGAACCCAAAGAAAATTAAGACAAGGGGAAACTTGTTCAAATAGGGGACATATATGTAGATTCCAAGAGCACACTATCAGTGTACTCAGTTTGAGATCACTTAAAAGTCTCATCCAGACACAAACACAGGTCCCCACTAAGAGGAATACAATCAAATGTTTAAGAACCAATATATATTTATAACAAAACTGGTTTTGTTTTTAAGGGTTTTACGGCGCTGGCAACACATTAAGGTCATATCAGCGCCAGTACAAAGGGAGAAAATGGGATTGTAAAAAACACCCAAGAAAAGGTAAGACAAAGGTGAATTGGTTCAAATTGGAACCAAATGTAGATTCCAAGAGCACACTATCAAAGTACTTAGTTTGAGATCACATAAAAGTCTCATCCAGACACAAGCACAGGTCCCCACTAAGAGGAACACACTTAAATGTTTACAAATCATATATAATGTGAAAACAAAACATAATATTTGTTTTTGTTTTTAAGGGTTTTACGGCGCTTGCAACACATTAAGGTCATATCAGCGCCAGTAAAAAGGAAGAAAATGGGATAGTAAAAAGTTCTAGAGTTACAATTAAAGCACAAAAGAAAAGGTGAGACAAATGGGAACTGGTTCAAATAGGGAACAGATGTAGATTCCAAGACCACACTGTCAAAGTACTTCGTTTGAGATCACCTAAAAGTCTCATCCAGACACAAGCACAGGTCCAAAATAAGAGGATTACACTCAAATGTTTACAAATCATATAATATAATATGTAAACTAAACATAATATAATGCATAACAGAGAGATGATTTACAGGGGAAAAATATCATCTTCCAAAACTATAACTATACATTCGACTGTTTCCCTCCCAGCCAAGGAACTCCGGCCAGGGCCAGGACAAAACCAAGTAATCTCATTCCAAGACAACGACAGGAAACAATTGGAAAACGGGTTGGGGGGATATAAGACACAGCATGTACCTCCCTGCCCACTATGGGAGGTTAGGATCCCCACCCAGGCTTGTGACGCATTTAGGTCATATCAGCGCCAGTAAAAAGGAGTAAAATTGGATAGTAAAAACATTATAGATGTACAATTAAAAGGACTTGAGGAAAAAGTGCGGCTATGTGGTCTTGTGATATGACATCCGCTTTTGGATCGGAAGGTCCTGGGTTAGAGCCTCGCGTTCGGCGCATAGTTGAGTCCTTGGAAAAGGCTATTTACTCACATTCTCTCACCGTACTCGGGTGTAAAATGAGTACCTGGCCGTTAACAGCGTTGTCTTTGTCCGAAAATGGTAATATCGCCTGACAGGCGTCATGTCCCGTCCTCAATGTTAAATGTTATGTTGACCAGGGACCCATTGTAAAGCGCTTTGAGCACATTTAGTGGATATTGCGCTATATAAAAAAAAAGCTCAATTGAAAAAGTAAGACAAGGGGAAATGATTCAAATAAGGAACAGATGTAGATTCCAAGAGCACACTATCAGTGTACTTAGTTTGAGATCACCTAAAAATCTCACCCAGACAACGGTACAAGATCCCACTAAGAGGAATACACTCAAATGTTTACAAATCAGATGTTAAAATATAAAATAACAGTACATAACAGAGAGATGATTTACAATGAAAAAAAAATACCTAAAAATATAACTATACATTCGACTGTTTCCCTCACAGCCATAGACTCCGGCCAGGGTCAGGGCAAAACTACGTAATCTCAAGACAATTTTTTAAAATGGTTTTACGGCACTTGCAACACATTTAGGTAATATAAGCGGCAGTAAAATGGAAGAAAAACTAAAAATGGGATAGTAAAAAGTTCTAGAATTACAATTAGAGCTCCCAAGAAAAAGTAAGACAAAGAACAAATTGGGGTCAGATGTAGATTCCAAGAGCATACCATCAATGCATTTAGTTTGAGATCACCTAAAAGTTTCATCCGGACACAAGCACAAGATCAAACAAAGAGCAATACACTCAAATGCTTACATTTCATTATTTTTTCATAATAACAAGAACTATGTATTTGATTGTTTCCCTCCCAGCCAGGACAAAACCAAGTAGTTTCATACCAAGACAAAGACAGAAAGCTATTGGAAAACAGAAACAGGGGGATAGAAGACAGAACGGGTACCTCCCTGCCCACTATGGGAGGTCAGGAACCCCACCCAGCAAAACATAATACAGTGCATAACAGAGAGATGGTTTACAAGACAAAAAATGTCATCTCTCAAACCTCTAACTATACATTCGACTATTTCCCTCCCAACTAGGGTATCCGGCCGGGGCCAGGACAAAACCAAGAAATTTCATCCCAAGACAAAGACACAAAGCAACTAAGAAAAGATACAAGGGGATAGAAGACACAACGTAACCTCCTGCCCACCATAGGAGGTCAAAGATCCCACCCAGAGAGAGAGATGGTTTACAATGAAAAAATATCATCTCCCAAAACTAACTACCATACATTTGACTGTTTTCCTCCCAGCCAAGGTATCCGACCAGGGCCAGGACACAACTAAGCAATCTCATTCCAAGACAAGTTGGAAAACACACGAGAGGGGATGGAAGACAAAGTAAGTGCCTCCAGGCCCACATAGGAGGTCAGGAACCCCACCCACGACAAAATCAAGTATTTTCGTACCAAGACAAAGACAGGGCAATGCGGAAAACATATATGGGGGATAGAAGACACAGCAAGTGACTCCTGTCCACCATGGGACGTCAAAGGACACCACCCAGCCATTGATAATGGATAAATCAACCTCGCTTAAAGTCAACCAATCTTTCTGGTCCGGCGATGTTGGTTTTAGTTATTGGATAAAAGATCGTGCCAGAAGCCTCTCCCAAGTTGAAAACGTTAAATGAAAGAGAAATTAATGTAAGTGAAGGCAGATATGGGCCAAAACAATTAACTTTATTTTATATTATCGGAACTGATATTATATGTCAAATCTAGTCTACGTTATGTCTAACTACAGCCTGTTTCGGAAGTAATAATATCTCTTTAAACATCCTCACGTGACAATTTTCTTTAGGGTCTGTCTCTTGAAAAGACCGAGATAACCAGAGAGTTTAGAAGCTAACGCTTAGAGAGCTCTCTCTTCCCTCCCGCTCTCCATGACAACAATGCATTTCATTGCGTATCAGCCGAAAAATTGTGTGTCACGAAATAGGCGCGGATCACTGAATGTGTGTTTCGTCTGCTCTTTTTCTTTACTATCGGCTCAGGCTTTATGTGCAAAATCGTACAGATTAGTTTGATTCTCTAGATCAGGTTACGATAACTTTGTAAGATTCTAAAATAAATTACTTATAATAATAATGATGTGTGTGTGAGAGACACACACACACACACGCACACACACACACACAGAGAGAGAGAGAGAGAGAGAGAGAGAGAGAGAGAGAGAGAGAGAGAGAGAGAGAGAGAAGGCGGGTGGGAGGGGGTGAGGGGGGGGGGGGGGGGGGATAAACTTTGACAAAAAATAAATTTAACTCAACTTTACAGCGAAAATCATGATTTATTTTAAACAAACTTAATAGAAACAAACGACCTTTGTATTTTCAACAAAGCCATAACTCTCTCTCTCTCTCTCTCTCTCTCTTTCTCTCTCTCTTTCGCTCTTCTCTCTCTCTCTCTCTTTCTCTCTCTCTCTCTCTTTCGCTCTTCTCTCTCTCTCCCCTCTCTCTCTCTTCTCTCTCTCTCTCTGTGTGTGTGTGTGTGTGTGTAAGTATGTGTTTAATTAACACACGTATAGTTCAAAATAATATGTACAATGAAAAAATAGTATGCATGACTAAGATGACGTCAAGTTGCGTTGCATAGATTAATGACCACAAGTACAATTAAACATACTGAAGGAGAGAAATACAAAATACATGTACTCTCGTGTAAGTATTGTAGAATCTAATCTAAAACACATTTTATAAACTGAAAAATGGCTCAGTAAAATCACAAAGGGGGACAATGCTGCATCAACACCGATGATTGACAGTGACAGACCAGAATTGATAACCTCGGTATACATCCATTGTCTCCTGAGACAGACGGAAGCCAACAACAACAGGCATACCGGTAAGAAAACAAATCAGCGACATATCAAATCTACACGACATGGCTAAATGTGGCAGCCTTCCTATTTCTATGGGTGGGCTGTTTTTCTGACAGTGTCTGATTCATTAACTGGCATTAGTGAACAAATTAGCTACATAAAAAAGTAAATCACACTTTCCATTTTTGCAACCAAGGCCCATGTGGGGTGGAATGCTTACCACAAGCCGTCTAATGATCCTATTTCTCAGACCAGTAATGTGCAGTGTGGGAGTAATGGCGTCTCTGAATTCCTTTTCCATAATTTCTATGATACAGAGAAGTTCTGAACTTGGTGCACAGAGACCGCCATGGTTACAACCCTGAAGGTTCTTTGCATGCAGGAATACTTGACTCTCTTTGCCAGGGTCCTTGTCACCTTTCAATAAATCTTGACAGTCTGTACACACATGGGGCATTAATTTGACTGCAACATACCCAGATATGCAAGTTGTTACATTCTGTTCATTTGGTATTAGGGATTGCATAGTTGATGGCAACATCAGCTGTCTAATTTCCTGTGGAACATCTTGTTGAAGGCGTGTCTTGACTGCCACTGAAACAGGAAGCATCGAAAGGTTCTTCACATAAAACATTTCGTCTGTACAGTGCATCAGCTGACTTGTCATCCAAATCAGCACGCCTGCAGTTGATGACCCAACGCCTGGACCTGTAAAAAAAACTAACGCAGTTCAATATTGGATCTAGATCTATTATTAGTAATTAATTGAGAGCTAGGTCTGATTAAGAGTTAATTTTATACATAAAAGCACATACTAATTGGCCGAGAGAGACTAGATGTATGCTTCTCTTTAGATAAACTTCTAAAAAACTAAGCTCACTTCATTGAGATTACTACTGTACTAGAATCTAGACATAGGCATCACAAGTCTAGTCAATGTACATCCTATCTAGTCATCCCTCTAAAGCTCTTTGAGCATATTTATTGGATATTGCGCTATATAAAAGCTCAATTATTTTAAGCATAAATCCACTGGCACAACATATATGGCTAAAATTCAATGCCGTGTAGCTACACCGTCGCCCCCTACCCTTTACTGTGTTTTAAATCAACCACATCTGCTATTATGGAAAAGGAGAAGAAGAAGACGAAGAAGAAGAAGATAATGGCTAGCCTCACCCCCAACAGAGCCACCTTTAAGGGTCACAGTCACGGTGCAGTAGATTAGAACTGGATCAGAAATCTAATGTTCATTTTCTCTTGTAACACAATCTAGACGTGTTAATATAGAAATATAGTTATTTGTTAAGGTTAATAGATTAAAGTTTAATTTTCTCACCTTTCAGGATCCTTTGGGAAACGGAAGAAACCTAAATCTGGTCTCTTGTGTCGAGAATTTGAACAATTGATACCGGAACACCACTGGCATTTGTTATGTGTTGTCGGCTGTCACAGTAAAGGTTGTTCACAATTATCTTATTAAATTTTATTTTTTTAAGAACTGAATTCATCTCACTCCAGTTATATTTCGGTAGGCTTAGATAAACTTTACCTTCTAATATTAGATCGTCTTTCCTTTTATAGCCTTCCCTCGAATTAATTTCTAATTAGTGAATACTTTTCGTTCTACATTCTGTCACGTAGCCATTTATTATAAAAGCTGATAGGTCTAACATTCGACACTCACTTTCTCTCCACAATCTATGCCGGACGGCCAGTCGCTCTATTCCTATATATATACTGGAAGATTTTTATCTTTTGGGACTTTGTAGATATTATATCTACACCATTAAGACGCCGGAGCTTTTAACTTTGATTGTATAATCTTCAAGGATCAAACCCAAGCCCGCTGTCAAAGGACTACACAATAACTTCTTACCAATTGCCTGGAAGTGGAATTTTACGAGTCCGATCCTGTTATCAGAGGAATAGATCATCCAAGCCCATCAACTGCCTGGAAACGTAAACTTACGAACCTGACATATTATCATAAGTTACGTAAAATATTCATATCTCTATTTGTAACTGCCACGATCACTGTTTATCTTTTTAAATTAAATTTCATCATTATTTTTATTTCATTGTAAACAAATCGTTAATTGTTTTTCATTTATAGTAACTAGTAAATTCTGGGGCCTCATTCTACATATATCTTTATGCATAGTCGAGTAGCTCTTTACTCACTTGAGACCATGACATTTTGGAGGGGACACATATAAAGAATTGAATTTATTTAGTTACTTATATCTATTTCATCTAACTTTAAAGTTTAAATTGTAAAACTCTTAATTGCCCCACTTGATCATATTTTAATTGAACTCCCTATTTACAGGATTAATTTTTTTTTTCTTTTTCATTTCTTCATTTAAATGGAATAGCAATTTATCCATTCATTCTTTCATTCAAATTGAATAGCATTTTATTGATTCATTCCTTCATCCATTTATTCATTTATAAATCATTCATTCATTCATTGTTCATTCATTTATTTATTCATTCATTCATTCATTCATCCATTCATTCGTTTATTCACCCATTTATCCAATCATTCATACATTTATTCCTCCCTTCATTCTTTCATTCATACATTATCCATTCATTCATTCATTTATTCACTCAGTTTTTCATTCATTCATTCATTCCTTGTCCACTTTGTTATTATATCACATATTTCATTTTGTTGTTTGCCTCATTCATGAATTGTTTTCAATATGTTTACATTCCATAACGATTCATTCACCTATCAACCAATCACTCAGTGTTGTGAACACATTTTGTAACTATTGTAAATCTTACGATATTTTATTGTTTTGTATTTCAGACATCACTGTTAAACACTCTTCAATGCCTAATTACAATTGTTGAACAACCATTGAACAAGAGAGAGGTCCCAGCCACGAACTGAGTTGGTAAATATATCCTTCATTATTCTCTTTTACATGAGTTGGGCATCACATAGTAACTATAGACATCGTGATTTGTTTTGCATAGTGATTTGTTTTAAATGCATTTTTGGCATATTACTGTTACCGAAAACACTTCTATATTATGTTCTGAAAAGTGAGTCTTTAAAAACTAAATAATAATAAAAGGAGTCCACTAGCCGTCGTGTTATATTTAGTGATAGATAACTTGGGATTATTTTGGCATCCTATTATTGTTATCACACTCTAGTATATTAGCGTCATTGCGAATAATTGTACACAAACTAACGACGAGTCACACACATTGGTGATACATAATGACGAATAATTGTACACAAACTAACGACGAGTCACACACATTGGTGATACATTTTTCGTAGTAACATAGTTTAGAGTACACGCGATTGACACATTGTTATTGACACAAGTCATAATAACTCCGCATTGTATTGACACATTGCTTTATAAGATATAACGATAAAAGGCATCAAATTCAACATACATAATAAGTTGAAATAAGAGAGAGAGAGATTTCTAAAAATAGAACAGTTCATTCCAGTAAGTGTAAATAAATAAAACAGTCAGTAACAGTATCCTGTCAATATAATATATATAAAACATCGTAACTAATTTATTGCAAAAATGGAAGCATATAAAAGATACTTAAGTCTCGCAAAGGACTTAGAAATACCCCAGGAAAGAATATTTTCATGGTGCGAAGAGAAAATAAAAGAAGAAAAAGAAGAAAGAATTCGTAGAGAAGAAAATAAAGAAAGAATTCGTAGAGAAGAAAATGAAGAAAGAATTCGTAGAGAAGAACATGAAGAAAGAATACGTAGAGAAGAACGAGAAGAAAGAGTCCAAGAAAGGGAACTAAAAAGACAAATAGCTTTAGCAGAAGAAGAAACCAAAAGGACCCAAATGATGCTGGAAATTGAAAAAACAAAAACCGGTCATGAAAGAAAACATAATAATAGTGATGAATTTTTCGTGAAACTTCCACGCATGCCAACATACGATGAACGCTCAGACTGCCTAGAATCCTTCTTACACCGATTCGAAGTTCAGGCTAAAGGTTATCGTTGGCCAGAAAGCAAATGGGCCACAGCCTTGATTAACTGCTTATCCGGAGAACCGCTAAAAGTTTTCTATACCTTAACAACTGAAGATGCAGATGACTATGGTAAAATTAAAGACGCTCTACTAAAAAGATTTAGATTAACGGAAGATGGTTACCAGGAAAGGTTTCACACTGCAAAACCGGAAAGTGGAGAAGACTTTAATACATTCGTGAACCGAATTACTCAATTTCTAAATCGGTGGCTTGAGTTGGCAAACGTAAAACAAGACGACTTTGCAGGCCTTTACTATCTCACGCTGAAGAATCGAATCTATCAAGCTTGCAACCCAGATTTAGTCGCATTCTTTAAAGAGAGAAAGCCAGAAAACTTGGACAAATTAAAAATCTACGCAGAAAACTTTAACAGCGCACATCCATTGACACCCCTTAGCAGAACATTGAAGGAACCATACTACGCTGCCGCTGCTCAGAGTCCAGGTACACCTAAAGTTCAGTACTCAAATAGAACGAGCCGATCAATCACTCGGAACACGCAAGTGAAACAGGATGACCATAGTAACAAACCATGGAACAAACAGTTCAATAGAGACCATAGCCGACCCTATCAAAACAAAACAAGAAATAGTACTGACAATAATACTGAGTATAAGAAAACCAACAAACCTATAATTAAATGTCAATATTGTGGAATGAAAGGCCACACAGCAGACAAATGTTACAAAATCGTGGGATATCCGAAAGAAACTGCAAATGCATCACTCCAAACAAGTGTAAATAATCAGACACGAGTAATGTCAGGAGAAAATATAAATGTGTATTGCGTGAAAGGTATGTCACTTTTAACACAAACTCACAAGTCAGGATCGCTCTTTTTTTGTGAAGGCAAAGCTAATGGAATTGATTGCAAAATATTGAGAGACACAGGATGCAGTACAGTAGGAATAAAAGCATCTTTGATCAATGACGAAGACAAAACTGGAAAAACGGTACAATGCATCACATTCAGTGGCACAGTCGAAACCTTTGAAACAGCTAATGTGTACATAGAAACCCCATACTATACAGGAATAGTGGAATGCTGTATACTTCCCAACCCCGTCGCTGATGTTATTGTTGGCAATATAAAAGGTCTTAAAGACAACCCAACAGATGTAAAAGAATGGTCATTAACCCAAGAAACAGCTTGTCTAGCAGAAACAAGAAAGATGACTAAGACAACAGAGAAGCCAATGACTATTTCTCTTGAACCACAACAATTTGACAGGAACACGTTCATTGAAGAACAGAAAAAGGACCCGACTTTAACTTCATATTTCAATATCGCAAACAAAGGGACGAAATCAAAAGTTGAATACATCATTGAAAAAGATATTCTGTTCAGGTTACATAGGAAAAGAAACAAAATAGCTAAACAACTGGTCACGCCGAGTATTTACAGAAACAAAATCCTTGGAATAGCGCACGATTCAATAACTTCTGGACATCTTGGGAGCTCTTCCAATTTAAAGAGAATATCCGAGAATTTCACATGGCCTGGAATTACTAAAGACGTCCGAGAATATGTGAAATCGTGTGACACATGCCAAAGAAGAGTCGCAAAAGGCAGAATACCGAGATTGCCATTAGAGACAACCCCAGTTATTGAAAAAGTTTTTCAAAAAGTTGCAATTGACATTATAGGCCCTTTAACAAAATCAGATAGAAACCATACGCACATACTAACACTAGTCGATTACGCAACCAGGTGGCCAGAAGCGATAGCATTGAAATCAACTACATCGGATCACATAGCTGAAGCATTGATGACAATTTTTACTAGAATAGGCATACCAAATGAGATACTGTCGGACAATGGACCCCAATTTACATCACATATGATGCATGAAACCATGAAACTCATGGGAATCCAACACTCATTCACAACTCCTTACCACCCCAAGCAAATGGTCTTTGTGAAAGATTTAATGGGACTCTAAAGAATATGTTAAGAAAAGTGTCAGCAGAAAAACCAGATGATTGGGACAGATACTTACCAGCAATCCTATTTGCATATAGAGAAATACCCCAAGAATCTACAGGCTACTCCCCATTTGAGTTGATGTATGGACGATCACCTCGCGGCCCGATCAATATAGTAGCCGACATTTGTAAAGGGAATGAGGAGGACAATAACGAAATTATGTTTGCTTACGAATATGTAAGAAACCTGAAAGACAGAATAGAGGACACATGTAAGCTAGCACAGGAATCCGTCACTAAAAAGCAGAGAAATACAAGGAATACTCTGATCGCAAAAGCAAATCAAGAAAATTTGAGATTGGTGACAAAGTACTAATACTCTTACCCGATGACTCGAGTAAACTTTTAGCTACATGGAAAGGACCATTCAAAATAACAGCAGTAAAATCTAATGTTAATTACGAGATTAAAATTAACAACACAACAAAGACATTCCATGCAAATATGCTAAAAAGTATTTTGATAGAGACACAGTGTCGCAACCTATGTTTACTAATATCGAAGCTTCAAATGCAGGATTGATCATACCGTTGGTCATGGGACACAGACACCCGAGACAGAAAAACAAACAAAAATCGCACAATTGCAACCACCTAAGACAAAAAAAGAAGTACGCAAAGTACTTGGGCTCCTAAATTTTTACAGGAAATACATTTACAACTTCGCGCACATCGCGACACCGCTAACAAATCTGACAAAGAATGGGTCACCGAACAAAATTGTTTGGACAGAAGCGTGTCAGAATAGCTTCAACCAATTAAAGGCATTACTCTGTTCAGAACCAATTCTTAAATTACCCGACATGTCAAAATAATTTGTTGTGAGAAATGACGCGTCTGATAAGGGCATCGCAGGTGTACTATTACAGGAGCATGAGGGAACTCTAATGCCTTGCTTATATGCAAGCAGAAAATTATTGGACAGAGAATCACGATACTCTGTAATAGAGCGTGAAGGACTGGCCATCGTCTTTGCTTTAAAGACATTCAGCAGATATCTACTGCTAAAAGAGTTTGTGGTCGAAACGGACCATAAACCACTCACGTACATAAGAAATAACAAAATGAATACGTACATAAGAAATAACAAAATGAATAATAGTAGAGTACTAAGGTGGAGTCTATTTTTGCAAAATTACTCTTTCAGTATCTCTCACATACCAGGCTGTGAAAATATTCACGCCGACCTACTTTCTCGATTAGTGTAAACACGTGAGAAGGGTATAACTTAACCTCCCATGCATACTGTTAGTTACCTCGCAAATTATGCCAAATCAGAACGCACAATTTCGATAATTTTATTTGTAAACATGATGACCCAACTTAATGTAACATTGAGTATTGTTTGGATATATATACCATACCCATTCATGATTTGGGAAATCTTCTCTTTATCTATTATTGTTATGAATTTTCACTCATTTATGATTAATAATTGAAATGTCAATATTTCATTTACATTTTCATTCGTTTCATTTAGTAAATTACCTTCATATCATCGATTTAAATCATGCTTCATTGCCATCACTATTGTTTATCACAATGATTTGTAATCACATTGCCATCATGTTGTTCATCACAATGATTTGTAATCACAATCTTTCATTGTTATTGTCACCCATTCATATACCTACGTTAGTATAAACATTTCCATGTCTAGTTAATAAATAATTTAATTGTAGCACAAATCATAACAATGGATTAATGCTAGAGTATCATGATAGTAAATTTACTTCCGTTTGTAAAATCTATCTTTCCCATAATGGTTAAAGAGTATATTTTAAACGTGGGTGGGGGGTGTCACAGTAAAGGTTGTTCACAATTATCTTATTAAATTTTATTTTATTAAGAACTGAATTCATCTCACTCCAGTTATATTTCGGTAGGCTTAGACACAAAGTAATAAGAACAGAGGAAGCATAAGGGGCTCTCGCCGGCTTCGCGATAAGTTAACGAGAGTTGAGAAGTGCGCGTCAAGTTCTTTCGCCTCGCCCCGTTTTACGAAAAGGCATAGTGCATCAGTCTACGATTACTCACAGTATTCTTAATTCTTGTAATTGGATTGTTCTTTTTATTCACTATTTGTTGCCTTGTTGTTATTGAAATCGTGTGGCATGGTGTAAACGTGGTTATGATATAATAATATAATATATAATAATGATATAATATAAATAAAACGTTATTAACAATTGTGACAAGTGAATGAATAAAATGGATAACAATCATCAAGAAATTATTGACAATGATAACCTTCTAATTGACAATAGCATTGATTCCATAACTTTAGAGCGTGGTAACAATGTTGAATTTCATTCAGAGTTAGATATTGGTTTTAACATCGCCATTAACACAAGTGTCGCAAAGAACCCTCAACGTAAAAGCAAACGTAACAGAGTACAACACTGTTCTGCCATCAATTGTCAAAAGAATAGATTTGACAATCCAGAATTGTCTTTTTTTCAATTTCCGAAAGACAAAGACAGATGCCGGCGGTGGGTTATCAACACCAGACGAGAGGATCTTTTAACTAAACCTGTTCACAAACTTTTTAGTGGAAATGTTTTGTGCGCAGATCATTTCGAGGATTCTCAATTTACATCAAGCACAAGAAAACAGCTGAAACGACTAAAAGCTGTTCCAACACTGTTCGATGTCCCAAATCGCTGTAAAACTTTTGAAAATCCAAAAGCAAGATGCCCCCCTAAACTAAGGCTACCTCTAACCCCAACAACTTCCACAGCAGGTGAAGCAACAGAAATAGAAATTCCAAATCCAGAAAACGTGGAAAATTTAATAAAAGGTCAAAATGAAAAGGAGAAACAAATTCGAGATTTAAAGCGAAAACTCCAATCACAAAGAAAAAGAATTAAACGCCTGTCTTACAAAACAAACAAGTCCTCGGCAAGAAGGGAAATAGAGGAAATCAAAGAAAAATTTGGAAAATATCTTAGCAAACCAACACATGACTACTTCTGCTGTAAGCAACTGGACCTATCAATATGTAAAGGGAGAAGATGGAGTGCCAAAGAAAAGAGTTATGCATTGTCATTATACCACGCCTCCCCCAAAGCATATCGTCTATTACAGCGACAGTTCTTCCTTCCTTCAGTTGATACTCTCCGTCGATTGATGAGAAAAATTGACATCTATCCCGGTTTTTCGGACAAAATTAAAACAGCTTTCAAAGTTAAAGTGGCCTCGATGAGTGTTCAGGAGAAACAATGTGTTGTTATGTTTGATGAAATGTCACTTAAAAAGTCTCTCAGCTATAATGCGGAAAAGGATTTTGTTGAAGGTCTTGAAGATTTCGGGGTATATTGGACTCAGGCACTAAAACTGGATCTTCTGCATTGGTATTCATGGCTCGTGGGCTCATTAAAAAATGGAAACAGCCATTTGGTTATTTCATTTCTAATTCAACTGTCAAGTCAACAGACTTGAAAACTTTGATCATCCACGCAATTAATCACCTGACGTCAATAGGACTGTTTGTCAAGGCACTTATTTGTGATCAAGGATCAAATAATCAAGCGGTTGCGAAGTCTTTTGGAGCAACACCAGATACGCCATTCTTTATGCACGGACATGATAAAATACTAGTATTCTTTGATCCACCTCATCTGATAAAAAGCGTCAGAAACAACCTCCTCAATCACGACTTTTATATTGCAGGTGGTGGAACGGCGTCATGGCAATCCATCACAGATTTATATTTGAAAGACAAAGAATTCCCCCTTCGTATTGCACCTAAACTCACACAGAAACATATAGATATTCCTCCCTTCGGAAAAATGAAAGTGAGTCTTGCTACACAAGTGATTAGCCACAGCGTTGCCATGGGCATATCATTTATGTGCTCTGTCAATATATTTCCTTCAACTCATATGGCTACTTCTACATTTTTGGAGAAATTTGATAAACTTTTCAACGTTTTCAACATTTGTGGCAATAAGTCACCGGCCACGTATTCTCATCCTATCACTTCAACATCTTCCCATATACCTTTCCTCAAGCAGATGTTGGAATGGCTAAAGGATTTGCGCTATGGAACACAATGGAATAAAAGACCAGCTGTTCGAATTCCTTGTATCAGTGGCTGGATCATGAATATCAATGCTTTATTGTTACTTGTTCGTGACCTTGTTGAAAATGTTGACGGAGTGGATTACCTGCTGACCAACCGTCTTAATCAAGACTGTCTAGAAAATCTATTTTCCGTAATAAGAGGAAAGGGGATTCATCGTAACAACCCAGACCCACAACAATTCCGACATGCCCTCCGACAAGTAATGGTTGATAGCCTCTTGATACCGAGTGAAGGAAGCAACTGCCAAGAAGATATGGATTCTGTTTTATTAAATTTTACATCTCCGGCAGAATCGGGCCTTTTCTCCCTCCCAATCGCTACAGATGTTCCCAAAGAGCTCACCCACATTGTCAACTTAGTCAAATCCTGCAAAATGTCAGATGTTATCCAACTGGAAAACGTTGTGGCATACATCAGTGGATATGCCTTGAGGAAAATCAGCGAGGCTAATGTCGTCTGCGGAAACTTGTCTTGGTCACCTCGAAGACAAAGGCAATGATGCTCTACATTTGTCTTTAATCAAGCAAAAGCAGGTTAACGATTGTCGGCACGGCGGATTGAAAAAGCCAAGTTTTCGTTTGGTGCAGTTGGTTGGGTTGTTTGAAATGATATTTCAAACCAATGTTGAAGGATATGTTGGATTGAGAAATGTTCGCAAGCTTCTAAAAACGAAGATGTTAGAGGGAACGGTATCGGCAAGTGTGAAATACGAAGATTGCAATTGCCCAACAGTTGATAGACTTGCTGATATTTTTTTGACTGTAAGACTTCACCATGAGCTGCGCTTGAGAAATGAGGCAACACTAGAGGAGAAATCATCGAAGAAAAACAAGAAGTTAAAAGTGTTGCAGCACCAATAACAAGAGAGGAAGCAAACAGCTGTATGTGTCATCCTATGATATAAAGGTAGGCGGACAAACAAATTGACAAGGAAAATCTATTATAATATGTAAAATTAAGGGTAGCCCTATTCGTCCTTAAGGTCGAATAGCTTCAACCGTGGTTGCCGTACGTACGGACAAATCGTGTTGCTTGCACTATTCGTCCTTCACACTAAAGCTGGGCAATATTCCGTTTTTGCTTTTACTGAGCTGGATTCGAATCCACGTAATTACATGATATATCCGTATCGTCTTAAATGTTTCACAAACCCCACCTCCTCTGTTTGTGAGTCAAATAATCAGTTATGTGTGGTTTTTTTTATGTGTGTGTGTGTGTGTGTGTGTGTGTGTGTGTGTGTTAATTTCGTGGGGTTTTTTTGTTTGTTTTTTTCTTCTGGGATATGATTTTTATTCCAGAATGGTGATTGATTTCTTATAAGGAACAATTGTCGTGTTCTCCTATTGGTAAGTATCCAATTCAAATACCTGCTCGAGAGTTTGGGTTGGCTAGGCACAGAGGAAGATTCGGCAGGTTTTCTTTGTTTTGGTTTCTTTTTTTTTGTTTTTTTCTTTTGGAGGGGGGGGGGGGGGGGTTGTAGTTGTTTTGTTTTGTTTGCTGTTGTTTTTTTGGTTTTTTTTTTGGGGGGGGGGGGGGGGGTTATGTTCTTTTTTTTTTGTTTTCTCTTGTTGGTATTTTCCCTGCTTTTGTTTGATTTGTGTGTGTGTGTGTGTGTGTGTGTGTGTGTGTGTGTGTCTATTGTGTGTCTACGTGTGTTTTGCCTTTTTTACATTTTTTTTTCAATCTATAATAGTGGGTAAGCACTCAGTAACTATTTGTTTTAAATGACTAGTATTCAATTTGTCAAAATATTATATTAGTCATAATAGTATAAGCAGCGCAAGAAAAAAAAACAACACCAAATTTCTGTATCTGTTAAGAAGCAGTTTTATAAAAAAAATGTTATAATCTTGATAATTCAGTGAGTGCCATCAATAATAGCTTGAATTTAGCCAAAATTTTTGAACGATGTCGATACCTGTCCTTTAACTTCAGAAAATTTTGTTATAAGTTGTACAGTCTTGAGTAGACTAGCTATATGACATAATGATAGATTTAATTCATGGCGAATTCAATGCGTTTTCAAATTGGCAGTAAACGAGGTAATTGTATAGACGGGATGGAATTTGGCGGCTTTACAACACGCAAATTAATTCCAAAGCCGAAAGCACAACCTCTGCATTTAAACTTATCTCCATAGACGATGTCAATATATTAAAGATTAATAAAGGACACTAATACCAAGTCCTCAATATTTTCAGTACTTCATTCGTTAGCTAATACTATTAAGTATTTGGTATCCACTTTTGCCCTGACGAGAAGTTAGAATGTCAACGGGCTGGGATTTAAAATGTCAACGGGTTGAAACTGGGTGAAATAGAATGATACAGAACATAAAAGCCCAGTTCGGCCTAAGAACAATAACTTGC
>NC_088361.1:27827002-27847002 GCF_034508935.2 Berghia stephanieae | reverse complement strand
GTAATATTATGTTTTGTTATTTTCTTTTTTTAAAACAACACCCCCCCCCCCCCCCCCCCAAAAAAAAATTGAGCTAAAACATCAAGAGCAAGATATATCCTGGGACAGAATTTCATTAACGCAATAACAATGCCGAATTTTAAAATCATCCTGCATTTAAAACAGAGACGATACGATTCTTCAAGCAACAGTTAGATACCATACACTGAAAAACTGAAAAGAAATTATTCTAACATCTTGGTAAAAAAACCCAAAAAAAAACCCAAAACAACAAACTTTTGACAAAAAGATCGTTTGAAACAATTCCTTACATATCAACATTTTATTTTTTTTAAAACTTTTTAGCCAGGAAAATTTAAACTCATAAAAATAACGTCTGATTAAAAGGACTCCCAAAATAATTGCGAAGTCGCAGGTTTTCGAATTTTTGAAGTGAAACTTTCAAACTAAAATGTAAAAAGGTGTTTTGTCAGTGTATGGAATTATTCTCCAACCTTCCGACCAATACTATACAGGTATCGGGAAGAAAAAGAATAAATGATAATATGCATGTCTTATTAATACAGCCACACACGCGCACACACACACACACACTCTCTCTCTCTCTCTAACTCTCTCTCTCTCTCTCTCTCTCTCTATATATATATATATATATATATATATATATATATATATATATATATATATATATATATATATATATATATATATATAAAAACATATGTATATCGATTTCTCGAGCATTCAATGAAAAGAAAAAAAAAGCAATTTATAGGATAGTCATGTTGATCACAAAAATAATAAATAAAAAACACAGTGATAATGGTAATTAGTTGTACTAACCAAAAAACTTTTATAACGAACCAATAAGCTTAGTTTTAATGCTTGTTTGTTTTTAAAGGTTTTACGAAACTAGCAGCACAATAAGATCATATCAGCGCCAGTAAAAAGTTTTAGAATTACAATTAACGCACCCAAGAAAAGGTAAGACAAAGAGGAATTGTACAAATAGGGAATTGCTGTAGATTCCAAGAGCATACCATCAATGTACTTAGTTTGAGATCACCTAAAAGTCTCATCCAGACATGAGCACATGTCCCTACTAAGAGGAATACAGTCACATGTTCACAACTCGTATATAATATGTAAAGAAAACGTAATACAGTGTATAACAGAGATAATTTACAACGAAAGAATTATCATCTCCTAAAACTAACTATACATTTGACTGCTTCCCTCTCAGCCAGGGCATCCGGCCCAACGCCAGGACAAAACCAAGTAATCTTATTCCAAGACAAAGACAGAAATCAAGTTGGAAAACAGACATAAGGGGATAGAAGACACAGTACGTACCTCCCTGCTCACTATGGGAGGTCAGGAAATAACATATTATGTTGCTCACATCGCATAGCGATAGAATGCTCGCTTGTAACCTTGAGATGCTGGGCTAACAAAAACCCGTCATGCTGTGCGGCCAAACACATGGGTTGTTTCAGTCTTTCTTTAAAATAGATCTTAACATTTTTCGTGGGTGATGAACAATAGAAATTTTGTGAAATATCTAGAATCATCAATGTCAATTTTTTTTTTTTTTTTTTTTTTTTGAGCCGCCTACAGCCAAGGGCAGAAATAGAGATAGAAGACAGTGCAATCTTCTCAGCCCATTACGGGAGGTCCAAAGACCAGTTCCCCCCTTCCCCCCTCGCCCGGAAACACACACACACACACACACAAACACACGCAAGACCGTCGTACTAAAAAAAAAAAAAAAAAAAGCCTCCCTCCCCCAACCCCCCAAAAGAATTACACCCCCCCCCCCCCCCACACACACACACACACCACCACCACGAAGAAACAAACCCCGAAGTAATGGAAAATCAATAACTACCAGAGGGGGTATATTACACAAATATAAAAATACATCAATAAAATCAAAACTAATCGTATTATAATTGTCACTATTTTACATTTCAGCTGTATGTATGCCTGGATAGCATATTTGTCTACCCTGTGAAGGAGCAAACATTTCTATAATAAAAATAAATTGCATGATAATTTGACATTATTGAATGGTTTGATTTTTAAGTGTAAAAAAATGACACACAAAGCTACATGTGGATAAAATATTAAAGTTATATTACAATATCGCACCTGTGTTTACATTTAAAACACAATAAATAAATGCCAACTGTTCTTCTATTCTCAGTTGAGATGACGTTTGTAAAAATAGAGTAAAATGTTTTTGAAAGTAAGGACAATTCAGAAGAGAAAAAACAACTTAGCTATGGCAACCGTAAGCTGTGAAGTAAACAAAATTAAACAATAAAATATAAGTGAAACACAACACAAAGTATGTAAAGAGTCATTGAGTAGATTGGTGCACAATTCCGAAATTAAAATTTAAAAAAAGAAAGATTTAGATAATCAAAATCTAAGAATGTACAACTATTGAATAGATTTGTAAAAAAATGATAAAAACAGAAAATGGCAACGAAATGATTATATGACACAAAGAATGTACAGTTAACTGGTAGTTTGTTAAACATGTTATACATGCTCAAGAAAAATCTAACGGAAGCATAGAAATGTGTATGAAATACAAAATATGATAATAAGAGTTATTGGAGTAGATCGGTGCATCGGTTAGAGCACACTATTTTCATAAAAAGGAATTTTTGTTTGTTTGTTTGTTTGTTGCTTTAGGTCTCTTCCAACACAATTGAGGTTATATGAGAGACCGCTGAAACAAAAAAAACAAGCAATCTAACAAAAATAGTACAAATGTAAATCAAAATCATAACCTAAAGATATCATAAGCTAAATTATAAATAACCAAGAACAAACAGGCAGAAGATTTACAGAAAAAAAATATCCCTGTCAAAAATACAATCACAAACTAAAGAAGCAGGATAGGCTAGTAAAGAGAAGAAGAAACGACATCACTATCGGATCGTACACCCATGCGAACATCATAGGTATATGATTCAAGGGTGATGCTCCCATCCAACCACCCGCATAAAAAGGAATTTGATATAGATACTATAAATTAAGGGTGTTTAAAAGTCCTTGCAATCAAGTAAACATATTGATAACTTTTGTTTAAACATTCATTTAACAAGATCTTTATAAATGAGACTTGGTTTATTCGTATAAGCGCCTATATTAGAAAAATAAAGAGAGGGAAGGACAACAACTATACAAGTATATTATATATATATATATAAATATAAACTTTTATTGTATGCATAATAGTGTCCGAAACACTTTACTTTTAATGTCACGGTTGTCAGTTTTAATCTAATATCGTAAATTAGCATGTTTGAAATTTTTATTAAAGCCAAAGTCATCAAGATGTTGCCCCTCTTTTAACTGTTATTTATTAGTGTTAAAATGCTAAATAATTTTTCACAAAATAAAGTACTTAACATTCCAAACAAAAGCCGTGAATAAAGGTATTTACGCCAAAGTGAATGACTTTTACATCTGATGCATTCCTCTGAACCAAATAAAGTCATTGCTATGAAACTGTAATAAGCATACACAGTAAAAAATCAATTATGTCACAATTAATCTCAATAGTGGTATTCTTTGATGGTTTCACATGGATATGTAATGTCACCATTAGGGGGAGAGGAAGGTAAACATGACGGTACATAATATAATACATATATAATAATATGAACAACCCTTTCATAGAATGTTTAAAAGAAATGGATCAATAAAAAAAATGAATGTTATTGTTACATGAATGGATTTCAATGTCCGTACTGTCAGTAGTAAGCTCCACATGCACTCACAGGACTATTGACAAGAAAATTTTTTTAAACAAAATAATTGTTTGTAATAAAACAATTAGATACCCAGAAACTTACTGTTAACAAACTAAAGGAGTTAGTTCTATCCCATTCCAAAGTCCAGTTTGGCCGCTTTTCGAAGTGACTAACGATAGCGATGATGCCAATGACATAGAAAGTAAAACTAATGACTCAGTTGATTTTTCTTCTGTGTCAGTAAAAGCTCCGGAAGTTGTAATTAATAATCCATAATAATTGCATATCTAAAAGATACACGGCATTTCAATGATATCTCGATTTGTGGCCAAACTGGACTTGGTAACAGTATAGAACCAAGCCCTTCAATTGTTTTCCTTGTCTATAAATTTATGGTAACACTTTAAAGCTCTGTTTATTGGGAATTTTAAAATAATCCTACACCAAACAAGAAAACAGTTCCTATATCAAACT
Organism: Berghia stephanieae; assembly: GCF_034508935.2. Taxonomy (NCBI): domain Eukaryota; kingdom Metazoa; phylum Mollusca; class Gastropoda; order Nudibranchia; family Aeolidiidae; genus Berghia; species Berghia stephanieae. The sequence goes on along the minus strand of NC_088361.1, from coordinate 27,842,758 downwards.
TGTCAAAATGTATCCTTGAATCTTTATCTATCATTGCATTAATTACTTTTTTTAAAAGACAAAAAAACAAAAACAAACAAACAACAACAAAAAAACAACGTAGTTTGTGTCAAGTGTGATTACTAGCTCTGAACTTATGATGATATCTAAAACGAGTATTAACGGTAACTAAGAGCATTTCAAGTCTTCTAACAAAGTGGAAGACGGAAGGCAAATTAATTCAAAGAAATTCACTAGGGATACACGTTTGTAAAACAGTACATTTTTTCAATTCAATATTTACAATATGCATGCAGCATCACAGTCTAAAACAAAATCAGTTCAATAAACAATTTTTCGAAATTACAACCGTTTGTCAAATAAAATTTCCGTCGGGACAACTTGATTAATCGAACTAGTAAATTAATGGATAGAATTGTTCCCACTCATTCACATTTATCATAAATCATTGTACTTTATCAAATGTATTAAATAAATCATATTCAGTAATATTTCTTAGTGTGTAAAACAGAAAGATTAGATCTCAGGCTAAATCAGTACTTAAAACATTTATAGTGGTCAGATTGTTTGTTTTTAAGGTTTTACGGTGCTGGCAAAACATTTAGGTCATATCAGCGCCAGAAAAAAGGAGGAAAATGAGAGTAAAAGGTTCTAGAATTACAATTAAAGCACCCAAGATCAAAGAAGACAAAGGGGAGTTGGTTCAAATAGGGAACAGGTGTAGATTTCAAGAGCACACTATCCGTGTACTTAGTTTAGGTCGCCTAAATGTCTCATCCTGACACAAGCACAGGTCCCCACTAAGAGGAACACACTCAAATGTTTACAAACCATAGTATATATGTAAAACAAAAAGAGAGAGATGCATTACAAGACAAAACAATTGTCATCTCCCAAAACTCTAATAATACATTTGACCGTTTCCCTCCCAGCCAGGACAAAACCAAGTAAGCTCATTCCAAGACAAAGACAGAAAGCATGTTGGAAAACAGATAAGGGGATAGAAGACACAGTGTGTGCCTCCATGTCAACTATGGGAGGTCAGGAACTCAACACAGGTGGTTAGATTCTAATGGTAGAAATAATTTAATTTTGATTAAACACCATATGCGATGTCATGGCTCAAATTGAAAAGAGTGAATTTTGTAGACAATAGGGATTGGAATTTGTTGAACCATGGTTTGAAGTTTTTTTTGTGTGATCTGCAAGCATGCAATAGTTGGTTAAGATGTGGCATAGATGTTGATTAACAAGTATGTTTAACTCAAAAGCTGCTGATGTTATTTTCAACATACAAGAATCAATAGGTTAAGATCGGCATTCAATTTTATCAAGTTGTTTTGCAGAACAACAACGGCATAAATAAAAGTCATAATAGTTTGATAATATGGCACACATTATATTCATGGGCATTTGTTAATATTAATTCAAGCATGGCAAAATTCTCAAGTGGTTTCTCTCTGTGATGTCAGAGGTCTATTGTCAAAAATTTGAAAATGACATATTTTTTTCAAAATGAATGGAAACAAACAACTCGTGACAGAAAAAAGGTAAGATCCAATCATTTGCCTTTTTATAAAAATCAGTGATAGCGAAAATATATTGTATAAACTTTTTTCCTTGTAGCTCTGAACTCTTTTATTTTATTTTTTTTAAAGGATGCTGACTCAACCAGCTTAATTGATTTCTAGAAGATAAATGATATTCATTTATGTCCATTCAAATAATAAATAATAGGGGAGCTTTTCCTTTGGGGAACATTTCTAAAAGCATAATCTGTAATAGCGACTATCAACGTTAGATGGAGGGATATTTAACTTCTGACTCTATCAATGCATCGTAATTCCTATAGTGAATATTACTTGTCAGATATCAAAATAACCAGTCAGTCTTTTGCTCAGTCCAGGGCAATTTTTCATGCGATCATTGTTTAACCATTCCTGATAACCTGATGTGTTCTTCTAATGAGTCAAAAAGAGTAATTATGGTCTAAATTTGGCTTAATCAACCAAAAATAATAATAATACAATTTTAAATTACATCCCTAAATTTGTTCAAATTAGGACTTTTGACATCCTTGAGAAAAAAGCATGTTCTTGAAATGAAATATTACACAAACATAATATATTTGTCACATTTATTAGACAAAAGATCATTCGTCATCTATCAATAACTCATGTAAATTAAAGTAAATGTGGTTAAACATAGCATTATCATACTTTCATAATTAATCATTTTTAGCATTGTTTTAATAATATACAGCACACAATTTCATATTAAATTACAAATATTTTAGGTATGGCACAGTTGTAGAATCACGGGTATTGTTGCTTATTCCCATCTATCAGATTTCTCGCCGTTTTTTTTTTTTCCTTTTAGGGTTTTTACGGCACACTCTTCACTTATATCAGCACTAGTTTAAAGACCATAATGGGATAGTCAAAAGGTTAAAAGATAATAAGACATAGAGTTTGAAAGTGCTTAACAGCTGTCAAGGAAAGAGAAAGACAAGGTGAACAGTTCAAAAAGAGAACAGATGTAGGTCCATCCATCCATTTAGTCTGAGGCCATCTGAAAGTCATACCCAGAGCCCCACCCCCTCCCCATTAAAAGTGGTACACTCAAATGCTTGCAACATACATATGCAATGGTTGAATGATAACATATAGAGAGCTGACTTACAAATGAGGTACCATCTTCCCCCTCCCCCCCTCCCCCCCCCCCCCCCCCCCCCCCCCCCCAAAAAATAAAAAAAAATTAAATAAAAAATCCTTTCAGAAAGAAGTTGCCAGAAACCAAATGGCCACCATTCTAGATAAAACCAAAAAAGGCCACAAGGAGGGAACTAATGAATTAGGGGGATAGAAGAAATAGTAAGGGTGTGGGCTGATGTAGAGCTCACCAGCCCAGAAAGCAAACGTTCCCCAGTCAAAAGGGAAATTCCATCCACAGTTATCCAAGTAATCATGATCACCGGAAAGTAGCATTAGACCGTCGACAAGACAACAAGTAGTAATTGTATTACATCATGTTTTAAGCATATATACATTCAAAAGTAAAACATCGGTAAGAAATTTGAAATTCAACTAATGACAGTTACGGGGATAGAAAAAACAAACAATGATGAATACAGATTGTACATTATTCAGTTAAAAATTAATTGCAAAATAATTGTTCCTTTATCCATTCTTTTCAAAAGAAAAATTCAAAATTTGATTCGAGTCCCTTTACTTTATTGAAAAAAACTATTTCTGAATTTTATATGACAAAAATCTAGACGTTTTGACATACTTCAGGTCTGGACCCAAAAACCCCCACATTTTTGTGCTACAACATGCTTCTAATCTTGATAACATGTTTGAGAAAGGAAAAAAATTGTTATTTACCCAAGTTTGATTTTAATTGGTTAAGGGGTATCTCTGCGCTTTAAGGTCATATCAGTGCCAATAAATACAAGTACTCCAAGCTCAGAATATTTAGTTTGATTACAGAATAGACTGTTGAAATTGAAACAATTCCTTACAATAAACTAAAATTCCTTATACCAAAAATTTGTTGGGTAATTCAAAACACAACCAGGAGCTCTTGCAATAAAAAAAAAAATTCACTAATTCATAAAAAATCTCCAAAAAACTTAAACCTAAAACAATTAGAAAATCATGATAGTGTCAAAAATAAATAAATTGGAAAATGTTTATCCATGTCTTTCAATGTATATTAATAGGAAATTCTAGATTTTAAATATCATAACAAACGGATAGCAAGATGATGCATTGAAGTGAATGTGAAAATAAAGAATAAAGAATCACCGGTTCATTCATTGATTGGCGTGAGACATTAAAATATGATTGGGACGCTTTTAAGTCATATCATCGTCATGAAAAGGGAATTTTATGGATAGTCAAAAGATCAAAAGTCAAAAGTTAGCATCCAAGAAAAAGGGGACTTACTCAAATGGAGTACAGAGCCAGCATAAATCCCAAGACTGCTCTTGTATATAGCCTGAGATCATTCTATGTTGCCATTCCCTGACACAGGCACAGGGTCTTGAGATATATACTCAAAAACAATAAGATACATCACGAGATAATTACCACAGAAAATATCTCTCACCAAGGTAACACCAATTTTATTGTTTCCCTCTTGTCAAAGGATTCCAGAGAGCCAAATGAAATTGAGACAACGGATAAAAGGGGATAGAAGACTAAGAGAGACCTGACCACCCTGTTAACAAAGGTTGGTCAAGCGCAACCACTCAATTAATTTATGAATGATTAATGTAATTGCAAGAAAAGTGTATTTTTTAAAAAATGAGAGAATGGTGGATGAATAGTAAACGATGGTAATGAGGAAACATGGTGAATGGTGAACATATTTCAGCAGTCAAGACACTACGTCAAAATATGTACAGCAATACATCCTATATAATACTATACTAATTCTACAAAAGTATTAGAAAATGGATGAGAAATCAAAACAAATTTGACAAACATAAGACAGGAAATTGCTTTGTCATCACCAAATTTTCACCAAGAATTGATTACACAATTGACAATCTCTTATTTTGAAAAGACATGATAGCTGAGTGAATAAGAGGACCAGGGCTTGAGCCCCATTTTTAGCATTTTGCTTTTTTTTTGCCCTTGAACAAACAACCTAATCCCTAATGCTCAATTTGCGATGTTGCACTGCAGCTAAAGATTGGACTTTTTTAGCATTTCTCTGAAGACTTAAATGAAAATAGGATGTCATTTTATTTAGTATGTGTGCATTGATATTACATCATGGCAACAGTAACAAAAGTGCCATCAAATTATACCTATGATCATTACAATACTTGCTACATTACAGAAATGATAAATCCCAGAAGGGTCAAAACAAGGAAAATCGAGAGCTATAAAAACTTACTTCAACTCAACCCAAAAAAAAAAAAAAAAAAAAAAAACAATTCTGCAGTACTGTTTTTATGTTGAGGATCTAATCCACAAATTAAGACTTGATCTACACTCAATATTGAAACCAAACATATGGGAAGCTTGTGTTTAAAACTCTTTCAAGGGCCTCCTCAAAGTCATAAGATTACAAAAATAACTTTTTAACCCGAAGGATGAATACATAACGTAAAAGCTGATATTTGTAAATACCTTGACATTAATTTTATACATACATTGAATGATATCTACAGTTTTTATGGCTGTGACCTTGGAAAACATTACAATGCAAGATAAAATCACTCAAGATAAGAATTTTAAAACTATTTTGAAACGATCTAAGTTTCAAAAATCATTTGTTAATTCTTCCTCTAATCTAGGAAAAGGACTCCCTATGATTCAGATAAACTTCCGAAAGTTACAGATTAATTGTAGACTTAAACTCAGATGTTCTTTTCCAGATTCAAATTGTACAATATCATATCTTGGGCATATAAGAAAATATGTTGCATTGTAATCATTTTTACTAATCTATTGTTAATCAAAATATACCTCAAAAAGCCTAGAAAATGAATTTGGACAACATAAAATTATTGGTTTCAAAACAACTTTGATTTAGTTCAATAAAAAATAAGTGAAAATGTTTGGACCCTTTATGAAAAACTAATATTCAATTAAAGCCAAAAAGAAAACAGTTAACTGGTATTTAACAAGGAATAGAATATTTTAGGTTTTGAACAACAATTTAGATTACAAACGAGTTCCTTGCAATTCAATGTCATCATCTTGACAAAGCAAAGAGTACACAACAAAAGCTTGCTTAAAGTTTCTTGAACATAACAGGCATGTCATCACCAGGCTTAGTAATAGGGAGGTGAACCAAAGGACAATCAGGATTGAGTACATCCCATTGAGTTGTTCTCGCAAGCTTTACAATAAACATACACAAAACCATCTTTGCCAGTTGACGTCCAACACACATTCGTGGGCCAGAACCAAAGGGTATATAATGACATGAAGAAGAGTCTGCAATATTGCTGACATCAATTGTCTCATCTGAAGAATTATTTAGCTTCACCTCATTGCCTTGTTCCTGTTTCAACCATCTTGATGGCTTAAAGGTATCACCCTCATGCAAGAGCTTGGCAGTAGCTGCATGAGTGTCGCGTATGCTGTAGACAACTGTCCAGTCCTTTGGGATAGTGTATTTCTGTGAAGCAAAAAAGTGTTATGTAATAAACTATCGTGTGAGAATGCTTATTTCTTTTTTTTTAAGTTTTCAATTCATAAATCATCTCAGTTTTTTTTTAAAAGCTAGCAAAGTTGAGTGTGACCCATGATTATATGGGTAACAACTTTTGTCTTGGGGTTGTGTTCTTGGATAAGGTTGTTTGTTTTTGAGGATTTTATGGCACATGCCCCACTTTATGGTCACACTAGAAAAGGTCTCTGTCCAGGACCAGATAAAACCAAGTAATCTCATTCCAAAACAAAGGCAGACAGCAACATAGAAAAGGAAAAAAGATATTGAGGGATAGAAGACGCGACAAGAGTGACCTCCCTGCCCTGACCACCGTGAATAAGGCGATGAACACAAATTTCCCCTCGACTTTGGTAAACATGAGTACCTGATGTCATTAATGGAGAATACTGAAAGATGAATAAACTAAAAAAGGCTGTCTATCAAGCAACTTGAATCATATGAAATGGAAATGAAAGAATAAACATTGTAAAGAACTTTGAGCATGTGTACATTGTGGAAAATGTGTGACATTGTGCATATCAATTTTATTGACCTATTTCCATTTGTAATAGTTCATCATATCAATTACAAACATATGAAATGGCAGTGAATAAGACCTTTTTTTAAGTTTCTTTAAAATCCAGGCCTAGAAGTGATTCAGGAAAATATTTTTCCCTGCTTTTCCCTGTTTTTTTCTCCAGGCTCTGGGGAGAATTTAAGGTAGTATTTTCAAGCATGCTCATCAAATCTAGACCAGTTACCACTATCAGTAGTGTGTTCGATGAGGGATATACCGGTATCTGTGGGAAACCCATCTGTGGGAAACCCGTTTACAAATACAAGATAGACCTTGAATCGACAAAGCTATCAAATTCTGTTTCTAATGCTGCTTTTTTAGATTTCAGTCCATCTATCTCCTCTACCAAATTCACTCTCTTCACTCCTCTTGTCTTATCTTTTTCTTTCTTGCGCTGTTCTAAGCCGATCGTTCGCAGGTTGGGTAATGATTACGCAGAAGAATACATGTTGGGTTGTTGTTCACCTGGATTTTTCTCACTGTCTTTTCCCGACCCAAGGCAATTTTCACCAATTTTCCTGACTTTTCCCGGTCGGGAATTTTCAAAACAAAACTCCCGGCTTTTCCTGGTTTTCCCGGCATACTTCGAGGTCTGAAAATCAGCTCCAATACTAAACTATGATCGATATATGATAAGACACAGTCTAATTATTTCCAATACATAACTTGATACATTTTTTAGGGATAAAAAAAAATGAAATGTAACTCACCCCCAGCTTCATTTCATTTTCAGTCTTTCTGAAGCAACCACCAACAGGAGGCATAAACCTAAAAGACTCCTTCATCACACAATGCACATACTCCAACTTTTGCAACAAGTCGTAGCTCAATTCAGCTGAATCATCTGTCCACATCATAAAATAAAAGAAAAATTGAAAAAGAACGTAAGAATGCAATAAGTAGCAAATGATTAAGAGGAGAAGAGTGAAGAGGAGGAGCAGGAGTGGAGGAGAATATCTTTAACAAATTTTACCACTATTTATTTTTTGTGTAAAAAGTCAAGGAAGAAAGCAGAGGAACTTTAAGATAAAATAATTACAATCTTCTATTTGTTTTGTTTTGCTTCTGTTTTTAAGGGTTATACAGCGCTTGCAACATTTAGGTATATCAACGCCAGTAAAAAGGAAAACAATGGGACAGTAAAAAGTTCTAGAATTACAATTAAAGCACCCAAGAGACAGTAAGACAAAGAGGAACTGAGAACAAATGGGGATCAGATGTAGATTCCAAGGGGATAGAAGACACAGTAAGTAGCCCCCTGCCTGCTATGAGACAATCTTCTATTTATAATCACAAACGTTTATCAAAATCAATTTTAAGAGATGGTATTATACAATCGTACAAAAATAATAAATAAAAAAAGCATTTATAGCTGCATAATCGTGATTAGCGCATGGTATAAGCGCTTAATAGTGACACAACCAATCCACCAATACTTTATGAGACAAAAATATACAGTGTTTACTTTCGAATGCATTGAAGCCATTACTAAAATAATGTAAAGACACAAAGAAACCCAGCTCATGTATTATACTATGCCTGAAATGAGTCCTTACCTTGGCCGAAGAGACCAAAATCGCTCAATTCTTCTCTCACTTTCTTTAGAACCTCAGGATATGTACCCAACAGCAAGATGAGGATTGTCAAAGCTCCAGACAGGCTAGCACTTGACGCCACCATAAGACCAAGAGCATTGTCTTTGACCTTTTCTTCATCAAATACACCATCCTTCTGGCCATGAACAGACAAAAGAACATCCATCATGCTGATGTGTTCTTTCTCTCGGGATTTATCAGGCACACGAGATTTCACAAAGTCTAAGATCACTTGGCGAGCCTTTAGACCCTTAATATAAAAACAAAAGTATATTAATAATAATAATAATAATAATAATAATAATAATAATAATAATAATAATAATAATAATAATAATAATAATAATAATAATAACAATAATAATAACAACAATAATATTGATATGATAATAAAATAATGGTAATAAGCATGATGATGATGATGATAATATAAATAATATTTCTATTATTATCACTATTATTATCACTATTATTACTATTACTATTATTATTATTATTATTATCATTATTATTATTATTATTATTATTATTATTATCATTATTGTTATTATCATTATTATTATTATCATCATTATTAACATTACTATCAATACCATCATTGTCATTGTTATTATCATTATTATCATCCTCTTTAACTCACTTTATCAAATCCACAAAAAGGTATTCGGACTGGGACGGAAAAGATATTATGGTTAATATCTTTAAATGCCTGTCGCATTTTTCCATCTTTGTCATCTTCCTTCGAACATCCTATAACCAATTCCAGCATGATATCACCAATCAAATCCTCACAGGCTGGGTATCCAAGGAATTTATTTTTTCGCTCGCCTTCATCCATCCACTTTTGTATATGCTCATCTAAGTGTTGCTGAACACATGGGAAGTAATCAGCCAACCTGCAAAGAATTTATGATCAAATACACATGCATTATACATTTAATTATTTATGAATCTTATTTGGTTGTTGGGTTTTCATTTCATTGAATGAATTAACACTGAAAATCGATTGGTTATCTGCAATCACCACCCCAGCTAATTAACAAAACTAAATAATGTTTTTAGCCACCACTCATCCAAAATAACAGTACAACTTGCATGAGGACAATAACTTCAAAGTATAATTCTTCTCCCCTCACTACCTTTGGGTCACACTAAAGAATGACCTAAAATGGGAAAAACAAATTGATCAGATAGTACCACAAGCAAAAAAATCAATAGGATTCATTAAATGGAATTAGATCAGTGACTACAAAACATCAAGTCCCAAGCATACAAATCCATTGTGAGACCCATACTAGAGTATGCCAGCGCTGCATGGGCCCTCTACATCAAACAGAATGTTGAAGGGCTGAGAAAGTACAAAGAAGAGCAGGATAATACATTAAAAATTGTTAGTCTACAAATCATGCATATATGACAGCTGCCCTTCAACACTTGTAGTTACCAACCCTGTAAAATTCTGTCAACAAAATACCAGACTCTCAACCCTATATTCCACACATCCGGAAGCACCCCATCTTATCTCACACCAACAATCTCAATACGCTACAAATAATAATAAATCATCACATCAATAAGTTCCTTAAACGATACACTAGGACTGACATCTACAAAAATAGTTTCTCCCCAACAACATTCTAGACTACATAACCCTCAACACTCAAGCACATCCTAACACAACACAATGGGACTCATATTAAATTTGCATAGTGGCAGATATGCCTCTCACACATTATCAATATGGATGGAAGCTATTATCATGCTCCAAAATGCTCACAGGAAAAAAAGACCCTGCTTCTTCATCTTTAACAATTTTTCATTGAGTATGTAAAGAGTAATATCACTTTAATCAACCGCATAGCAATAGAGAATATCTGAATCAATACTTCGTGCATTCGTCTAAATTTTTACAAAACAACCACTGTCCAAGAGACACTTTGACCTGTCTGTATCAACATGGGTGGAATGTCTTGCATTTGTCAAATCAACAGTCATTGAGTGATGTAAGTCATATTTTTGTGGTGTGTCTTTTGTTTGATTTGTTTTTAGGGGTTTTACAGAGATTGCAAAACATAATTTCAGCACCAGTAAAAAAGGAAAATATGGGATATTGAAACAATTCTAGGATTGCAAGTAAAGGTACCCAAGAAAAAGAAAGATAAAGGGGTTCAAATAATAGGGAACAGATATAGATTCCAAGAGCACACTATCAGTGTACTTAGTTTGAGATCACCTAAAAGTCTCATCCAGACACCAGCACAGGATTCCACCAAGACGAATACACTCAAATGTTTACAGAATATATCCAAACAGAAAACAGAATTAACAATACATAACAGAGAGATGATTTACAAGGGGAAAAAAAATTATCTACCAAAACTAATCCTGTACTGTTTCCCTCTCAGCCAAGGACTACGGCAAAGGCCCGAGCAAAACAAAGCAATCCCATTCCAAGACAAAGACAGAAAGCGACTGAAACTGAAATATTTCTGTGTGCCCCGCAGGCTGTGACCACTGTACTAAATAATGGCAGGGGTCACATTAAATAATCAAATTCCTTACCTAGTAGGGGTAAAAGCTTTCAACAAATCTGCCTTCAGTGGTCCATGTTCTGGGCCTACGACAACAGGCAAACTTTTTTCCCCCATTAGAGCCATGACAACTTTTGGCCATTTCATTGTCAGTTGCTTTGGTTCTTTCCCAACTAGAGTATGGATATTATCAGCTCCAGTTACACGGACAGTTGGATTCCCTAGAATATGGCACTTGAATATGTTGCCATACTCTTTAAACTTTTGAGCGAAATATTCAGAGCCCTGAAATAAATATTTTGCTTTATTTTAAGAATCATTAAATTTTCATTTAATCATTAGTTTTGTAAAATATTAAGCAATACAGATATACAATTGAAGCCAGTAATTGGAATGCTACTTTATTGGAACAGCTGGTTATTTGGAATGATCAGTCAGTGACAGAATTTTGCTCTCATTTATAATATAACTTCTACTGGTTAATTTGAAAGCATCCTGTTGATCAAAATTGTTTCACACCCTCAGAACTTTGTAAGACATGTTTTTCTTTCTAAGAAATCTTAAAAGTAAATATCCCTATTGAGAAAAAAAATAATGGAATCATCCCTTGCCTTCAAATGAACAAATAGATTAAAATTGGTTTCAAGCATATCATCACGGATTCCATTTTATACGATAGTAAATTATACTTTTTACCCCTTCGGCCGCCTTGGAGAACTACAAATAATTAATGAGAGCTTGGATAACGATGCAATGATTTAGTTGCTTTTAATACCAGGTTCATTAAAATAGTATAATGTTTTGCTATTCATGGTGAAATATGATTCACGTGTCTTCGATTCACTGGTCCATATTTGGGAAAGCAGTGTTGACAGTTCATTACAATATGTGGTAATTAGATATGGTCAATCATTCTCTTCTATAATTATATCTGCACGCATGTAATATCAAATGTTATAAAAAATGAAAGCTCTAATGTTATATCAATGTAACTTTTGATAGGTTGTTCAGATTATGAAAGCCATTCATGGAGTCAGTTAATTGGAATGGAACGTTGCTTAACTGGAACTATTTCTATGTAACGGTGCTGTTCCAATTACGTAAACAATTGTAATTAAAATAATAATAATAATAATAATAATAATAATGGGGAAAGCACTTGAATGTGACAACTGGGGGCAAGATCATTGCACATTCACTAAGGAGACAAAGACTATCAGCATCTTGCATTTATCTTGAGCAAGAAACTTTGCCCATATTTTTCACTTTTAGGTCCTGCAATGAAGCCTACATCTTGTTACCTGTCTTATATTGAGAAAGACCAAGAAGTAAAACTACGAATTTTATTTATCTATTTATTGGTAATAGAGATGGAGCAATAAATATACTAAGAGAGATTCAAAGCAGAATACTGAACCTAGTAGTAAATAAAGTTACAAAACTATTTGAAATGAACATGAACACATGCCAGTTTTAAAAAAAAATTATTCTTTCCTAAATGTGGCTTACCTTAAAGATAAACTCTAATGTCTCTCCCACGATGGGCAGTCCCATGCTACCTGGAGGCAGCAGCCTTTCCTCAGTATTGTTCATTGTGTATTCTTTGATTCACCTGACAAAAAGCCAATTTAAACTTTAAAAACAAAAAAAAACTTAACTAAAAAAAAATAAATATTTTTGTAAAAAAAACTTTTTTAGTACCAGGTCAACCAATCTGAGAAAAATAAAAGACCTCATTGGGGTCATTTCCTTTTATAAAATAATTAACATAGTCGTAAAAGAAATCTCTTATATATCAAATTATTTGACATGGCATGGACTGATAAGTGATTTTTACTTCACGGCTCGATTATTTCTATAAATTCATTATTTCCTCTTGCCACTTGATTATTATTGCTCTACATATTCAACCCACAGCCTCATTATATTGGCTGGATTCAGGGGTTAAATATTGGATTTAAATTCAAATGCCCAAATTGATAATGAAACTGCCTTATGTACTCCAAACATGCTTATTTTATGTTATGTATAAAAACCGATGCTGGCCTCGATACAAAGCTATAACAATGAAACTATTGTTATGCTGATGACCTTCGGAGAAATGTGGAATTCGTCACCATCATCGAATTTCAGCTTTGATCTACTTCAAAGGAATGCAAGGAGCAGAAGAAGGAATTCAACAATTCAAAACTACGACATTTGGGCTTCTGCATTAATCACATTCCTCACAAACTACAGACTTTAAAGGAGACCAACATTCAAAGAAACAATGACATCATGATTCTTTTTAATGTGGCGTGCCTTATCATAATTCTTATAATATAATAATAATAATAATAGTAATATAATAATAATAATAATAATAATAATAATAATAATAATAATAATAATAATAATAATAATAATAATAATAATAATAATAATAATAATATTATTATTATTATTATTATTATTATTATTATTATTATTATTATTATTATTATATTATCATCATCATTATTAATAATAATGTCACCATTATGAAATTCTCAATTCTTCACTTTAAATTCATTTTCTGTGATTTAAAACAGAAAGGGAATTTCATGCAAATATCGAATGACAATTTCAAACAAGCAAAACTTGACAGTAAATGTAAATGGTCCAATGTTTGAGGGGGTGGTTCTATACTGTATCACTAGATATCAATTGAAGTAAATAACATTAAGCTATCGGCTTATTATAATTATCGAAATTATTGTGCAAATTGTCTAAGGAATTCCTATTTGAAAATTGTTATCAGAATAAAGACAAGATGGAGAACAAATTGGTTGTAATTTCCACTCACCAAAACAACTGATCACTGATCACACAAGAGGCTAAAATAATTGTTCTTAAATGAATCCATCGTAGGAGAGACATGACGAGCATTCAAATGCCCCTATCACTACATTTTGAATTCAAACAATGAGCACCAGACACCTGACGGTGACCAGCAACTCATTTTATATACCAGACAGGCTTGGTCCTCAGCCCTCGGCCTCGGATGACCCAGTGGCCTACTGTCTCGTTAGTTGTGGGTCAAACGCACTCAACATTACGCGCAGTTGCGCAGAGGTAGTATGGCTGGACAGTCTTTATTAAAGATTAGGATGCCAAAAGAACTAAAATATTTATAAGGTAATCCCTTCATATATTTTTTTGTCAAATTAACAATTTAATCATTGATCTATAACTCATGAGGTATGAGATTCTATAAAATTTAATAAATACAAAAGAAATAAATACATATTTTCTTCGTAGAAAATTTTTACCAACATCATTCCTAAGAAATACCAATCTGGAAATCATGAGGCCCCTCGCCTACCTATTTTTAACAGCGAGGTTTGGCCTTCACCTTTGTTACTTTGTTTTGCCTGTTGGTCTGTTCTCATTGTGTACTTTCTCAGTACACGTCGGTTGTTCTGTACGCGGATCATAACGAAATGAAGTCTTTTAAAATTCAATAATTCAATTCTCAAAGAGCGTTTTTATTTTAAAAAATTATTCACCCCTCGAGAAATTTGAAAACTTTTGTTTACCCCTTCGAAACTCGGTCATCTTATGACAGGTCTTGCTTGGACAAAGTTGACCTAGAAATAGAAAATGCCAGATTGACTAATTTTTGGCCGTGAACATTTACTAATATTATAATACTTTAGTTTCATTCTAGTTTAATAACTTTTATTAGAATGCATCATTCATTTATCAGTTGGGTTGCAAACAGCAAGATAAACAACAACAGTAATATTAAATGCATTAAAAATTATATATCCTGCACATGCTATTTTTTTTTAATTACGCGATTGTGCAGAAAGCGAAACAAAATTATTTGGCTGTATTTTTCATTTTTATCTGAACCCAGTTCATTATTATTTTACAAATTATATTCGAGCAAAATAATCTAGAGACTGGGGCCAAGTAATAGGCTTATATATATATATATATATATATATTTTTTTTTTTTTTTTTGTTGATGCCAATTTGATGGTAATGTCTAATTTGTTATTTTATTTGATGTTATTAAGTTTGAAGAGGGTGAATTTTATCATGGGAATTGTTTTCCATACTCTCTCTCTCTCTCTCTCTCTCTCTCTCTCTCTCTCTCTCTCTCTCTCCCTCATGGGTTTGTGTGCGTGTGTGTGTGTGTGTGTGGGGGGGGGGGGGGGTAGGTTCGTAAGAGCAACGTGCATATGAATGACTGTGTCGGGGGTAGGGAGTGAGAGGGGTGGGGTGGTGGGGGGGGGGGGGGGGGGGGGAGTTCTTCGTCCATTCTATTAGTAATCTGACCTCGTGATTATTTTTAACAGTGACGATGAAATCAATACGATCGCATTTTTGGTGAATGCTCTCAGCGATGTTTGTCCAGAAAATGAAATTAAGCGAGCAGGAAACTCGGTCAAGCTCACATTCTTGACCTACTTTTGAAAGGGGAAATTAGGTCAAGCCTGCTTTTATCGCCACCCCTGCATTGAAAAGTACTGAAAGAAAAAAAGTATGTCGGTGATAGGGAGAAGGTGAGATCAAGATTTGGATTAAAACATATGAATATATCTAATCGAGCCTTCAGTGTAATAAAATCACTGGAAAGATGAGCAAATATTTTGTACCAATAATTATAATTTCCTGATACTTTATTTAGTCAGTTATTAATCGTAACAATTATAGTTTTGAAGTTTGACTGTAGTCGAATGAATGAACTCGTGTGATACCAAAAAAAAAAAAAAAACAATGTAAAGGACTTCTGAGCACAATTTGTGGATACGGCGCTATATCAAATAATAATTATAATACATATTTTGTTTACGTTACAAAGAGCCCCATATTATTATTATTATTATTATTATTATTATTATTATTATTA
>NC_088361.1:27742002-27822002 GCF_034508935.2 Berghia stephanieae | reverse complement strand
TAAGATGGGTGGATAGCTGAATGGAAATTCATACATATAGGTGATATATATATATATATATATATATATATATATATATATAGATAGATAGATAGATAGATAGAGAGAGAGAGAGAGAGAGAGAGAGAGAGAGAGAGAGAGAGAGAGAGAGAGAGAGGGATAGATAGATTATTAAATATATTAGATAGATAGATAGATTAGATAGATAGATTAATTAGATTAGAATAGATAGATAGATAAAACCATACAATAATAGTGCTCAACTTTTTGATAAAAGGAGCCATTTATGAAATGTTCCAAGTTTAATTATGATAGAGATAATATATATAATATAATAGACAGTCAGGCAGATAGATGGGTAGATAGACAGATATGTAAACGGACAGATAGATAAATAGTCAGATTAATGGACAGATAGATTGATTGATAGATAGATAGACGTATAGATATATTGACAAATGGATACATATGACTAACGAGGGAGATATAAAGTTCCATTGGGTCTGTTTTTTTCAACATCCTATCAAATAGTCATGAGGTTCTTGTAGCTTACATACTGATTCACAGCAACAAAGCAAGGATTTTCAACACATAACGATTTTCATCTTACGCGCTGTTGAAGAAGTTAAAAACGAACACTTGCACTCGGTGGTTTGGAAAATTTAGAAATTTAGTCCAAGTTTTAGCACAATAAAAGATTCGAGTAATGATGTTTATACAAAGCTGTCATACAACGACAAAACAACTTTTTTTTTTCACAATAGCAGCAACAACAACAAAAACAAAAGAAACAAACAAACAAAAAGTACTAAAAACCACGCATGCTTCATTAATTTAGATGATGTCCAAATTGTCAAAGTCGCAAACATGAGACTTTAAAGAAAGTTGGGGTTTGGGACATTTTAATAAGGGTTCAGACGCACGTAGGTTCCGGGCGCTATTCCCGACCCTCGCTCAGAGAATTTAAATGAGTGCTGACAACTGACAAGTGATGCGGGGGTGTATTATAGATTACAAAAAATGCAATTGTAGGCTTTATTATTATCATTATCATTATCAGTATCATTTTCATTATTATTATTATTATTATTATTATTATTATTATTATTATTATTATTATTATTATTATTATTATTATTATTATTATTATTATATCATCATCATCATCATTATTATTATTACTATCATCATTGTAGATCATCATCATCCTCTTTCACACCTACAAACTGGTTCTTTCTCCACACGAAATAACAGCGTCTAGTTTGATGAAACCATTCTCTCTCTAATTCTATTAGCTGCACTTGCAATTGGAAAGAGGGGGGGGGGGGGGGGGGGGGGGGGTCTCAGCTATGATATCCGTATCTGACACTATTAAAACATTTACATCATGATCAAACGTCGATCGAGATTATTTGTGAAAAATATTCAAATCAGAGACCTAAGAAATGTCAAGTTTAACCCTCTCCTTACCAAAACTAGGTCTACAAGAAAATCGTCACATTTGTTACGATACAATGAATATTTTTCTTACTGAGATTTATTTTGCAATCACAAACTTTGAACAATTATCTTTGTTTAATTAAAAAGAACTTAATGTTTTGTAGAGAGTTTGATTTACTTTAAAAACCAGTTTTTTGGGGTTTTTTTTTTGGGGGGGGGGGGGGGGGGGGGGGGGTTCTGGGTAGGTCTGTCGATTTGGAGAAATACTGAAAATTGTCGGTCAGAGAAAGTTAAGACTTATTGAAAGTTGGCGATACTCTTAACCGGTCGATATTTGTTTTGTCCAGAATTTTGAAAAAAAAAAGGTGAAAAATTGTACGATACAGTATACTGTTTTTATTAAACAGTAAAAGTGATGCGATCCAGGTGTTATTGAAGTGATGCAAGCCTAAAAGAAAAATTCGTAAAATTACGAAACTTCGGCTCCAATTTCAGAACTTCATGACCATCTCTTAATATAATTTATTGAAAATTAAAGTTGATACCAGTGTACATCGTGTTATGAATTTTGAAGTGTTATTTAATCATTTTGAGGGTAAATGGTTGAGTTAACTATAGCAACTATGTCTTAATAATTACGAATTTTTAATTATTTTTATGTCGACAGGACTGAGAGAGAGAGAGAGAGAGAGAGAGAGAGAGAGAGAGAGAGAGAGAGAGAGGGGGGGGGGGAGGGGGAGAGAGAGAGGGGGGGGGGGTTGCATAAAAAGCATTGATTTGTTTGTTTGTTTTTAAGGGTTTTACGGCGCTTACAACACATTTAGGTTATATCAGCGCCAGTAAAAAGGGAGAAAATGGGATAGTCGAAAGTTCTAGAATTACAATTAAACACCTAAGAGAAAGTAAGACAAAGGGGAATTGGGAACAAATAGGGACCAGATGTAGATTCCAAGAGCATACCTTCAATGTACTTAGTCTGATATCACCTATAAGTCTCACCCAGACACAAGTACAAGATCCAACAAAGAGGAATACACTCAAATGCTAACATTTCATTATACATTAAAAATAACAAATATAATAATACATAACAGAGAGATGATTTACAAGGAAAAAAAATATCATCTCCCAAAACAATAACTATGCATTTGACTGTTTCCCTCCCAGCCAAGGACTCCGGCCAGGGTCGGGACAAAACCAAGTAATCTCATACCAAGACAAAGACAGAAAGAAACAGATATAAGGGGATAGGAGACACGGTAAGTACCTCCCTTCCCACTGTGGAGGTAGGGAACCCCACCCAGGGGCACTGGGAACAAATAGGGATCAGATGTAGATTCCAAGAGCATACCACCAATGTACTTAGTTTGAGATCACCCATAAGTCTCATCCGGACACAAGCACACGATCCAACAAAGAGGAATCCACTCAAATGCTAGCATTATACATTCAAAATAACAAATAATACATAACAGAAAGATGTTTTACAAGGAAAAAAATATCATCTCCAAAAACAATAACTATGCATTTGACTGTTTCCCTCCCAGTCACGACTCCGGCCAGGGCCAGGACAAAACCAAGTAATCTCATTCCAAGACAAAGACAGAAAGCATGTTGGAAAACAGATATAAGGGAATAGAAGACTCAGTATGTACCTCCCTGCCCACTATGGTAGAAGCATTGATTTCAATTTTTGCTTACTCCATCATTTTTAAAGTTTATTATCGGACGCGACTAAGGTTGTTAGGTTGTTAATATTCCTATTTTGCCTATTTGTTTGATGCGCGGCTGGCCCCCATAATTTTAATGGCCATGGAGCTCAGAAGTGGATAGTGGTCAAGAAAATGCCAATGACCACTTAAGATAAACCATGTGGAAAAGTCAGAACAATAATGGGGAGGGTGGATGGAGGGGAATTTCCTATGGGAAGGGATTTACATTATCATTTGGTCTTTATTCAAGTAAGAAAATTGAACGAGTAGAAATCGCATACATTCTTGTTTTGAAAGACTTACTATCGGCTGAAAAGTAATAAGTATCTGTTAAAAATTAATAAATTAGTTCAGATTTAGGTATTTGTTGGCTTTTAAGTGTTTATTAAATACAGCGTTTAAAAGACACCATAGAAAAAGTAAGAGGACAGAATCGACATGTACATATTCAAATTAGTGCACGTCGGATGGAGAAGAAAGTATTGAAAAAAATCAAACTTTCTGGACTTGGAAGGTCGTCGTCATTTATTACTATTATTATTATTATTATTATTATTATTATTATTATTATTATTATTATCATTATCATTATCATTATCATTATCATTATCATTATCATTATCATTATTATTATTATTATTATTATTATTATTATTATTATTATTTTTATCATTGTTATCATTATTATTATGATCATTGTTATTATTATTATCATTATTATTATCATCATCATCATCATCATTATTATTATCTGGTACCATCTACAAGTCCCAAAGTGATATCGCGACAGGTTGTCCACTGAAAGGGTTACAAATAAGCGGCATAACAATGACTAAATAATATAACAGATTTACAAGAGGAAAAAAAATCGTTTCCAAAACGATAAATCCACACGACTGTTTACATACCAGCAAAAGGCTCCAGGCAGGACCTAGGTGAAATAAATGGTTTCATTCCAGGACAAGGGCACACAGCGAATTGGAAAAGCCAAAGGATTTTGAGGGATAGACAAGATAGCAAGATAGTTGATAAATAATCCATCAGCTCAGGACGGCCAACTATCGCGTGCCCTTGGGTGAGTTAAACCATTATGAGTATGAACTGTGGTCAGCCTTGGCTGTGATGTGTGATGTAGAAAGATATAGATAGTTCTAAGATGACGTCACTCAGGTCTTTGTTATTGTTTTTTGCCATCCGCTTTTATGAGTAATGCTCACTGAACGATATTAACCCGACTATAAACGTTCATGGATATACACAGTTTTGTGTGTTGGTCCGTTATACTTCCGGATGGCAATGTTATGATCTTCTTAGCCAAGCGCATACTATCTTTAGATGATGTGCGCCTGGCTAAGAAACTCACGACATTGCCATCCGAAATTAGAACGGACCAACCCCCCACAAGTATGTGACACCTTAAACGTTTTTATAGTCTGGTTAATACAGTTAAGTGAGAATTACTCATAAACCCGGGTGGACAAAAAACAATAACAAAGACCCGAGTGACGTCAACTTAATTCTGTCTATAGATTAGTGAGAATTACTCAAAAAATTGGATGGTAAAAAAAAACAAAAAACGTTGTCCAGATTGACAAGGGTGTTATCGACGTGTACTTATTAGCAGGTCTGATAACCCAAATTGTTAAGGTCGCATTGCTGAAATTAGAATAGTAGAATACTCTCAAACCAAAGCAATAATAATCATAACAACACCCGGCAAATGTTCACGTCGTATTTTGTCTTTCGAGTAGTATCAATTTGGAATTTGGAATATTATGATTATTAACTATAAAACACAAAACGTTCTCTCAGAAATATATTTTATTCAACAATCAGATGGTATTATGTTATGTTTTTGTTTGTTTTTAAGGGTTTTGTTTGTTTTTAAGGGTTTTGTTTGTTTTTAAGGGTTTTACGGCAAACAATTAGGTCATATCAGCGCCAGTAAAAAGGAAGAAAATGGGATAGTAAAAAGTTCTAGAATTACAATTAAAGCACCCAAGAAAATGTAAGACAAAGGGGAGTTGGTTCATATAGGAAACAGATGTAGATTCTAAGAGCAAGCTATCAAAGTAATTAGTTTGAGATCACCTAAAAGTCTCATCCACACACAAGCATAGGTCCCCACTAAGAGGAATACACTCAAATGTTTACAAATCATATGTTGACAATGAAAAGAATAACAAACAGTACATAACAGAGAGATGATTTACAAGGAAAAAAATATCATCTCCCAAAACTATAACTATACGTTCGACTGTTTCCCTCCCAGTCAAAGACGCTGGCCAAGGTCAGGACAAAACCAAGCAATCTCACTCCAAGACAAAGACAGAAAGCAATTGGAAAGCAGATTAAGGGGAATAGGAGACAAAACCAGTACCTCCCTGCCCACTTCAAGGGTTTTATGGCGCTTGCAACACATTTAGATTATATCAGCGCCAGTAAAATGGAAGAAAGTGGGATAGTAAAAAGTTCTAGAATTACAATTAAAAAGCACCCAAGAGAAAGTAAGACAAAGGGGAACTGGGAACAAATAGGTATCAGATGTGGATTCCAAGAGCATACCACCAATGTACTTAGTTTGAGATCACCTATAAGTCTCACCTGGACACAAGCACAGAATCCAGCAAAGAGGAATACACTCAAATGCTTACATGATACATTCAAAATAACAAATATAATAATACATAACAGAGAGATGATTTACAAGGAAAAAACTATCATCTCCCAAAACAAAAACTATGCATTTGACTGTTTCCCTCCCAGCCAGGACTCCGACCAGGGCCAGGAAAAAACCAAGTAATCTCATTCCAAGACAAAGACAGAAAGCATGTTGGAAAACAGATATAAGGGTATAGAAGAAACAGTACATACCTCCCTGCCCGCTATGGGAGATTAGCTATCATCGCCATCAATAATTTTTATTGACATTATAATCATTAAGAAATGAACATTTGCTCATCAATATGATGATAATGATGATGACGACGATGATGATGATGATGATGATGATGACGACGATGACAAGGAGGAGGAGGAGGAGGAGGAGGAGGAGGAGGAGGAGGAGTGGTGAGAGAATGTGAACAACTTTGCGTCCCCTACAGCGATACATGAACCAGGGACGCAGGGGCCCGATGGCGAGTGTCGTACAAGACCACAAAGACGACGAAACAATTTTTAATTAAAATAAAATTGATCTTTTATATAGCGTATATCCACTAAACGTGCTCAAAGCGCTTTACAAGGGGTCCCTGGCCAACAGTAACATTTAACGGGACATGACGCCTGTTAGGCGATATTCATTTTTTTTCAGACAGAGACAACGCTGTTAACGGCCAGGTACTCGTTTTACACCTGAGTAAGGTGAGAGAATGTGAGTAAAGAGCCTTTTCCAAGGATTCAACTATGCGCCGAACGAGGTCGAACCCAGGACCTTTCGATCCGAAAGCGAGTGACATACCACTAGACCACATAGCCGCACAATTTGGGATTCATGACATTGATCTAACAAATAAATATGCTGGGAATTTGAAAGATACATTACATTTTTAAAGATTTATACCACTGATAAACCTTGTTTATAAATACCATAATTATCTATTATTTTTCTTTTTGTTTCACTTTATATTTCCATGTTTTAAAATCCCATTTTACTTTTCTTATTTTTAATTTTATGTAATTCTTAATAGGTTTTTTTTAAAAATATATTATTTCGCAACCAATCCCTCTTTAAAATCTTAATTTTATCCTTAAATAAAAACAACTTTCCTTTTATGCCGTCATCAAACCTCTACCCTCTTTTTTCATTTTTCATAAAAAATTCATTTGTATTTTTTTTTTTAAAGAAGGGAGAATTCGCTTTTTTTCTTTGAACTTCTATTTAGTTTTTGAACCTCTCTGTTTCTTTTTTAAAACTTTCCATGTCTTTTATTTTTGTATTTTTTCAGTCTCTTTATTATTCCAACTTCTCAATTCTTAATTTTCTTTTGAACTTATCAGTTCCTTCGTTTAAAAACTTTTATGAGCTTAAAAGTTCACTCTTTATCAGAACCTCTCGTTTCTGTCATTTACCTTCTTACTCCTTTATTCGTTTGGAACACCTCAGTTCCTTTTAAACATCTCAGCATCTATCTATTTTGTTATTTTTTTTTTAATTTGGACTTCCTAGTTCCAATTTTAAAAACTTATGTGTTCATTTTGTTTTTTTAAACTGCCCAGCTCCTTTTTGTTTTGGAGTTTCTTAGTCCTTTCTTTTTAAAACTTCAGTACCTCGTTTTTTTTTTTTTTTTGAACTGCTCAGCTCCCTATTTTTTCTTTTGAAACTTCTGTTCCTTTTATTTTGATTTTTTTAAAAACCTTCTCAATCATTTTTAAAAATTCCTGTTTACTTATTTACTAATTCATTTATTTGCATATTTATTTATTTATTTTCAACTTCTCTCTGCTTCTTTTTTTTTTTTAATTGAAACTTTTTGTTACCTTTTATAACTTCTGAGTATCTCATTTATTTGACCACCTCTATTCTTGCTTTTTTTTTCTTTTTCTTTTTGAAAATCTCAGCTCCTTTCATTTTTTAAATACCTATCAGTTCCCTTCGTTAAAATTTCCAATTCCGTATTTCATGTAGCTTCTCAGTTGATTTCTTAAACTTCTCAAGTCATGTACTTCGTTTCTTCTTTTCAGTTAAAAAACAAAAAACAAAAACTCCCCAGCTCCCGAACTCTTTCTTTATTTTTATTATTTTTTTTTAATGTCTCACTTCCATTTTAAGCCTCTCGGTTTTTTGTTTTATGATTTTTTTTAAAATTATAATTTTTTTTTTTTGGGAGAACCGAGGGGTTTTTTTTTTTTTTGGGGGGGGGGGGGGGGGGGTTGTTGGATTAAAAAAAAAATTGTTTAGAACTAAATTCCTCCTCCTCATGAACTTATCAGTTATTTCCTTTTTTTTTTTTACTCGTTACTTCCTTCCTTTATTGAATTGTCAGTTACTTCCTTTTTCGAACTTATCGGTTCCTTTTTTAAAAGCCACATCGCAGTTAGTACTGCGAATAGTAGATAGCGTTCGTATTCATTATTCGCAGTTAGTTCTGAAAATAGGAGATATCATTTATTTAAGTTATTTGTAGTAATACTGCAAATCCGGGTTCGTTCGGTATTTGCAGTAGTAGCCTATGAGCCTAGATCTTTATTGAAAATATAAATAAACTGCATTATTATTATTATTATTATTATTATTATTATTATTATTATTATTATTATTATTATTATTATTATTATTATTATTAATAATTTTTTAAATTAAAAAAAAATTATTACTATTATTATATTGCGTTTCATTGACGATGACGACGTGTCTGTTGTGTAGTGATGTTGGTGTTGATGTGGTGGTTGTGATTGTAGTGATGGATAATATAAGGATAATGATGATGGTGGTGGTTGCTGTAGTTTTGATAAAGATGTGGTAGCTGTGGTAGTGGTAGTAATGATGATGATGATGTGATGGTTGTGGTTGTAGTAGTGGCGGTGGTAGCGGTGATGACGAGGAGGAGGATGATGTAAAAGTGGTGGTGGTTGCTATAGTTTTGATAACAATGTGGAGGTTGTTGTGGTACTAGTAGTAGTAGTAGTAGTAGTAGTAGTAGTAGTAGTAGTAGTAGTAGTAGTAGTAGTAGTAATGATATGTTGGTTGCTGTAGTCGTAGAGGTAAAAACAATATTACGAAGGTCTATTGAGGAACAATAAAGCCTGGATCGACTATTCAAGTCTTCCACTCAGTTAACTCTCTCCAACCAGCCATTTTTAGAATTTCACCCAAAACTTCACACCCATCCAA
Organism: Berghia stephanieae; assembly: GCF_034508935.2. Taxonomy (NCBI): domain Eukaryota; kingdom Metazoa; phylum Mollusca; class Gastropoda; order Nudibranchia; family Aeolidiidae; genus Berghia; species Berghia stephanieae. The sequence continues at coordinate 27,813,017 of NC_088361.1, read as the reverse complement.
CACAAAAATAGGCTTCTCTTACTCAAAAAAAAGGCACAAGTGCATTCTATACAGATTATCGTTCAGCAGAATGATGTCTACAACACAGTGTTTAGTATTTATAGCTGTATTCAAAGCATTTCTTTAAATTTTGTGAAGTACAAGAGAAATCAGAATGAGAAAATTGTCGGTTACATCGTAACGAATGTGACGATTTTCCTATGGATGGTAAGGAGAGGGTTAAACAAAGAACTTTTTGAAGTCCTCACATCCATTGGAATTAAGCATTATGACCTCCGCCTTGTGAAAACGATGTGTACTGGAACCAAACAGCACGTGTAAGCTTGGACAATGAGACCTCATCTTTTGTTATATTAAAAAAGGATTGAGGCAAGAATGTGTTTTATCGCCAGACCTTTTCAACATGTACACTGAAATAATCTTGTGAAATTTAAGAAGTACCAGGCATCTGTATAAGGAAGAAGCAGTTCTTATGGCTGACACACCAGAAAACGTTCAGTGATTGGTAGCGAAGCAAATGGACTTTTGTTGAATGTGAAGAAAATCGAGTGTATGGTCGTTAGCAAACAAAATCAAGATCTACCTTTTCATCTCACCAGCAAAGAAGAAACCATCAAACAAGTTTAAAAGTTTTAATATCCCGGTGCAACCGTCACAAACGACGCTAGAGATTTTCTAGAAATAAAACAATAGCGATTGCTAAAAACACCCACAAATCTAAAACAGTCATCTCCGCCACCAATATCAAATTAAACACGAAACAATGTGATCCAAACGAACATTCTCTCGTCTCTCCTCTACAGGTGTGAAACCTGGAATCTACAAAGGAATGTCAAAACCGCCTTGAAGCTTTCGAAATGTGGTTGGACGGAAAATTGCTAAACATCATCAAATGGTCATAAAGAATAACCAACGAAGTTTTGCATAGAATAGGGAAATCCCATACAGATTGGGAAACCCATCAGAAAAAGGCAAATGAGTTAATTGAAGCCTAACAATTAGTGGCTACATAGAAAGAAAAAGAACTCGTGGTCGACAGAGGCTGACGTTCCTGACCAGTTTAAGGCAACATCCCTACAAACTCCGAGTACACTTCTTTTTTCTTTCTTTCTTTCTTTTTTTTTTTGTAACTGTTCTGTTCCCCAAGTTCTATGGAACAACTTAGTTCATTCTCTTTTCATTTATTTTGCACTTATCTGTTCCTTCCTCATACATCTGTTCATTTCATCTGTGGCCTGTGATAGCTTGCTCGTTTGGTAGTGTCCTAATATTCCAGGTTCCCAGTAGAACGCTTTGTTTCGGTTGAAGGGACAATGATGTCTGGTTGCTGGTTTCCTCTCGGATTTGACCACCAAGAGTTATAATATAACGGATATATATTATATAAAGTGCTCTGGGTCACCTGTTTCGTGGATTTGTGAACTGCCGATCCAGAGAATATTGCGCTATATAAAGGCAACTTTTTTTTAAAATTTGGAACTTATTTCATTCTTTTTAAATTGAATTCCTCAGCTCCTTTTCATGTAACGACTCTGTTCCTTTATTTTCTTTCTTTTTTTTTTTAATGTCTCTGTTCCTTCAATTTGAACTTTTAGTTCCTGTATTTAATTAACTTCTCAGCTCGCTTATTGGAACATGTTAATTCTTTCTTTTCTCCTCATCTTTCCTTGGAACTGCTCAGTTCCTTCCTTTTAAAACTTCTCAGTTTCTGCTTTTATGAACGTCTAGGTTCTGTCTTTTTTCAGAACTGAGTCTCTTCTGTATTAGTTTCTTTATTTCATGTACGTCTCCTGTTCTTATTCGTTGAATATGTAAGTTCCCTCTTGTTTTGAACTTCTGTTCCCTTTCTAAAACTTTCCAGTTCCTTCGTCATAATAATAATAATAATAATAATAATAATAATAATAATAATAATAATAATAATAATAATAATAATAATAATAATAATAATAATAAATAGCGTTAATATCGCGCTTCACACCGTTGTCTTTTTTGCTTTTTTTTATATAATAAAAGAGCAACGCCGTTAAAATGTAGTTCATCTTTTCTTCCTGAATAAATAATAATATGCCCCGCTGCGAGATTTCTATGGCCATTGCCAACCCACCGTGACTCGCATATTGCCATAATGTCCAGTTGATGTCTATTCATTTCATCTGTGGCCTGTGCTAGCTTGCTCGTTTGGTAGTGACCCAACATTCCAGGTTCCCAGTAGAACGCTTTGTTTTGGTTGAAGAAGAGACAATCGTGTCTGGTTGCTGGTTTCCTCTCGGATTTCACCACCATCCGTCATATTATAAAGTGTTCTGGGTCACCAGTTCCGTGGATTTGTGAACTGCCGATCCAGACTTCTGTGGTATTGCTCCTCTCATACTTTTCTTATCGTTCTTAGTTCCTGTGTCAGTGTCTATAACAATGTTTTTTTTTTCTGAGATTGGGTCATTAGCCTTGGAGGGCCAAGATTATGTAGAGATTCACTCCTAGAATGGCTGCTTTTCAGGCTCTTGAGTCCTTCTACCCATTTTTGGTTCTCCTTGATGATTGCCAACCAATGTACTCGACTTTCCATGTTCCTCTCATGATTTGGTCCGGGCTGTTTCACAGCTACCCCCTTTCCGCCACCTGGGGACTCGTCGGGTTGGAGTGTTTGCCTTCTCCTGATGCTGGACAATCCCTACTGGAATTGACAAGGTTCCCTCTTTTGAACACTCGGTTTTCTATTGTTTTCAAATTCTTTGTTTCTTATTTTTAAAATTTCCAGTTCCAAGTCCCAGATGGAACAGAGAAAGTTTATTTATTCTTTTATACATATTATAAAATCATCAGTAAGGATCATTGCAATCAAGGCAGCAATAATAGATCGTGGTGCTGGGACGGGGGTGATGGGGTAAGTGACAATGAGGATGTTAAGGGTGTCGACAATTATTGTAGCAATGATGGACCAGTGATAAGGACCATGATGGTGGGGAATGCAATGGTAGAGTTCAAGATGATGAAAGTGGTGTTGGCATAGAGGTAATGACAGGGATGAAGATGATGGAAGCTACGGCTGTGGCAGTGATGACAGAGGCAGGTGTCGTGATGAAGGGAATCACTCAAGTAGGATCATGGTGGTGAAGATTGAAGATGGTGGGAGGTGAATCAGATGACAGTGGCTGTGACTGGGAGGTGGTAGCTTTGGAAGGGATGATGGTGGATTGTGGCACGATGATATGGATTGTGATGAAGAGACCATGGTGTGAGATTAGTGACAATGCGTGGTGGGGATGGCAAGGAGATGATGAAAGACGTAGATTCAGCAATGAAGATCAAATAATGGCACAGTTCTAGGCCTCGCCCCAAGATGATTCGGCAATGGGAAATTCAAGCCAATCACACTATGTGTACTTATTACCACGGTAACTGTAAATCAATATTCTGCCAAAACACATTCGGGTAGTCTGTAGGCCTCCAGATCACCTATTGTATTTTGGTATGGACCTGAAATACAAACAAATGCACCCCCACCGGTTGAAGCACATTCATCTGTATTACAAATACATGCGAATGCCGACTACGTTTACCATGGGAACGAGCACTATTGTGCGATTCGCTCGATTCCACTCAGTCCAAATCAAATCGAGAAGTCCAGTCTAAAACCAAACCACCACTGTGACTTCATCACAATTTCTACCTCCATCGTCACAATCCTCATCAAACCCGCCACCTACCATCACTTCCCTCATACCTATAACCTCGACATCACACTATCACCTTACCACTATCACCCCCATCCGGTTCCTCCACTAACACCTACCACCACTACCACTGTCATCATCATCGCTTCCCGGCATCCCCTCCCCACCACAACAACCCTACCATCATGATTTCCATCATCTCGCACCCACCTTTGTCACCCACACCACCACTGCTATTACCGTGGATCCACCATCAATATCCCTGTCATCACCTCGCCACTAACACCACCTCCATCGTCAAGATCACTGCCATTACAATCCCTACCATTATGGCCCCTACCATTACTCAACCATATACCGCATCCATTGCCAACATCATCAACATCCTCACCTTTCCTTACACTCTACCCTTCTATGAGGCCATGTCAAAGAGTAATGGGAATCTATTGCTTTAAAACAAATTGAACCAATACCATGGCTCAAATTGAAGCTTGGCATTAGCCGAGGGTATTGCTATTTCTCAACATAGTCTCTGCCTCTCTCGATAGCCAGTCCACCTTTTTGAAAGGTGTGTATTCCGTCGTAAAACTGAGTTTACTGAATCTTGGGCCAATTTTTCACTACTGACTTGGATTCTTCATAATCTTCAAAGCGATGCCCCCTCCCCCTCACTGCGTCATTCAGATGACCAAAAAGGTGAAAGTCCAAAGGTGTCAAGTCTGGTAATAAGGAAGATGAGACAGTCTTGTCCATCCAAATGATGCGATTACCTCCCTTGTCCTGACTTTTGTGTGTGGACGGGCATCGTTATGGAGAAACAGTACTCGTTCCAATTCCAAATCCGGTTTAACTCGATGAATTCTTGCTTTCAACTACGTCATAGTCTATATTTATCGTTGAGAGCTAATTGTGGTTCACTATGGTAGGATTCTAATGTCCCAAAACACGGTTGCCATATGTTTCCCAGCTGATTTCTCAATTTTGATTTTTTTAAATAATTTTTTTTATCTTTGAAGAAGATAGATGTCGCCATTCCATTGGTTTTCTCCTCCACTTAGATTCCTAATAATAAGCTCCTGTTTCATCTTCAGTGGTTATTCTGCTGAGAAAGCTGTCATCTCCCCCACAACCAGAAACGCACGGAACAGCAATTCACCCTTTCACGCTTGTGATCTGGGCCCAATTTTATGTAAGCGGACTAGATTTAGTTATTCACTAGACTAGTATATGACTTGTTAGCATATGCGGATCAAGTGACTAAAAAATCGAATTTTATTAACGTTTTCTAGTCTCTGACTAGCTAGGTTCTTGCCTAGAAATGGGCATTGTAAGGAGAGTGACTAATTCGGCTATTATGTGTTGGTAACATCAAGCTCTCTAGTACACGATGGATACCAGCCTTCATACTTTCAACGCAAAAGATTTTGAAAGCGGAAATTAGCAACACACCCGGTACAGATAATATTTCCTTCCGTTTCATATTTGAATTTACTTTTGCTATGATGAATCAAGTCACGTGATATTGACTGCCGACTGATCAGACTACAATGATGTCCATGGCCAATTGTCAATTCTATATTTAGGCCAATGAAAGTGTCATTGAAACTCAAAAAAATTGAACCAAATAACAAACAAACAACGTTTGTCTCCATTATACTTTCTAATCATCATTATCATCATCATCGTCGTCATCCTCAATCTCTTCCTCCTACTCCTTCTTCTTCTTCTACTACTACTACTACTACTACTACTACTACTACTACTACTACTACTACTACTACTACTACTACTACTACTACTACTACTACTACCATAATCGATATCATAGATCAACACGATATCGATATTCTATATATAGAGCAGTATAATTAGGTGCCCCAAACGTAAACAATAACAAGTTGCTAGTGATTTTCGTTAGGGGCCGGAAAAATTGCACAATATAGGTCTCCCAATTTTGTAGTTTGAGTTGTAGGCAATACACTTTCAGTATTGAAAATATGTTTACATAAAATCTAACAGTTGCAGAAATAATAATATAAGACTAAATTATTCTGAAAATCAGGCTCCGAATAATTCTCGTTTTGTTCACACCAGCGCAATAATTTGCTCTGGTCTAAAAATAGATAGACTGTAACTTTTGATAAATTTTACCTTTTGTTCCATAAAATAACCATATCTAGACATTGTTTGATGCATGATGGAGTATTTATGAATATGTGTTTCTTTTGCCACCTAACAGCCAAATTTTAAAGGTTTTTTTTTTCTATAATTTACATTGGAACTTGAGCTGTCAAGACAGGAACATGTGGTTTGCCACGTGCTTCTTGACCTTTGTTTACGTTTGGGGCACCTAATTATACTGCTCTATAACTGAATCATGGTTGCCTCAGTTCGGTGATGAACCTGTAATGATAGAAATGACACCTCCCGGCTACAAGATGGAATCGTTCCCAAGAAATGGACGATCAGGAGGGGGGATCGCCATCATATACAAACACGCTCTTTCGTCTAAAATACAAAACAGGCCAATTTCGTCCAAACGTTTTGAGTGTGACCAAACCACAATGACCTACCCTCAAATTTCATTTGTATCTACAGACCACCCCCAAGCAAAAAGAACAAATTGAGACAGAATGATTTTGCTGACGAATTTTCAGATTTTTTATCAAAAGACACATCAAATAAGCGAAAACTTTTTATCGGCGATTTTAATATTCAGTTTGATGTTGATAAGAATTGTCTCGTTAAAATCATTTTAAAAATATGCTGAATGAACATGGCCTGACTCAGTTAGTGACCTCTCCAACTCAAAGATCGAGACACATCTTGGACTGGTTCCTCACTGATACACCCTCGCTTGTTGAATCAATTAAAAACATCGAAAAAGAAATCTCAGACCACAATCTGATTCTGGCAACTCTCAAATGCATCAAAGAGAAAGCAAAGAAAGTCAAGATAGTGTCTAGGGATACTAAAAGAATAGACATTAGTTCCTTAAAAAATAATCTGTCAGAGGAACTAGGAAGAATGGATATACCATCAGCACAGTAAACGGACAACGTACTGCGCAATGTCATCGACAGGCATGCACCAAAGACAACGAGAATAATAAATTCCAGGAAACCGTCCCCGTGGTTTAACCAGAGTGAAAAAATTGCCAAACGGGAAAAGAGGAATGTGTAGAAAATCGGGCCTGGAGATAGACCGACTGATATATATTGCAAAAAAAAAGAATAAATATAAAAGTACCTGAAAAAGAGCAAAAAGAAACTATTATAACACGAAACTATCACCAGGGAGGGACACTAAGGAATTTTTCTCTGTTTCAAAGGAACATTTAGGTGAAGAAAAGGGCATGTGTCTACCCACTAATATCTCAGTAGAAAAGCAGCCGGATGCATTTTCAAATTTCTTTTCGGGAAAAATATCGAAAATTCGGAACAATTTGGACCTCTTTCAAAATGAAGATATAAATTTCCACCCTTTTTCGGGTTCACATGGTCTCTTGTTTTAAAGACACAACTGAAGAAGAGATTTCTTAAATAATTTGTTCATCTCCCTCGAAGTCATGTGATTTAGATCCTTTACCAACTAATATTTTGAAATTATGTCTTCCTGAATTGTTACCTTGCATAACTCATATTATAAATCAGTCACTTATCTCAGGACAAGTCTCAGATATCTATAAACATGCAATTGTAAAGCCTCTCATAAAAAAGCAAAATCTCGATGTAAATGACCTTAGTATCTACCGTTCCGTCTCAAATCTGCCATTTCTTTCTAAAATCCTTGAAAAAATTGTACTCAGACGCCTTTCACAACATCTCCAAGAAAACAATCTAGACCTATGGCAAAAATTTCAGTCAGCTTATCGTTCTTACCACAGCACAGAAACTGCTCTGTGCTGTGTTGCGAGTGATTTGCTTGATGTTTTAGATTAATGGTCTGTTTCTCTTCTGACATTGTTAGACTTTTCGGCGGCTTTTGATACTATTGATCACGGCATTCTCATTAAACGACTTAATATAACGTTTGGCTTGTCTGGGACTGTCTTGCAGTAGTTTGAATCCTATTTAGATGGCAGAAAGCAACAGGTTATGATTTTAGATAAACTTTCTCGTCAACATACATTGTCTTTTGGTGTTCCCCAAGGCTCTGTTTTGGGTCCAATTCTTTTTGTTTTGAATACTTCTCCATTATCTAATGTCATGACTGGTCATGGGCTGCGCTATCAACTCTATGCAGATGATACGCAACTTTATGCTACTGATAAGACTAAAAATCTCGAAAATATTGTGAAACGTGTGGAAGAATGTGTGACGGATGTAAAAGAGTGGATGGATGCAAACAAGTTGAAAATGAATGAGTCAAAAACAGAAGTGATGATTGTGGGAAATAGAGGGCAGTTGAAGGTGAATGATGGTCTTGAGGTGTTGATTGGGGGTGAAAAGATCAAAGTTTCAAAGACTGTGAAAAATTTGGGTATCTATTTTGATTCAGAAATGAGAATGTCAGCTCACATTTCTGCTCTCTGTAAATCGTTATACTTTCAATTGAAGAAAATCAGTTAGATCCGTCAGTATATTACAATTGGAACATGTAAAACATTGGTTGTCTCCCTCATTTTTTCGAAACTAGATTATTGTAACTCCCTGCTTGTCAACTTGCCTCAGGCTTCTATAAAACAATTACAACTACTGCAAAACAGTGCAGCAAGATAAGTTTTTGGCAAACGAAAATTTGATCATACAACCCCTTTGTTGGCCTCTCTCCACTGGTTGCCCATTGAAAAGCGCACATATTACAAGGCAGCATGTCTTGTTTATAAGTGTTTGACTGGTATAGCACCGGCATATCTCACAGATCACATGGTTATGTGTAAATTTGAAAATTACACTTTAAGATCATGTAATGACCAAACGAAAATTTAGGAAAAAAGATCGAAAACAAAATTTGGCGATAGATCGTTTGCTTGTTTCGGCCCCAAGATTTGGAATGAACTACCACGTGGTCTGGGGGGGGGGTGTAAGTCTTTACCTGCCTTTAAAAAAGAATCTCAAGACATATCTTTACTGCATTTGCTTTTATTGACACTATGAATCCTTGATTTGGCTATGAATTCATTGCATTTTTTAATTTATTGTTTTTTCACTCAAAATTGATAATTTATATTGTAAAGTGCCCAGAGCTTGTGTTTTACACGAGAATGAGCGCTGTATAAATGTGCATTATTATTATTATTATTATTATTATTATTATTATTATTATTATTATTATTATTATTATTATTATTATTATTATTATTATTATTATTATTATTATTATCATTATTATTATTATTATTACTACTACTACTATTACTACTATTACTACTACTTTTGAAACAACGTCATTATTATTATTATTATTATTATTATTATTATTATTATTATTATTATTATTATTATTATTATTTTATCATTATCATTATCATTATCATTATTATTATTATTACTATATTATTATTATTATTATTATTATTATTATTATTATTATTATTATATCATTATTATCATTATTATCATTATTATTATTATTATCATTATTATTATTATTATTATTATTATTATTATTATTATTATTATTATTATTATTATTATCATCATCATCATTATTATTTTTATTATTTTTATTTTTATTATTATCATTATCATTATCATTATCACTATCATTATTGTTAATGTTATTGTTATTATTATTATTATTATTATTATTATTATTATTATTATTATTATTATTATTATTATCATTATTATTATCATTATTATTATTATTATTATTATTATTATTATTATTATTATTATTATTATTATTATTATTATTATTATTATTATTATTATAAAATCATTATAATTATTATTTATATTATAATTACTATTATTAGTATAATCGTTATCATTGTTATTTCCATCCGTACGGCTCTCTTTGTCCTTTTATCCATTTTTCCTAATATCCCTCATTTTACTTTACACAAATAATATTTTCTAATATTTAATTATAATCATAGTGAGCACATTTTTAAAGTCAATGTTTATATTCTGCAAACTTTAAGATTTTAAAGATTCAGCAGGCGAGCAATCTCAACAAGTTTACTTTATATTGTTATCCAGTTGTGCGAATTTTTTTCCTTATGTAAATATACCATACACACACATATACACACACACGCACGCACGCACACACGCACATACACACACATACACACACACACAGAGCGAGAGGGAGAGAGAGAGAGAGAGAGAGAGAGAGAGAGAGAGAGAGAGAGAGAGAGAGAGAGAGAGAGAGAGAGAGAGAGAGAGAGAGAGAGAGAGAGAGAGAGAGAGAGAGAGAGAGAGAGAGAGAGAGAGAGAGAGAGAGAGAGATTCTGTTATACATATTTATAAAATATGCTTTTGACAGAGATTTTTTTTTAAAAAAACAAGCCTTCGAACCAAGATGACAAATTCTCACCGTGTTTAAGACCTGATAATAAATGTAATTCACTCCTTTTACAATAGTTTTTTATTGTGTTGAGACGTCAAATGAGCTGCCATCTTTTGAAGAAAAATCTTTTTATTCCTCAAACCATCCGATGAAGAGTTGTTCACTTCTTGACATAGTTCAATGTAGTGCCGCGCTGAGGACCGGACCGAGGACCGGTCCCACGGTCTTTTAGCTGTGAACCGTGGTCCAGTCCCAAAGAGGAAGACCGCCGGCGGTCCTCACTTCTTATCACCTTTCAACGGTCTCGCGCCATACTACTTCCCCAGCGATTCGTTGCCTCGGTCCTTTGCCTATCTTCCACCAATCACCACCCATCCCACTTAATTAATCGCACCCACCCCCTTTGCCATACACTAAACGACACAGACGACCATAGAGACAGACGACCACCTCCCTCCACTCCGCAAACCGCCCTTTCGTGTGTGAGATGGGGGGAACAGGAGGCGCACGCCTTGGACGATTCCATTATACGGGGTAAATTTCAAAATTTACTACACCATAATGATCGCAATGACAATGATCTATGATGAAGGCATGACCCCTCTTCTCTAATGGGTTATTGTTTGAAATGTATGTGACTACTAAAGATGTGTGTGTGTGTGTGTGTGTGTGTGTGTGTGTGTGTGTGTGTGTGTGTGTGTGTGTGTGTCGAACCTAGCAAGTTGCAAGTCTGATTTTTTTGTTTTCTTTTGTCCATCTCTTGTCGCCACTCCTTTCTATCGCATTGTTGTCATTTAAAATAATACAATAATATTAAAATTTCGTTTGGTGTTTTAACTAATCAAGTAATATGAGTTTCATTAGTTTCTTCCGTCCAAAAAAAACAGTTATAACGTCTGTATTTTTAAAAGGTCCAATAGAATATTTGGGGACCCCGATAGCTCAGTTGATAGAGCACTCTCTTTATACGCAAAGGGCCAGAGATCGATCCCGGGTGCAGTCGATTTTTTTCTGAATCCCTGTCTACTCAGCAATGAATGGGTAGCTGAGTTTGTTAGATCTGGCGAAAAGTCACCATCGACCCCTCTTATCACCTCATCCACCCCCTCTTATTATAACTTCACGTCTCTCTCTTACTCTTCAATGCTCGCTGCCCTCTAATGTGGTGTGTGTGGGGGGGGGGGGGGGGGGGTAGGAGTTGCGTGTGTGTATCAACGCCACGAACAACTCGATCAACGCCTTGGGCGATGCCATTATCTCCGTTAATGGGGATAAATTTCAAATTTTATTAAATTATCGAAGTAACAATGAAGTACGGTGAGCAAATAAAGAAGGCATCACCCCTCTTCTCTAATTAGGTTACAATTTGAAATGAGTGTGACTACTCCGTGTGTTTTACTCCTGTAGGCCACGGTTTTCATCGTGTAGCGGTCTTTAACGGTTCAAGAATGAACGGACCGGTCTCTAAGAGACCGGTCCTTGCGGTCTTCATTTCCCAAGGACCGTAGGACCGTGGTCCTTAAGCTTGCCAAGGACCGCCCCGCACTAGTTCAATGTCTGTCTCAAGTGTATTGTCACTTCTTTAATGTAAAGTCACTGATAGAGAAGATATGCCGATGGTCTGCAATAGGAGGAATAGACAATTGTAATGGATGGTGAGTCGCTAATGTCATTAGGGTATAATTTATAAACATATTATTTCATAGAGCAGTAATCGTTAACGTTGTACATGAGAAACCCGAGGTTAGTCATATAATAATAAATCCGAAATAAAAACCTGGTAGTTTAAATATACTCAACAAATAATTGGCAAAATTAGACAACGCAAAGAGTTGTGACCACGTTATTGTACAACCAGTGATTGCATAAATATAAGTTAGTAAAATACAAATGCGAAGTCTATGGACGTTGCCTGATGAGCAATTAAAAGTGTAATATACTGATTAAGATTTGGTGGTAAAAACAATGCAAAATAAAAAATATAAAACGATCAAAAGGTGACAACAATAAATGATGACATCTAAACAATAGTAGGCAAAGATAACAACGTTAGCATATAATACAGTGGTGACATTGGTGACGATGACAAAACTGACAGTGTTTTGTTTGTTTTTAAGGGTTTTACGGCGATTGCAACATAATTAGGTCATATCAGCGCCAGGGCCAAGAATCTTGGAAAGTCATCAATATATAATACTTTGGAAGTCACTTTCCAATATTTTTCTACAGAGAGGACCTGCACAATATCTCTGTCGTCTATCTGGAATTTAGTAATGTATTTATGTCTTTATTGTTTTGTTGCTTTTTGTTGTTGTTGGCTAAAGAAAGGTTTTGATCCCGAAACGTTCCGTGTTTGGTATTTTGTTCTTTTTTGAAGTAGTTATATCCATATTTGTTTATTGCTTTAATAATGAAAGACTCTGTTTTTCCCAAATAAAACTACTGTTTTTCCCAAATAAAACTACTTAAAATGTTCTTAAATTGATCGAGTTGTCTCGGTATCGTAGAAATAGAACTCAGGAAAGGGATGACAATGTTGACAGTAATTTTCATAATGGTAAAATGATTGACAATTATCAAGATGGGGACAACACTGGAAATGACAATTGTGACAAGAACAATGATGCTGATGGTGATGATGATTCTGATTACGATGATGACGCCTATGGTGGTGGTGCTGATGATGATGATGATGATGATGATGATGATGATGATGATGATGACGATGATGATGATGATGATGATGATGATGATGATGATGATGATGATGACGAAGATGATGATGATGTTGATGCTACTGCTGCTGTTGTTGTTGATGAAGATGATGATGATGATGATGATGATGATGATGATGATAATGACGACGACGATGATGATAATGACGACGACGACGATGATAATGATGATGATGATGATTATGATGACGAAGATGATGTTTATGATGACTATGATACGATGATAACGACCATAACGACGATGATGATGATGAAGTTGTTTATGATGTTGAAGTTGTTCAGGATGATGACGATGATGATGACGATGACGATGATGACGATGATGACGATGATGATGATGATGATGATAATGATGGCATAAATTGATGTGATAATGGAAATGAAGACAATTATAATGATAATGGCAAATGGAGTAAAAATCATTTTTCATCTGATTAAAATCATATTCTCCTCATATCATATCTGTAATCAATTTAAGACAGATGGAATGTCATGATGTATCTAAAAATTACAAATTAAATTTTTGTCTAAATTGGTTGGCATGACATGTACTGACCAGACTCAAGTAAGGACTCGAGTCTCTAACGAGGAAGATTATTACGAGGACAACGGTGATAAAGAATCAGAAATTGGTAAAGATGGCAAAACTGACAATTATTAGATGATGCTAAGTGTGACAATGCAATGGGAAAATGATATTGGTAAAAAAAAAAAAACAAAAACAAAAAAACCACACACAAAACAACAACAACAACAAAAAACATTAATTGTAAAAGTCAATTGTGATGTAAATTATTTTTACTATTTTATCCGAGTCGCATATACTTCTCCTCTCAAATCATGTCTGTAATCAATTTAAGACAAATGAAAGACTTTTCATGTGATATGTTTAAAATTCTAAATTAAAATACAGTCATCCATTTGTCTTAATCGGTTGACACGACATGTTCTGAAAATAATCTAGTAATGACTCGAGTAAAATCATTCTATAATTATGAAGATGATTACGATGACAACGGTGATAAAGAATCAAAATGATGACAACAGATTACATCAAAGATAATGATCACAATGATATCAAGGATAATAGCAACAATGAATGAGATGAAAATTATAGTAGATGGCAAAGGAGGAAATGATATGGATTGATGGCAATGATCATTAGAGTAGCGATGGTGACAATGATAATGGCTTTGGTAAGGATGGCAAAACTGACAATTATTTGATGAATACACGGATGGCAATGCAGAGAGATTATTTATAAGGAAAAAAATATCATCTACCAATGATGATGATGACGATTATGATGACGATGGTGGCATAAATTGATGTGAAAATGGCAATGAAAATTATTGTGATGATGATGATGATGATGATGATGATGATGATGATGATGATGATGATGATGATGATGATGATGATAAGGATGATGATGATCGTGGTGGTGGTGATGATGATGATCACAATGATAACAAGAATGGCAATAATATGATTTAACACCCAAAACAAAAGTAACAAAGGTTAGCATTTGTAAATGAAATAGAACAACGGGGAGATAAGCACGTCTTAATCAAAGAATACAATTTTTTTTCCAAAAGTAAATAAAAAATATTTTAGTTAAATCTTTGTTGCGTACTTGAAATTAGGAAACAAAACAATGCGAACATATCTACATATAGATTATTGTCTTTTAGCAGGCACGTCTTTTTTAACAAGAAAGGAGTCGTGTCCGTGGTTGATATCCCACATCCTGCAATGCTGAACTGATAACCAAAGATCAGTGGTTATCTAAACTGTTTCAAACATTTCAATTTGCGGTGAAATTTTGAACCATCTTGCCGTCCCCGACTTAAAATTTTGATAGACCAGTGGATGCATTGTACATTTTGATGACCTGCTGTTCATTTTCAGAAGTTGCTTTCATTCAAAAGCAATCAGTTTGTGTTACAATTTGGTTTTTGTCTTTAAGGAAATTAACGAAAACTACTCTCTGTCATGTGTATTGAATTCTTTTATCAATAATAGCAAAATTGTTCACTTTTTCGCGGTCCTCTCAAGACGGCTTCACTGTCTCAAATGGGGACCGCTGACCCCAGTTTAAGAACCTTTGCCATAGATAAATCTTCTATCTGCAACATGTGAGCAACAGTTGGGTACATTTTGTACGATACGCCTTATTTGAAAAAATAATCGTTTCAGAATAAAAAAGATGCCAAAGACCAGCAGCACCAAGATTACCATATACAGAGATTTCACTCTTGTTTCTGTGAAAATTAAAACTACGACCGCAAGTCATTATCTACAACTTGACAATAATAGTCTATGAAAAATATGACAAGATAATAAATTATGTACTCACCCGCGGTTGAATTTGGCTTGCTGAAGTCCATCTTCAACATCACCAGACCACTGGTAGCTTGTGTTCGTAATCACGTCGCTAACAGCCGTCTCCATTTGATTCGATCTTCTGTCCTCAGTAAATGGACGTTGTTTTGGCAGGTTCAAATATTCTTGCAGATGATTTGTGATGAGTGTCATCCTCTGTCACTCTTTTCCGTGCAGTTGACACTAGCACTTTTCACTTAATGTCTTCATTACTTATTTTGTCTGTCCATAGAACTTTGGTATTAGATAGTATAGCTATAGCTCAAATGCTTCCATTATTATTTATAGCAATGGTGATAAAACACATCATGTTGCCAAGTTTCAGCTGGTGTTCATATTATGTAGATAGACTTGTTTTGGTCATCGCAGGTTATGGAATACATTTTATGACAGCGGAATTTCTAAAATATGTTATTTCATACCCATTGTTGGTAATGATTGCTCCTAAATGTCGAAAACGTTTCACTTGTTTGATTTTCTCCCCTTTGTATGTCAGGTGGAATGGAGGTCTTTGTCATTTTGCGAAACAATGATGCATTTTTTTACGTTTTGATAGAAGATCCGTGTTATTCTAGTATTTCTTTGATTTGTTTTGAGCGAGTAAGACAGCAACACTTTATCTTTAGCGTATCGTATTCAAATCTGACCATCTAGCCCAAGTCCTCTGAGATTATCTACTTCACGGAAGATCATTTCTCTGTCGACATTGAACAAGTCTGGAGATAGGACATACTCCTCTCTTCCTGTTGATTAAAAAGTGTAGTCGATTATTGCAAGCCATCTTAAGATTATCGATGCAATGTTGGTAGTTTTTGTGATTTTGGGAAGGGCGTTATTGAAGAATATTAGACGGCGATAGTGTTATTATTGGCCCCCTATCTACCCTATTAAGATATTTAGTTGTTTTTTTCTTTTATAATACTCGATTGGGGGGGGGGGGAGGCAGAAAGATATATATATATATATATATATATATATATATATATATATATATAATATATTATATAGCGAGAGAGAGAGAGAGAGAGAGGGAGAGAGGGAGACAGAGAGACAGAGAGAGAGAGAGAGAGAGAGAGAGACAGACAGACAGACAGACAGAGAGACAGAGAGAAAATGGGAGCACGGGGAGGAAGGATGCGTTTCAAAGTTATATTTTTAAAAAGGAAAGAGATAAAATAAAATAAAAATAAATCAAAAAAATATGTTGACATACACACACACACACACACATACATACATACATACATACATACATACATACATACATACATACATTATATATATATATATATATATATATATATATATATATATATATATATATATATATATATGGGATCATTGTCACCAAATCGGCAATTGATCTCAATTGTGTCGCTATTCCAAGATGAACTATTTTCTCAATACTTGACAGCATTACGGATGTAGGGAGGGGTACCTATAGCTCTATGGTAGATCACCTAAGACAGGCAATTCAGTAATGACAATAGAATTACGTCCTAATGGATGATGACCATCCTTCAATTAAAAAAAAATTCTAAGTATCCTGTGACCAAAATATTTCTACCATTATTATTGTTATAACAATAAAAATAATAATAATAATAATAATAATAATAATAATAATAATAATAAAAATAATAATAACAATAATAATAATAATAATAATAATATTAATAGTAATAGCAATAATAATAGTAATAATAATAGTAATAGTAATAGTAATAATAATAATAATAATAATAATAATAATAATAATAATCATAATAATAATAGTGGTGATGATGATGATGATGATGATGATGATGATGAATCATCATCATCATTTTTCATTATCATTATTACTATCATTATCATTATCATCATTCTCGTCATCATCATCATCATCATCATCGTCGTCGTCATCGTCGTCATCATCGTCGGCATCGTTATCGTCATCATTATCATTGTTATTCATGAATTATTATTATTACTATTATTATTATTATTATTATTATTATTATTATTATTATTATTATTATTATTATTATGATTACTATTATTATTATTATTATTATTATTATTATTATTATTATTATTATTATTATGCTAAAAAGTAACCAGAGTGCCTGTCCTCGTGTAACAGTGTAGTGGTTTATCTACTCGACCATCTCAACACACGTTTACCACAAAATGAAGATATAGACATTGCTTACGATGCAGAAAATGTTTAAAAGTTGTCAAATATCGTTTCACCATGTCTCTCTTCCGATCCGAAGAATAGTATCATACCACAAGACCACATATTATATTGGTAAGTAAAACAGCTTGCCGATATTTATCTAGAAATTTGCATTAATCTAAATAATATGACAAAACAGTAAATTGTCTCACCTGCAGATGAAAATTGCATTTCGAATATTTCATTTGTTTCATTCTCTAAAAACGTATTTCTTAACCTCATGAAAAAATGTCGCTCATCAACAGGTGTTAATGTGTAGTTGTGAGTTATTTGTGAATAGATGTAACAGCAACAAGGAATTTACCCAATGGAAACCGTACGGTGCTCTTATTGGCTAACCAACCAGCGGCCTCGATGAGAAAAATATCCGCCATTTTGATGTTGGCTGGGAATCGCGTTACTATAGTAAACAAGCGCTGATCGGCCGTTCATGAAAACAAGTTGCTGCTCGCTCGTTTAACTCAAAATTATTCAAAACGATCTCTCTAAAATGATATAAATGTGACTTCTTAAGGTTTTCTTCACGGTCAAAACCACACAACATTCTATTAATGATTACGTCCGAGGCAAAAAGGAATATTGACAGGTCGACCGAGAGTTGAACTCGTGAGACGACAAACATCAATGCGAAGTGTAGCGAGAGTCAAGCTATTGTTTGTCTTGTCCTATTCTATATAGAGAAAAGGATAAATAGTATAGCCTCGTGTGTGAGTGGTTGCGTGTCATAGTCTTGTTTTTAAATTGTTTCTGTTGTTTATGTGTGTAGTGATGACTCTCTCACACTCAATTTCAATGCCGAAAGAGGAATTCCCGCACACAAGAAAGGGGAATTGGGGTGGTATTTGGCATACATATTGTATAGTATCTAGTTCTAAATAGATAACTGATTAGAATTATATTATGATATATAAACACAATGCCAAATACAATTCCGAAGTTTCCTTATTTCAAATGAAGTAAAGCTCCAAAACCTAATGGTAGTGATTGTAGTACTGAGTGTTAGTGAGGTGATGTGGTGTTGGTGGTGGTTGTAGTTGTAGTAGTAATAGTGATGATGATGTGGTGGTGGTGATGCTTGTAGTTGTAGTAGTAGTGGTAGTGATGATGATGTGGTGGTGGTTGTAGTAGTAGTGGTAATGGTAATGATATGGTGGTGGTGGTGGTTGTAGTAGTAGTGGTTGTGATGATGATGTGGTGGTGGTGTTTGTAGTAGTAGTGGTAATGATGCGGCTATGTGGTCTAGTAGTATGACACTCGCTTCCGGATCGGAAGGTCCTGGGTTCGAGCCTCGCGCTCGGCGCATAGGTGAGTCCTTGGAAAAGGCTCTTTACTCACATTCTCTCACCGTACTCAGGTGTAAAATGAGTACCTGGCCGTTAACAGAGTTGTCTTTGTCCGAAAAATTGTAATATCGCCTAACAGGCGTCATGTCCCATCCTACATGGTGGTTGCAGTAGTGGTGGTAGTGATGACGATGTGGTTGTGGTGGTTGTAGTAGTAGTGGTAATGGTAATAATATGGTGGTAGTGGTGGTTGTAGTAGTAGTGGTAATGGTAATGATATGGTGGTGGTTGTAGTAGTAGTGGTCGTGATGACGATGTGGTTGTGGTGGTTGTAGTAGTAGTGGTAGTGATGCTATTGTGGTGGTGGTTGTAGTAGTTGAGGTAGTGATGTGGTGGTGGTGGTTGTGGTAGTAGTGGTAATGATGATGATATGGTGGTGGTGGTTGCAGTAATAGTGGTAGTGATGACGATGTGGTTGTGGTGATTGTAGTAGTGGTAGTGATGATGATGTGCTGGTGGTGGTGTAGTAGTAGTGGTAGTGATAATGATGTGGGGCTGGTTGTTGTAGTAGTAGTGTTAGTGATGATATTGTGGTGGTGGTTGTAGTAGTAGATGATGTGGTGGTTGGAAAACACATTACAGGTTATTATAATACATGATTACACACATTCTCTAACTTCATTTTTTGACAGCTTCGTTGTGCCATAAATATACGCAACAGTTCTGAAACATTTTATTGTGGATTTTGATATTGTTTGTTGTTTTTCTTGTGTCGTTATGTTGACATAGATACCGAATGAATGGTAATTACTACATTCTCAGCCAACAACAAAATGGCGCTGAATGCTTTCATTGGTGGACACTTTTTAGGCTTCGTACGTATTCTCATTCGTTTAATTCTATGAACAGCAATTAAATTATCAATTAAAATTCGAAAGTTTTATTTTTAGGCAATTGATGATACTCGTAATAATAATCTTTATTGTCCACATAGAATTAAACGAATGAGAATACGTACGAAGCCTAAAAAGTGTCCACCAATGAAAGCATTCAGCGCCATTTTGTTGTTGGCTGAGAATGTAGTAATTACCATTCATTCGGTATCTATGTCAACATAACGACACAAGAAAAACAACAAACAATATCAAAATCCACAATAAAATGTTTCAGAACTGTTGCGTATATTTATGGCACAACGAAGATGTCAAAAAATGAAGTTAGAGAATGTGTGTAATCATGTATTATAATAACCTGTAATGTGTTTTCCAACCACCACATCATCTACTACTACAACCACCACCACAATATCATCACTAACACTACTACTACAACCACCAGCCCCACATCATTATCACTACCACTACTACTACACCACCACCAGCACATCATCATCACTACCACTACTACAATCACCACAACCACATCGTCATCACTACCACTACTACTGCAACCACCACCACCATATCATCATCATTACCACTACTACCACAACCACCACCACCACTACTACTACAACCACCACCACATCACTACCTCAACTACTACAACCACCACCACAATAGCATCACTACCACTACTACTACAACCACCACAACCACATCGTCATCACGACCACTACTACTACAACCACCACCATATCATTACCATTACACTACTACTACAACCACCACTACCACCATATCATTACCATTACCACTACTACTACAACCACCACAACCACATCGTCATCACTACCACTACTACTGCAACCACCACTACCACTATATCATCACCATTACAACTACTACTACAACCACCACAACCACATCATCATCACTACCACTACAACTACAACCACCACCACATTATCATCACTACCACTACTACTACTGCAACCACCACCACCATATCATCATCATTGAAATATTTTTTTTTTTAAATTGAGCTTTATATAGTGCAATATCTACTAAATGTGCTCAAAGCGCTTTACAAGGGGTCCCTGGTCAACATTTAACATGTAGGACGGGACATGACGCCTGTTAGGCGATATTACAATTTTTCGGACAAAGACAACTCTGTTAACGGCCAGGTACTCATTTTACACCTGAGTACGGTGGAGAATGTGAGTAAAGAGCCTTTTCCAAGGACTCAACTATGCGCCGAGCGCGAGGCTCGAACCCAGGACCTTCCGATCCGGAAGCGAGTGTCATAATACTAGACCACATAGCCGCATCATTACCACTACTACTACAAACACCACCACCACATCATCATCACGACCACTACTACTACAACCACCACCACCACCATATCATTACCATTACCACTACTACTACAACCACCACCACATCATCACCACTACCACTACTACTACAACTACAATCATCACCAACACCACATCATCATCACTATTACTACTACAACTACAACCACCACCAACACCACATCACCTCACTAACACTCAGTACTACAATCACTACCATTAGGTTTTGGAGCTTTACTTCATTTGAAATAAGGAAACTTCGGAATTGTATTTGGCATTGTGTTTATATATCATAATATAATTCTAATCAGTTATCTATTTAGAACTAGATACTATACAATATATATGCCAAATACCACCCCAATTCCCCTTTCTTGTGTGCGGGAATTCCTCTTTCGGCATTGAAATTGAGTGTGAGAGAGTCATCACTACACACATAAACAACAGAAACAATTTAAAAACAAGACTATGACACGCAACCACTCACACACGAGGCTATACTATTTATCCTTTTCTCTATATAGAATAGGACAAGACAAACAATAGCTTGACTCTCGCTACACTTCGCATTGATGTTTGTCGTCTCACGAGTTCAACTCTCGGTCGACCTGTCAATATTCCTTTTTGCCTCGGACGTAATCATTAATAGAATGTTGTGTGGTTTTGACCGTGAAGAAAACCTTAAGAAGTCACATTTATATCATTTTAGAGAGATCGTTTTGAATAATTTTGAGTTAAACGAGCGAGCAGCAACTTGTTTTCATGAACGGCCGATCAGCGCTTGTTTACTATAGTAACGCGATTCCCAGCCAACAGCAAAATGGCGGATATTTTTCTCATCGAGGCCGCTGGTTGGTTAGCCAATAAGAGCACCGTACGGTTTCCATTGGGTAAATTCCTTGATTGTCCAACATATGGCAATTCATGTGAGGTAAATATTACTCAAACTAGCTAAATGAGGTTAGCTTTGACACGAAAACACATTCGCCTGATCACTGAATAGAAACAAACACTCAAATATAAATAGATAGATAGAACGAAATTGACGTCACTCAACTCTTTGTCTGGTTAGAAATTGAGTCAGCTATTTTTTATGAGTAGTACTCACCTAATTGTATTAAACAGACTATAAACGTTTAAGGTCACACGTAGACTAGTTTTTTGTGTCGATACGTTATATCCGCTGAAGGATGTCATGAATTTTATAGATAAACGCAATGCATCAGTTGTACACATTAAATACACATTGTTTCTACACATGGACATAACGATGCTATGCGTATAGGTAAAATACTCACAACATCTACCAGTCATATTAAACATACAAGACTGTGTGTAATCATTAACGTTTATAGTCAGGTTGATATAATGTAGTGAGAACTAATCACTAACAACCGACTGTCTAAAATAATAACAAAGAACCAAGTGACGTTAAATTCGTTCCTTCTTTAGATAGAACGGAATGGGCATGATCTATATTAACTTTCCATGTGCTCGAGGTCATTGGTCACATTGCAAAATGTGCTCAAAGTGACCTACATAGTGAAACGTGTTCACAGATTTTGAACTGTCTAACAATAGATAGTATGCAGATGACGTCACTCGGGCCTTTGTTATTGTTTTTGCCATCCGCGTTTGTGAGTTGTTCTCACTAAACTGTATTAACCAGACTATAAAAGTTCATGGTTACACAGTGTTTGTGTGTTGGTCCGTTATACTTCCGGATGGCAATGTTGTGAACTCCTTGGCCAAGCGCATTCTATCTATACGATTGGTCATTGTGTTCAGCTTGACACATGGGTATGTTTACAACTTTCATAAACAAAGCAGCGTGTTTACATTTGTATATATCCAATCGTTGGACCTCAACAAACCATGTGATTGATGACTCGGTTGGACGAAAACAAGAATATAGATCGCTCCCATTGACGTCACTCAGCTTTTTGTTATTGTTTTTAGCCAGCCATTTTTATGAGTAATTCTCACTAAATTATATCAATCGTAGCACACACAGTTTTGTTTGTTGGTAGGTTATATATCCGACTGGCGAAATGTTGTGAGCTTTTTGGCCAACCGCGAGCATCAATAAACGATGATGGTGATGATGATAATGTAGATTCAATGTGATGTGGCTCCCGGTTACAAAACACTATTGTCTAAATTGTATAAATATAAAGTGTTCATGCATAACGAGCAATAATGTAATCAATTAGTCCCGCTTTATAATTATGTTCTTCACAACCAGTAAACTGTTGTTAATCACAACTCAAACCAAGCTTTCTAAATAATGTGATCTGCCTTAAAATAGTGTTATTTACCCTACCATAAAGCTATATCCACATTGCCATACAATTGAGCAGATAATTACCGCGAGCATTTGGTTCAGTGAGATGATCACGCGTTTTAATAGTGGACACATTAATATTATTGTTATCCGACGTTAGTTTGTAGTACTCCAGCGGAGTATAATAGCGAATCACCTTTTCAAAACGCAACGCTATCTTTTTTTTTTTTTTTAATCGTGCTCAAAGCGCTTTACAAGGGGTCCCTGGCCAACAACAACATTTAACATGAAGGACGGGACATGACGCCTGTAAGGCGATATTACAATTTTTTTCCGGCCAGAGACAACGCTTTGAACGGCCAGGTACTCATTTTACATCTGAGTACGGTGAGAGAATGTGATTAAAGAGCCTTCTCCAAGGACTCAACTATGCGCCGAGCGAAGCTCGAACTCGGGACCTTCCGATCCGAAAGCGAGTGTCATGCCACTAGACCACATAGTCGAGCATAGGGCCTCAACAGCACATACATATTATAAAATGTGCATTATACGGACAAGACAATCGGCTTTAAACTTAAACGCACATGAGTTATCATTAAAATCGTCTATTTAAAAAAATCCATTCATGTCTTTTCTTTCTTTCTTTTGGTTGTTTGTTTTTTATTTTATTATTATTATTATTATAATTTATTTTTTTTACATTTTTGTGACCTCGAAATCATTTATCACGTCAGCACGAGGGCATTAAGATCGTCAGTGTGACCAATACAACATTTTGTCTCAGTGCATTCCGTTTTTATTTTACACATGAATTGCTCCGCCTCAACTCAAGAAGGTAATCGCGTCTTTAGAGTGTTAGGACCATCATTCTCCAACGTTTGATGAGCTGTTTACATTTTCATAAAAACAAATCACAGCTACACACCTGATTGCTCCGCGAAATTTTATTCTCAGATGACGGTGGAAGTCCAACTGGTAGGGTTGGAAAACCGTTATCTCATTTTTCTTACTAATTATAGGCCTATATTCTTGTATTTTTACTAATCAACACCCCTTTTTTTGTTGTTTGACGGTACCGTCGCGTTATTTAATGTATTATTATTATTTGTATATTTATATGTATATATGTATTATTGCCATGACTTATCACCAGTATTTTAGATCATTTCAGATTTCACAGGGCTTGGAGGACGACAGTGGAGGACAGGATTTGTTTTGTAAGATTTCATATAAAATGGTAAGTGTTCAGTTTTTTTTCTTTTTCCCCTTATCTTTATTTTTCCGGCATCATCACCATCAGTGTTTAATCCCATTGTTTTGTTTGAGTTCCAGATCAAGGGACCATTCAGGAAGACAACAGAATTTCGCGGGAGTTGACATCATCCACAGGTAAGAAATTTAATCTTTTTAAAAATCGTATATTATGTTTGAATTTCATACGTCAAAATACAAATCATATTGCTTTCATCATAACCAACATTAGGTATTTATTAAAGTAAATCTTTTTCAAAAGATAATCTTATTCGAGGGTTTACTGGATTTATTATTTTTTTTCTTTCTTTTTTTCTTTTTTTTTTTTTGTTTTCTTTTTTCTTTTCTTTTTTTTTCTTTTTGTGAAGGTGGTCAAAATTTCATGTTATCAATTATCATTAGTGACGCATTTCTTTCAAAACATAATTTATTCGATCATCTTTCTGTTTACTATTTACACATTAAAAAAGAACATTGTTTTATTCCCCAAAGGACGGCATCATTCTGCAAGAGACGGTATTGGATTGTGTATTCTTCAAAAGGCTGGATTCGTAACGGAGCCTTCATCTCGAGGTAGAAATTCCAGTTGGTCTCTCTCTCTCTCTCTCTCTCTCTCTCTCTCTCTCTCTCTCTCTCTCTCTCTCTCTCTCTCTCTCTCTCTTTCTCTCTTGTGTGTGTGCGTGTGTGTGTGTGTGTGTGTGTGTGTGTGTGTCGGGAAAGGACCTCGTAATATTTTCAGACTTATTATTGTTTTAAAATTAATAAATGAATAAATATATAAGAATGGGATAGATTAACAATTGAATCAATCCATAGGTAAGGTAGAGAAATAAATAAATAAAAATTTATTTTTTAAAAAAAAAGGTGATTATAAATATGATTAAAATACGAGGATACGAAGATTTTTCAACAGCTGTAAACTGTAAACAATTGGTGCAACAACTAAAAACCATACTCCGGTGTTATGAGTTAAAACCAAGGCCCCGATTAAAGCTCTCCCATTTCAGTTTGTACCATGTTTAGTTTCTTTGTAAAAATTTAATATTTCCCCAAGAGATGCGTATGACCATCGTTAACGGTGGACTTATCTAAAATATAACAGTAACACAAAATCGTGAGAATCCAACCCCGCCATTTTCCTCTAGATATAAATTTAGACATTCATTCATATAGACTAGACGTCTAATAAGTCTAATAGTAATAGGACATGAATGAATGTTTGGAAGAATAGAGATACACGCCACGCAGACAAGTTCAAGATAAACGCTTGACTAAAATTATTTAGAGTGAATATCATGCTCACAACTGGTGTAAGAATCTCACCCACCACTTAAAGAAACAGAACGTTTCTCTATCTTACTTGTAACATTTCATTATTTCATCATTTATCTTTTATTTTTATTTTTTTGAGATCTTTTTTTTTCTAATGTTACTTCCACTAGTATAATATTCAAATAATCAGGAGTTTGTAAAGGAAATTGGAATTTAATTTGGGCCAAAGATTTTCATAGAGGCAACAATCGCAACAACAAAAAAGTGCTGAACATTTTATATATCACACCTCTCACAAAATATATATATACTAATGAAACTAGAGATGACACTTTACACCTTTGTTAAAAATTCCGAAAGAGTCCTGCAGCGGTAAATATGTTTAGCCATGAAAACATTGCAAGAATTAGATAAAATCAACAATGAACTAGATGGGATGTCAGAGAACTGAATTGTATTTTTTGCATTTAAAAATTTGTTACTGTCTTTTGTTACAGATATTTGACGATATCAAGATCCTAGAGACGAGGATGGCCATGCAGGTGTGGTGAGGTCATAGAGGATGGTTGTGGTATTCAACAGAGCCCCGGGGGTTGTAATGGCAGTAATCTTGTTGTTGGTGGCCATGTGATGATAGGGATGTAGATGATGGAGAATTCGAGGGAGTTGACATCATCTACAGGTAAGAAATTTAATCTTTTTAATAATCATATATTATGTTTGAATTTTACATGTAAATATACGTATACGGTATCATATTGCTTTCATCATTAACCAACATTAGGTATTTATTAAAGTAAATCTTTTCAAAAGATAATCTTATTCGAGCGTTTAATGAATTTTTTTTTCTTTTTCTTTTTGCGAGGGTGGTCAAAATTTCATATTATTATCAATTATCATTAGTCAAGCATTTCTTTCAAAATATAATTTCCTCGATCATTTCTCTTTTTACTATTTACACAACATTAAAAAGGAACATTGTTTTATTCCCCGAAGGATGGCATCATTCTGCAAGAGACAGGATCGGATTTCTTCAAAAGGCTGGATTCGTAATGGAGACTTCATCTTGAGGTAGGAATTCTCTCTCTCTCTCTCTCTCTCTCTCTCTCTCTCTCTCTCTCTCTCTCTCTCTCTCAGTCTCTCTCTCTCAGTCTCTCTCTCAGTCTCTCTCTCTCTCTCTGTCTCTCTGTCCTCTCTCTCTCTTTCCCCTCTCTCTTTTTCTCTTGTGTGTGTGTGTGTGTGTGTGTGTGTGTGTGTGTGTGTGTGTGTGTTGGGAAAGGAGCTCGTAATATTTTCATACTTATTGTTGTTTAAAAGTTAATAGATAAATAGATATATAATGAATGGGATAGATTAACAATTGAATCAATCCATAAATAGGTAGAGAAATAAATAAATAAATAAATAAAAAAGTAAATTTAAAAGAAAAGTGCTAATAAATATGATTAAAATATGAGTATACGAAGATATTATTTTTAATGATATCTTTTTTTCTAATGTTACTTCCACTAGACTAGTCTAATATTCAAATAATCAGGAGTTTGTATAAACTTGTGTTATCATGTGTTGTCAATAATATATCCATTCTGCACTACATCATCCTCGCTACCACCACTACTACAACTACTACATCAGCATCCCTACCACCACTGCATAAACCACTAAACTGTCTTTTGTTACAGATATTTGACGATATCAAGATCCTGGAGATGTGGATAGCCATGCAGGTGTGGTGATGTCACAGGATGGTTGTGTTATTCAGCGGAGCAATTGGATGGGCCATATTGGGGAGCCCCGGGGGTGTAATGGCAGTAATGTAGATGATGGAGAATTTCGAGGGAGTTGACATCATCCACAGGTAAGAAATCTAATCTTTTTAAAAATCGTGTATTATGTTTGAATTTCACGTGTAAATATACGTATACGGTATCATATTGCTTTCATTGTTAACCAACATTAGGTATTTATTCAAGTAAATATTTTTCAAAACATAATCTTATTCGAAGGTTTACTGAATTTATTATTTTTTTAGAATTTTTTCCTTCTTTCTATTTTTATTTCTTTATGCGAGGATGGTCAAAATTTCATGTTGTTATCAATTATCCTTAGATATATATTTCTTTCAAAACATAATTTCGATCATTTTTCTGTTTACTATTTACAAAACATTAAAAAAAGAACATTGTTTTATTTCCCAAAGGACGGCATCATTCTCCAAGAGACGGGATCGGATTGTGTATTCATTCTTCAAAAGGCTGGATTCGGAATGGAGACTTCATCCCGAGGTAGGAATTCCAGTTGGTCTCTCTCTCCCTCTCTCTTTCTCTCTCTCTCTATCTCTCTCTCTCTCTCTCTCTCTCTCTCTCTTTCTTTCTTTCTTTCTCTCTCTCTCTCTCTCTCCCTCCCTCTCTCTCTATCTCTTGTGTGTGTGTGTATATATATATATATAAATTAATAGCTAAATAAATAGATAATGAATGGGATAGATTAACAATTGAATCAATCCATAGATATGTTAGAAAAATAAATAAATAGATAAATATGATTAAAATACGAGGATACGAAGATTTTTCAACAGCTGTGAACTGTATACTATTGGTGCAACAACTAAAAACCATACTCCTGTGTTATGAGTTAAACCAAGGCCCTGATTAAAGCTCTCCTATTTCAGTTTGTAACATGTTTAGTTTCTTTGTAAAAATTTAATATTTCCCAAGAGATGTGTATGGCCTTCGTTCAACGATGGACTTATCTAAAATATAACAGTAACACATAATCGTTAGAATCCAACCCCACCCTTTACCAAACAAGATATAAATTTAGACATTCAATCATATAATAAGTCTAATAGGATATAAGTGAATGTTTGGCAGAATAGAGATACATGCCATGCAGACAATTAAAGGTAAACGCTTGACTAAAATGTATTTCTCTTGCTCAAGTTAATGTGAATTCCACAGTAATGATACCTGATTTTATTTTGATAAAGTCTAAATCATTTCTCACCCTTGGCCATAGCCCTTAGCCTTAATCTTAAAATAGTGACCAAGAATATTCAAATATTTAGGAGTCTGTATAAACTTGTGATGTCATAAGTGTTGTCAATAATAATACAGTCCACTCCGGATAATCGCAACTCTGTTAATTGCAACTTTCAGTTAATCGCAACATTTCCCAAGAAACGGAAATAATTCTATATAAAAGTCACTGGTTAATTGCAACAAACTTTGGTTAATCGCAACAAATTTTCGACCTCAAAAGGAGTCAAATTTATGGAATCAATCAAACAAAATCTCATGATTAGATTTCATCATGTGAAATCATGACACGTTGAAGAATCGAGAGTGGGCGGGGTTTAATACTACATTGTGTCATCACCGTATTAGAGATAAAAGAGGGTAGGGCTTTTCCGTTCGGGTTGTGCGGTCATTTGTGACCATTAGACATGAGGAGAGTGGGCAGGGCATCGTTTAGACAACAGTTAGACGATGACAGTTGTGAGGAGAGACTGAGCGATGATATCCTTTGTTTGGGGATTGACAACTGTGCATTGTGGCCAACGGGTTTGGTGAGAGCTTGTCTCTCATCACGGCTAATCACAAAAATGTGAAAGCAAATCCAATCTTAATATGTCGGCTTTCCTCAAATCTGATTTTGCTTGTCAAAATCTATACAGGGTTGTCATATATTTTTTAAAATTCCAATTAATTTGCTCAGTATGTGGTGGACTCAGAACAATGTTTACAACAATTGGTTTGAGTTTACCATAAAATTTGTGTCAAATGTTGCAATAGTGGTCAGGAAACTCAACTTCGGATAATTGCAACTTTGGTTAATCGCAACATTTTAGCTGATCCCAAAGTGTTGCGATTATCCGGAGTGGACTGTATATCCATGCTGCACTACATCATCCTCCCTCCCACCACTACTACAACCACTACATTACCGTCCCTACCACCACTGCTTAAACCACTACACTACACATTGTGTCATCAAAGTCTATTGTCAATTGCGTCATGTGCGACAATCTTGATGACTTGAAAACAGTAATTGTCTGTCTAACAGCAATCCACCACTCTGTCCGTGTCCATTTACTCATTGCGTAAATTCGCTGCACTTTCATCAAAAATTGATTGGTCAATTGCTTTATGTATTATGGTATGATAACACTGATGATGGTTAGAACTGCGTAATGTCTATCCTGAGAATAGTAAAGAAGTTTGTCAATCATTGCTCAAATATCCATCTTATGGTCTGCTTTTTTGTTAACCTCACACATGTTCACAGGACTGTTTTGTCTCCCATAGTGGGCGGGGAGGTACATGCTGTGTCTTCTATCCCCCCTATACCCGTTTTCCAATTGTTTCCTGTCGTTGTCTTGAAGTGAGATTACTTAATTTTGTCCTGACCCTGGCTAGGAGGAAAACAGTCGAATGTATAGTTATTGTTTTGGGAGATGATATTTTTTTCCTTGTAAATCATCTCTCTTACTCTTATGCATTGTTCCTGTGCTTGTGTCTGGATGAGACTTTTAGATGATCTCAAACTAAGTACTTTGATGGTGTGCTCTTGGAATCTACATCTGTTTTCTATTTGAACCAATTCCTCTTTGTCTTACCTTTTAATTGTATTTCTAGAAATTGTTACTATCCCGTTTTCTTCCTTTTCACTGGCGCTGATATGACCTAAATGTGTTGCAAGCGCCGTAAAACCCTTAAAAACAAAAAACAAAAACAAAGGACTGTTTTGTAGGAATAATACATGCCTGTGTCTGTGTTGGACAAGTGTACGCCATAAATAGGACAATTAGATATAAAAAATTTTTAAAACCTGTCGATCCTGTCCACCGTAAATAGTAGGCCTGTAGATGAAGAGCCTCAAGGACATAATGTTATAGAGCTGAAGTTTATCCCAGTTTTCCAAACATAAGACAATAACAATTGGTCACTGCCCTTGGATTAGCTGCAGTTCTTTTGTGAAACACTCTTGGAGGAACAACAGGCCAGTCTCCCAAATCTCATTCTTATCTATGAGAGTTGCAAAGGAAATTGGAATTTAATTTGGGCCAATGATTTTCATAGAGGCAAAAATTGCAACAACAAAAAAGTGCTGAACTTGCGTTTTGGTCACCTTTACATACACCATAAATAATTTCTTTATCTTGCCATTCAAATATATTTCATTTTATATATCACACCTCTCACAAAATATATATATACTAATGAGACTAGAGATGACACTTTACACCTTTTTTAAAAATTCCGAAAGAGGCCTGCAGTGGTAAATATGTTTATCCATGAAAACATTGAAAGAATTAGATAAAATCAACAATGAACTAGATGGGATGTCAAAAGAACTGAATGGTATTTCTTGCATTGTATAATTTGTTACTGTCTTTTGTTACAGATCTTTGACGATATCAAGATCCTGCAGACGAGGATGGCCATGCAGATGTGGTGAGGTCATAGAGGATGGTTGTGGTATTCAGCAGAGCAATTGGATGGGCCATGTTGGGGGGCCCCGGGGGTTATAATGGCAGTAATCTTGATGATGGAAGTGTTGTTGGTGGCGATGTGATGATAGGGATGTAGATGATGGAGCAACGGTAGTGACATTGTTGGTGTGGGTGGGATTGTTGGGTGGCGAGATGATGGAAATTATGATGGGAGGGTTTTGGTGGTGGAGGGGTGATGATGGGAAGTGATGATTGCAATGGTTGTGAAGGGTGATGACCGTGGAGGAAGTGATGATGGTGGTATTGGTAGGGTTGTAGTGATTGTGATGTTGAGATTGTGTTGTGAGGATGGTGGTTGTGGGTGGAAGTTGTGGGGAGGATGCAGGATGCTGGAGGCAGATTGAGTAATAAAGTGATGGTGGTGGTATGATTCCAGACTTTGTATTTGAGTTGATTCCAACTGGAAGGAGCCGGAGGAGTCACATTCGTGTTCTTTGTTAAGATTGATGTAGTTGGCATTCGCATGGATTTGAAATACAGATGAGTGTACTTCAACCGGTGGGGGTATATTTGTTTGTGTTTCAGGTCCATACCCAAGTGCAGTAGGTGATCTGGAGGCCTGCAGGTCACTGGAATTTTAGGTATTTGGGCAGAATGTTGATTTACATTTTTTTTAGCGAGGGATAGGGATGTGATTTGTTTGACTCTTTCTGGTTGGGTCACCTCAATGCTGGGTTTGGAATTGTGCCATTCATTGGATCTTTATTGCGGAACCTGCTTCTATCATTTTCGCCAAACCATGACTTCTGCCTATTACCACTAACCTCACATCATGGTCTCTCCTATCACAATCCCTATGACTCTACCATTACTTCCTGCCATCACTTCCAAAGCTAGCACCTCCCAACACCACCATTGCCATCATATTCACCTCTCATCATCACCATCTTCACCACCATAGCCCTGCCTAAGTGATTTCCATCATAACGGCACGCACCTTGCCATTTTCACCATCAATGTCACTGCTGCTGCTTCCATCATCTCCATCCCTGCCATCACATCTATATCAACATCACTTTCGTCATCTAGTGCCCTGTTGTTACAATCTCTGCCAACCTGATCCTGAACATTGCTCCAAGAATGCCATAATCATTTTAAGTGGCTTTATCATCCTTGCCACCTTAAAGGACGGCAAGCAACTCGAGAACCTCAAGAACTTCAAGAACCTCAATCCATCATTGGTGACTCTTATCACCATCAGCCCTTTCATCACCTCCTTTCATGTGTCATGGTTACTTTCATTATTTTGTCTGTATTTTTTTTCCAAAGTCGAAATGCTTACCGTTATTTTTCTTTAATCCTGAATTTCTGTTGACATTAATCAGTAAATCAAAAATAAGATTTACAGTATATTGAATACCATCTTTTCTTGCTTTCGCTAAATGGATTTTACCCACATAACAACTAGGCTAACCAATTAAATATTTAGATGAAATGCCAGTCTCTACTGTCACTATAAAAGCAGTATCAATATTTCAATCATCCTTGTTTACATTCCATTGTTGCTTATAGTATCCTCTTTTATTTTTTAAATGAATTTTCATATGATAAATTGTTTATATTAATGCTGTAAAATTTTGTCACTTTCGGTCATAATGTAACATACAGAACTTGTTGTAAATTTGCAGTTTAATTATATTTTCCATTTCACATTAGAATTGGATATTTTCTTATAAAAAATATCTTTTAGTCTGTGGTCGGGCAAAAAAGGTGCTGAAATGGATTCTGCATGTGAAATACATTAAGGTGTTCTGTCCCTTATAGTTTTGGCTACCCTTACGGTATTATTTAATAATGTTATATCAGATTTAATAGGAATGTAGTTTATATTTTAAAATGTATTTTACACTTAATAATCGCTTTATTACATAAAATGTTTTTTAAAATATTAAAGTCGATTTTTCAGAAAATAGTTAGAGCATGATTCATTAATAAATTAGACCATTTTGATTAACAACAGTATAAATGATAGACACTTGTGAAATAACATTAGATTCGAAACAAAGAATGAATGTTTTCTGGATATTTTTTTTTATTTGATCGACCGAGAACTATATTATCTAAGACTTGATTATGACCAGTAATGGTCATTGGTTTAATGATTGTATTTTTCTTATCAAAGGCATTTAAAGGATACAATCCTACGTTAAGCCTTTACCCATGTCATGTTATGTTATGTTTCAGTTTAATCAGTAAGTGTAATTTTAAAATTAGATACTCACTCAATGGCAGTCCCATGATAATAACAGTAGCTTTGTCACACATAAAACACTTTACTACTGCATTAATTGCATTAAAATTAGGTAAAACTTTAAAAATATAAATTTGATTAAAACTGTTTTTGACCCATCGTATTTCTAGTAATTTAATCATTACTATGAAGAAAACATCGCTTTAAAAAATCTTTATTGGTCAATGCTCTCATTAAAATTGTATACATTGCACAGATCACTTATTTACTTATTTTTTAAATATATTATTATGTCTTTTTAACTTTCCTATGCCTTCACCTTTCTTATCAAAAATTAGGTATGGTAGAAATATTATTTTTTGATTTATTAAGTTTAAGAAAATAATTCTTGCTTTGTCTGAAAAGAAATGAGTCAGTGATTCAATAATCACACCACGGATAAATGTAGTTTTTTAATGCATCATTTTTCTAATGATTTATCAGTCAGGTAATCACCTCTAACATGCCATCTGAGAATATTTATATATATTAAAATTACCTTGTTGGATTGACATAGTCAAACCGATTGAAAATTCATCTCATCAAATTCTTTCAAAAAATATTTTCCTGTCTAATAATTTTCAACTGCCATTTTAATGTTCATTACTCGTATAATGTACAAAATAGTTATAATTATGATCGTTTGGAAATCAGGACATATTCCAGGTCAGTTTTATAATGTTTTGATAAAAGTGCTTTAAATGAATCCGTCATTTACTCTCCACATTATTATGTATTTTGATCTCTTATTCATATTTACCTATAAATTTTGTCTTCTGTTATATAATATCTTGATATGTCAAGCTTCAATGGATTGTAATTTTGAATCCATTTTATACTTTATAGCATTCATGCAAATTTTAAAAACAAAAACAAAACATATTTATTTTGACGTGTTTGAGTATATTGCTTCTCTGATATTTGCATGCATGTGCGTGAGAGAGAGAGAGAGAGTGAGAGAGAGAGTGAGAGAGAGAGAGAGAGAGAGAGAGAGAGAGAGAGAGAGAGAGAGAGAGAGAGAGAGAGAGAGAGCGCTTATCATTTATAGGAAACTATTCGGTTTAAGGCTGTGTGTGACACAAATAGAAAAATCAATCTCATTAAAATTTTAAATGCTATACAGATCAACCTTAACATATCATTGTATAAATACAATATAGTGGTCTTTTAATATTGACGAGCCTTTTTCAATCTCTTATGGTTATATACAATGTTATATATTTAATATCATATGTTAGATTTGATAAGAATGGTATTTTTCATGCGTTAAGCAATCATGTGAAAGTAATAGTAGCTTTGTCTTAAAAGACAGGTAGGAATGATGCACTTATTACAATAACAATACATTAAGTTTTTAAAATAAGGATTTGATTTTATTTTAAATCCATCATTATTTCAATAATAAGTTTCTCAGTCAGCCAGTCGTTTATAGATAGTGTATTTTAGTTATAATGCAAATGTTGAGAAGATGAGTTTTTGTTTATTAGATAAGGTTAAAAAATGCTTACGTTTTCATTATTTGCAGAGCCGAAATGAAAGTCATGAATATGCCAAATTTCTTATACATAGATGTATATGGCATTGCCTTAATAAGATAGAAAAATCCTTTTCAAAATTCTTAACATATCCTTTTCTTTGGTTTATACTTTTTTATCATGTTTTATCCAATGTTAATGTCAACTTATATAAAGTTTTAACTAGCACTGACATGAATTATTTTTGTAATTTTTCTCATCTGATCAAGCGATTGTTAATAATAAGATTGTGCATTTTGTATGAAGATTATCTTTTAATTGCATATGGCATTGTCTTACACAGATAGAAACTCACTTTTTTTCTGTCTTATATAATTTTACATTTTCATTTTGATATAAAACTGCTGCCTCTCTCTTCAATAAATTGTAAAAAACGGTTACATATAAACACAGTAGAGAATTTTGATAAATATTGCTCATATGCATATCTTTCTATGAATATATTTAAATGCACTTTCTATATGTCACGCCAAGACATTTTTTTATATCGTGTACTTTGTTAGTTTGACGGGAATTCGCTTTTTAAATATATTGTGTTTCTTAGGGATGTACCATTGAATTCATTTCACACCTAATAGCAGTCATTCAAAAACAACTGTAGATTTATGACAAGTGAGGTATATAATAGCTAGAATAAGTTAAGAATTAAAAGCAAAAAAGATCATACTGTTTTCAAAAATGCTATCATGACCAAGCAGTAATTGTGTAGTTGCGGTTTACCTTTTTTTTCTTCAAACAATGAACTTATCGATCAATTAATCATTAAAAAATAAATAATGAGTATTCAAGTAGTAGTATACAATGCCAGTTGGTTAATGCGTGTATTTGCTCTTTGCCTAGGAAGAAATGAGCCCTTCAAGAAACAGGCCAAAATGTATTTTTCTATTTTTAAAAAAAAATTGTTTAAAGATTTTAGAAAGTTATTTCAAATATTATGTTAAACTTTGAAAGGCATACATGGGCTTTTTTTAAAAATGAATGTTGTATGGTACTATAAGTATTTTTTTTAGAAATCAACATTTGTTTTCCCGTCATTTATTATAAATTGGGACACCATTTAATGTTTATTGCTCACATAAACTATAAAATTAGCTGCCTCTTTCTTACACCATTTTAAGTCGTGATCCATAACTTGTCATCAAACTGTTTATAATTTTAATAAGTGTTTAAAATAATGTATTTATGACATACATATGTAAATTCGTTTACAGACTATTTGTAAAAAAAAATCCACAAAATACTTGTTTAGCTGTAATTTATATTGTTTGTACTATCTGGTGACCTGCCACTCAAAACCATAATTCTGAAGTATATCGGCACAGAGAAAAAGTTGAATTTTTAAACCAAATTCTTGTTCTGTTTAATTTGATATTACCACACGCTTTAGTGTGACTAAGTCTAAAGTTAGATATTTTCTTGGCTGAAGTGGTGAGAGTGAAACGCTTGTTGTAAAATGATCAATGCAGTTGTAAAATTTTTAAAAAGCTCTGTTAAAATTAAAGTAAGTTGGTCCTTTCAGACGTTTTGACATTAAGCCTTATTGAAGAAACCACATTTGATTGAATCTAAAAAATATTAATTAATAAGAATTAAATCGCGTGTCATAAGATAATAATGTAGTGGTGATGTAATGGACACTTCTGCTAAATTAAAATGAATTCATTCAACCTTTTGACAGAAACATTGGATCGTAAAACTATGAAAATATTAAGTTGGAGCATTTTTGCTTTTTCTCCTTTTATTCACTCGTTTTCATAACAGCCAAATCAACACAAAAACTGTTTTGAGGAAAAGGATCACCATTTTTATTTTGTCATCATTTTATTTTCACATACATCATCATCCATCGTGGTTTGTGCTCTTGAGCATGTTGCCGGTCAGCTGTCTCCTCGAATCACGATCCTCTGCGGTGCGCATGAATTCTGTGTTGCTTTTAAAATCACATTTGGCCATTCTTAGGTTATTTAAATAAGTCATTCTTTGTCTTCCTCTAGCTCTCTTTCCTTCAATCATCCCAGATGTTACCAACTTTTCTATTCCATCTCTTCTCCACACATGTCCCAGAAACCGTAACTGCCTCTTTCTGATGGTATCGATCAATATTCTTCCTTTTCTCATCTTCTCCAACACTTCCTCGTTCGTATACCTGTCTGTCCATGAAAGCCTCAACATTCTTCTATACACCCACATTTCAAATGCCTCTAACCTCCTTGTACATTCTTTCAAGCATCCACGTTTCACAACTGTTTAAAATGGTACTTATAACATATGTTTCTACTACTTTCATTCTGGTCTTCAACTTCAGGTTGTTGTTTGACACAACTGGTCGCATTTTATAGAACACGTTTTTTGCTATTGCTATTCTTTGTTTTATATCCTCTATGTCACATGCGTCATGGGTAATGATAATCCTAAATATTTAAATTTCTTTACTTGTTTGATGGTCTCTCCTTTGCTTGACAAGTGGAAGATTGTGTTGTTGTCATTCTTTGAGACCACCATGCATTTGGTTTTCTTCACATTTAGTTTCAGGCCTATCTCTTCACTTTTGCACACCAGTATATCTGAAATTGTATCACATGTTCTGGAAAGTATGCCATCAGAGTACCATCGTCTGCATATCTTATGCTATTCATATTCTGCCCTCTTCAATTTCTTTAAACATTATTTCACTCTATATGTTAAAAATGTCAGGTGATAAGACGCAACTTTGTATTACTCCCTTCTCGATGTTAAAGAACTTCTAAGATTTTGAATAGCGTTTCGTGCTGTACTGAATCAAAAGCTTTGGAGTAATCAATGAAGCATAGATAAAGTGAGTTTTGTTTTTCGATTGACCGTTGCATTATTGTTTTCAATGTAAAGATTGCATTTACCGTACCCTTTTCTTTAACAAAACCAAACTGCTCGTCACTTATCTCTGGAGAGATCTTGCTCCTCATTCTTTTCATAAGTATTCTTAATATAATTTTTGAGGCCTGGCTCATTATGCTGATTGTTCTGGGTTGGTCACATTCAATAGTTCCTTGTTTTTTGGATATGGTAATGAATACCGATAGTCTCAAAACAGTAGGCAATGACATTAAAAGCTTTTGTCAGAATGTATATTCCCAGATCGTTGAGGGCGTCAATCAAAATATCTTGGCCAACCGCTTTCCCCCTTTTCATCTCTTTGCAAGCAGCTTCTACTTCTTCTCGCATAATCTGGGGACTTATCCAAGCATATATATATATATATATATATATATATATATATATATATATATATATATATATATATATATATATATATATATATATATATATATATAATTGATTATAATGTATTGATGACACATTCATGTAATCTCATTTATCCACTATTGTATAAAGAAAATCCACAAAATATTTGTGCAATTGTATTTTATATTGTTATTACGTATTATCCAATTTTTATTATTTCGATATATAGCATCTGGTGACCTGTCACTCAAAGCCCTCATATTTCTGAATTGTATCGACACAGGAAAAAAGTTTTGGTTCATGGTCTGTTTAATTTGATAAATCACACACTTTAGTGTGACTAAATCTAAAAGTTAGATAATATCATGGCTGAAGTGGTGAGAGGGAAAATGCATGTTGTAAAATAATCAATAATAATCTGCTAAAAAGAAAATTACTTTGTTTTGACATTAAGATGGTGTGATTTGGATATCCTACGTTTCATGTGTGACTAAGAATGAAAACGTGTCATGAAATAATAAATGCAGTAGTGAGGTAATGAAGTGAGATAATGAACATTTCTGCTAAAGTTAAGATGAATTTTTAAAATTTAATAAATTTAAAAACCTTTTGACAACCTTTTTTAAAAGAGACATTGGATCATAAATAATGAAAATTTTGATTTGGAGCGTTTTTGCTCTTTCTCCTTCCATTCACTCTTTTCCATAGCAGCCATATCAACCCTAAAACTGTTTTGAGGAAAAGGATCACCATTATTATTGTTATTATGACGAATAATACTTGTTTGCACTGCTGTTGACATGGCTTTCAATCTTGTATGTATATATTATGCATTATTATATTATTATGGTTATCTTCTATATGCGTGTGTATGTGTGTGTGTGCTCTGCATGTCGAGGTTAAAGATATATGTTTGTACACCACATATACATGAGTACATTTAAGTTGAAATACTATCTTTACCACGTGTATCATTATTGTAATCTTTAATCAATAGATTTATGGATTACTATTAATATTAAGGGCATTCAAGGGATCTTATCCTAATTTGCCCTATACCATAGGTTATGTTATGTTGTTATTACATATCATTTTGTGTCTTAAAATTATTTCTTCTTTTATAATATTATTATAATATATTGATAATTCCGACTCCGCTTATAACAGTTAGAATGCAAATGCAAAGAAAATAAAATTGAATAGAAAAAACGTTTTGAAATGCTTTCTTTTCATTGTAAAATGATTAAAGTCAAGAATATGGCAGCAATCTGTTTTAACTTTTGAATCCCAAAAATTATACCAGGGGTTTTGTATGAAGATTATCTTGTAGTTGTATATGGCTTTATTCACACATAGAAATATCGCCTTTATCAAATTCTAATCTTTTTTTCTGTGTTGTATAATGTTACAGTTTCAGTGTATTATTCTCTAAAACGGCTGCCTCTCTCTAGTCAATACATTTTAAGTACCTGTCAAATGTTACCCAACAACATCGTATAAAATTTGGCAAAATGTTCTGTAGATCAACGCAGATTGCTTATTTACATATCATTATATCTCAATGTCCTTTTCAATGCGTCATAGCGGGTGGTTGGATGGGAGCATCACCCTTGAACCGTATACCTATGATGTTCGCATGGGTGTACGATCCGATAGTGATGTCGTTTCTTCTTCTCTTTACTAGCCTATCCTGCTTCTTTGGTTTGTGATTGTATTTTTGACAGGGGATATTTTTTTTCCTGTAAATCCTCTGCCTGTTTGTTCTTGGTTATTTATAATTTAGCTTATGATATCTTTAGGTTATGATTTTGATTGAAATTTGTACTATTTTTGTTAGATTGCTTGTTTTTTTGTTTCAGCGGTCTCTCATATAACCTCAATTGTGTTGGAAGAGACCTAAAGCAACAAACAAACAAAAAAAATGCGTCATACATCAATACACTTTATAGATGGTATAGTATATTATGTCAAGAGTTTTAAGGAAGTATTAGATATAATAAACAAGCAATAATTATTAAGATAAACGGGTATTAGAGTCTACAAAGTTATGTAAGGTATTTTTAGAAATAAAATTTACATGCCGTTAGATGTGGCATTATGTTAATTAATTTAGGAACTCACCGTTGCCAATATTTGGAACATTTTTGCTGTAATTTATGACACCATCTAAATGTTTATTACATAATTGTATAATATCTGCCTCTCTCTAACCAAAAATTTAAAGCCGATATGTAATCTTGTTTTCACATTATATGTATTTATGACACATACATGTAATCTCATTTATCCACTATTGTATAAAGAAAATCCACAAAATATTTGTGCGGCTGTATTTTATATTGTTTTTACGTATTTCAATATATAGCATCTGGTGACCTGCCACTCAAAACCCTCATAATTCTGAATTGTATCGACACAGAAAAAAAGTTGAATTTTTTAACCAAATGCATGGTCTGTTTAATTTGATATATCACACACTTTAGTGTGACTAAATCTAAAGTTAGATAATATCATGGCTGAAGTGGTGAGAGGGGAAATCCGTGTTGTAAAATAATCAATAATAATCTGCTAAAAGGAAAAGTATTTTGTTTTGACATTAAGATGAGTTTGATTAATTGGATATCCTACTTTTCATGTGACTGAAGAGTTAAAGTGAGTGTCATGCAGTAGTGAGGTAATGAACACTTCTGCTAAAGTTAAGATGATTTTGTCATTTTCAAAATAAATTTTAAAACCTTTCGACAACCTTTTTAAATATTTACCTCTTTTTAAAATTGTATTTTGATTATTCCCACGCAGCTTTAATCCAGTAGTTGCTTGCTACCTAAATTCATTTTATCATTTTACATAACTGAAATTACTACGTTCACAAATACAGAATTCTAAATTTGTTAGTTTTTTAACAAATTTAAGTATCCCCTACCACCACCACTATTATCATTTCCAGTCCCGCCACTACTACACCATTTATCAATCACTACAACCACATCAATCACGCCACCACTACTACGTCATTATTCCTACCACCACTCTTACAACCACCACCACCACCACTTCTACCAACACTACTTCAACCATCAACACATCATCTCCCTACCACCACTACTACAACCACCACCTCACATCAACATTTCTATCATCACCTCCACCAAACCATCATTCCTTCTACCACAACCACCACCATATCATCTTCCATACCACCACTACCACCACCATATCATCTTCCATACCACCTCCCATAGCGGGCAGGGAGGTACATACTGTGTCTTCTATCCACTTATATCTTATCCAACAGGCTTTCTGTCTTTGTCTTGGAATGAGATTACTTGGTTTTTTCCTGGCCCTCGTCGGAGTCCTGGCTGAGAGGGAAACAGTCAAATGCTTAGTTATTGTTTTGGGAGATGATATTTTTTTCCTTGTAAATCATCTCTCTGTTATGTATTATTATATTTGTTATTTTTCATGTATAATGTGAGCATTTGAGTGTGTTCCTCTTTGTTGGATTTTGTGCTTGTGTCGGAATGAGACTTATAGGTGATCTCAAACTAAGTACATTGGTGGTATGCTCTTGGAATCTACATCTGATCCCTATTTGTTCCCATTCCCCTTCGTCTTACTTTCCTTTGGGTGCTTTAATTGTAATTCTAGAACTTTTTACTATCCCATTTTCTTCCTTTTTACTGGCGCTGATATAACCTAAATGTGTTGCAAGCGCCGTAAAACCCTTAAAAACATAAAAACATAAAACTTCCATACCACCACTACTATAACTACTACCACCTCCACATCTTCAGCCATCAGATGACCTGGTGGTGCGATTGCGAGTTGGGAATCAAGGGATTGGTGTTGATTTGAGGCATCCTGTTATTGTTTGATGTCGAGATTTTTCGTGTGGGGGCTTCTTGTCCAAACAGGAGAACAGTATTATCCGACGCTATAGCAGAGTGCAAATGCTGACGTTCTTAGGACCTGCTGTGTTGCTTCCCAGGTGGTCCCCGCTAATTTTCTAAGTTGGCAGTTTCTTTTTGCATTTTTGTTTGCTGTTCCTTCAATATGTTTTTATTTTATTATTATTTTTTTTGTAGTTAAGCTGCCTGTCGAGGGTGACACCTAGGTATTTTGGATTTCTGTCCGCCGGCAAGTTATTTCCATCAACTACAATGTTAAGGGTTTTGTTGGGTGTCTTGCTATTCAATTGAAATGTAGTGGACACAGATTTTGTTGTGTTCTTCATCTTCAAATACCATTGGTTGAAATATTCCTTTAGCTTTGATGTTTCCTCGCTGAGCGTCTTTTCTATTTCTTCCCAGTCTGCATAACCCCGTTGAAGTGATTGGCTGGCAGGCATGTCACTGATGTAGATGTTGGGCAGTGTTGGTGCAATGACTTATCATTGTGGTACACCGTTCTTTATCTTTCTTGTTTTGCTTTTCTCCCCTCCTTGAATAACATAGTTTGAGAGTTTTCTTGCACGGTATTATTCTGGCCAATTTCAGCATTAATCCTCCAGTCCAGACTGAACGTAGACCGCAGAGAGGTCGATTAGGACGGCCCCAGTCTTCAGTTTATTTTCAAATTCCAAAGGATGTAAGTACCAAAACTTGTTCAGTTGTTCCTCTTTGTGGTCTAAAACCTGCCTGTTGCACTGGTATCCATTTGTCTACATAAGGGGTGATTCTTGTAAGTAGGACTCTTTCTAGTAATTTGTACAGGCAACATAGTAGT
Organism: Berghia stephanieae; assembly: GCF_034508935.2. NCBI lineage: Eukaryota > Metazoa > Mollusca > Gastropoda > Nudibranchia > Aeolidiidae > Berghia > Berghia stephanieae. The sequence continues at coordinate 27,769,978 of NC_088361.1, read as the reverse complement.
GATATTGGTCTCCAGCTGGACGATTCTGTAGCTGGTTTGCCTGGTTTCAGGATGGCAATATCTTTGCATGTTTCCATAGTTGTGGATATCTACCCTTGTTCATGATATATGTGAAGGTGTTTGCCAACCAGTCAATTGCTTGGGGTCCAAGATGGGTGAGCATATCTGGATAGACCATCTATACCCTCAGCTTTCCCATTTTTCATTTTCTTCAGCGCTTCTTTCATTTCATTTTGTGAAACTGGCATAAGTAATATTATATTATTAATATTAAACAAGTGAGCGAGGCTACCCCTTTTGTGCATGCAAGTAGATTAGTAGTTACTCAGTTGCCATATTATGCTCTTGATATGAGAGGTTTGAACATGTAGCTCTAGCGAAATGCAGCTTCTGGGCTCTTGACTCGTCAGACTATGAATCAATGAATTTTTTCATACTATATTGTGTTCAATTTTTTTGGGGTCATAAAAATAATCCAAATCGAGACTTGTCAATTCACCCCCCACCCCTCCCAAATGTGTATTTTTGATGTAAGAAAGGGGTGGAGGTGGGGGGGGGGGGGGGGGGGGGGGGGGTCAGATCAAAAATGAATTGCCAAGCTATTATACAAATTATATGCTTTTTGATTCATGGTTGAATCACAATTTCTTGGCTGAAGTGGAGAAAGTGGAAAAATACATTTTAGACTTAATCGAATGAAATATGCGCTACTCAGCTAGCCATTTAACCGCTGAAGAAAAGAAAATAGAAAAATCAGAATAAAAATTATTTTAAAAAAATATTTTGTCAATGTTTAAAAGCCATTCTCAATTGATATTTTCTTAAATTAAAAGTGGCCCGCTTTATCTTAAATGCACTTTTCTCCATACCAGCCTTGGTAATATGAAATCGTTTTAAGAGTCACCTTATAATTTACCTTCATGTATTGTTGTCGCGTTTGCATGAGACATTATTTCTTTTATAATCATAGTTCACGTTTATTTATTTTGGTTGTGATATACTGCATTCATTTTCAAATTAAAAATAATTTTCTGACTGGTATCTGTTTTGTTGATCTTCTTTTATTCATGCAGCAGCAGCACCAATTGGCTCCCACTACCCACACCAGTATTATCGCTAGACCTTACATCCTGGGTGGGGTTCCAGACCTCACATAGTGGGCAGGGAGGTACTTGCTTGTCTTCTATCCCCCTGTATCTGTTTTTCAACTTCTTTCTGTCTTTGTCTTGGAATGAGATTACTTGGTTTTGTCCTGACCCTGGGCGGAGTCCTTGGCTATGAGGGAAACAGTCGAATGTATAGTTATAGTTTTGGGAGATGATATTTTTTCCTTGTAAATCATCTCTCTGTTATTTATTGTTTTCTTATATTCAACATATGATTTGTAAACATGTGAGTGTATTCCACTGAGTGGGATCTTGTGCTGGTGTCTGGGTGAGACTTTTAGGTGATATCAAACTAAGTACTTTGATACTCTGCTCTTGGAATCTACATCTGTTTCCTATTTGTTCCCAGTTCCCCTATGTCTTACTTTTCCTTAGGTGCTTTAATTGTAATTCTAGAGCTTTTTACTTTCCAATTTTCTTCCATTTTACAGGCGCAGCTATAACCTAAATGTGTTGCAAGCGCCGTAAAACCCTAGAAACAAAAACAAAACAAAACAACCAATTCCCCTTTGTCTTACCATTTCTTGGGTGCTTTAATTGTAATTCTAGAACGTTTTACTATCCTATTTTCTTCCTTTTTACTGGCGCTGATATGACCTTAATTTAATGTGTTGCAAGCGCCGTAAAACCCTCAAAAACAAATATTATGTCTGGGTCGGACTATAGGTGGTCTTAAACCCACAGAAACTCTTGGAATCTTTTTCTGTTCATTATTACAAGCGCCGTAAAATGGTTAAAAACTAACATCTATTCTTCCCGCCCTCCCATAGTGGGCAATTGCTTTCTGTATTTGTCTTGGAATGAGATTACTTTTGTCCTGGCCCTGGTCGGAGTCCTTGGCTGGGAGGGAAACAGTCGAATGTATAGTTATAGTTTTGGGAGATTTTTTTTTCTACTAACTCATCTCTCTGTAAAGTACTGTTATTTTATTATATTTTTTAAAATTGTGTTCCTCTTGGTGGGGACCTGTGCTTGTGTCTGGGTGAGACATTTACGTAATCTCAAACTCGGTACACTGATAGTGTGCTCCTGGAATCTACATCTGTCCCCTTTTAAAAACTAATTCCACTTTGTCATTCTTCAAAGTTTGTGATGTACAGAATAAATCTGAATAAGAAAAAATGTATATTGGGTGGTAACAAATGTGACGATTTTGCTGCAGGTGGTAAGGAGAGGGTTAAACTCAGCACAATGATAGGGTACTCTTGGAATCTACGTCTGTTCCCTATTTCAACCGTTCAGCGGCATGGTCTTTGCTTCGTACCTGAAAGATACCTCGTTTAAACATCCACCGTGCTATGTGGCTGTCAACAAGCCACCTCTCCATAGTTCAATATGCGGCTCTGTGCTGCGGCTGACACTTGGGTTATTCCAGTCTACCTTTTGAGTACCCTAAGATAAATGTCCGCATGCAGATGAATAAAGGGACTTTATTATCATTTACTTTATTGATGTGTTACAAGGGCGTGTGTCTGCGTTGGGGGGGGGGGGGGGGGGGGGGGGGGGCTATTACCGTATTATAGCATCCATTTACCGCCGTAGCCAACATCATGGCGAAGTGATAAGAAAAAGCAAAGAGGTGCCTTTTACGTGAAACGGCAATGGAGTGTCTGCGTGTGTGTTAAATACACACGATACACACATAAGTAACTGTCAATATCACAGTAAGTTATCAGTGTTCGAAATTAAGGGGCCCAATTCAAAAAAAAAAAAAACAACGTTCATTATTTTATTAATATTTTTTTTTTTACGTTGGCTGGATGAAATTAGTTCGAGGAAACCGTGTTCGAGGTAAAAATTAGTTCGAGGAAGGAACGGAATGATAACAAGGAATACTAAGGAAACATTTCGGGACATTTGAATTAGTTCGAGGACACCTAGTGGGCAGTCTTCTTTCCCCCTATATCTGTTTTCCACCATGCTTTCTGTCTTTGTCTTAGGATGAGATTGTTTGGTTTTGTCCTGGCCCTGGCCGAAAACCCTAGCTGGGAGGGAAACAGTCGAATATATAATTAGAGTTTTGGGAGATGATATTTTTTGTTTTGTAAATCATCTCTCTGTTATGCAGTTTGCATATTATATATATATATGATTTGTATATATTCGAGTGTACTCCTCTTAGTGGGGACTTGTGCTTGTGTCTGGATGAGACTTTTAGGTGATCTCAAACTAAGTCGCTCTTCTTTAATGATGTGCTCTCGGAATCTACATCTGTTCCCTATTTGAACCAATTCTTACATTTTCTTGGGTGCTTTAATTTTAATTATCCTATAACTTTCTACTATCCAATTTTTTCCCCATTTTACTGGCTCTGATATAACCTTAATGTGTTGCAAGCGCCGATAAACCCTTAAAAACATAAGGAACGACAAACGTATTATGCTATGTACTATCATGCATTTATGTTGTTGTAGCCTAAAAAATAAATTACAATGATCATTGAAACTTTTTATTCCCATTTTAATCACCCCACATTTAATTGCTATTAAATTTATCGTAATCTATCATAACATGATAAAGGGCTCAGCGGTACGGTCTCTGCTTCGTACCCAAAATTTACCGAGTTCGATCACCCGACGCTGCGTTGTGTGGCCTTGAGCAAGTCACCTCGCCCTCGCTCGATTTTCGGCGCTGCACTGCGGCTGACGCCTGTGTTATTCCAGTCTTCCCTTGGAATAGATCCTAGAGACAAATTTCCCCTGGGTGGGTATCCTGACCTCCCATAGCGGACGGGGTACAAACTGTGTCTTCTATCCCCTTATATCTGTTATCCAACATGCTTTCTGTCTTGGACTGAGATTACTTGTTTTTTTTCCTGGCCCTCGTCGGAGTCCTGGCTGGGAGGGAAAAAGTCAAATGCATAGTTATTGTTTTGAAAGATGATATTTTTTTCCTTGTAAATCATCTCTCTGTTATGCATTATTATATTTGTTATTTTTAATGTATAATGTAAGCATTTGAGTGTATTCCTCTTTGTTGGATTTTGTACTTGTGTCCGGATGAGACTTATAGGTGATCTCAAACTAAGCACATTGGTGGTATGCTCTTGGAATCTACATCTGATCCCTATTTGTTCCTAGTTCCCCTATGTCTTACTTTTTCTTGGGTGCTTTAATTGTCATTCTAGAACTTTCTACTATCCCATTTTCTTCCTTTTTACTGGCGCTGATATAACCTAAATGTGTTGCTAGCGCCGTAAAACCCTTAAAAACAAAAACAAAACAACCTCCCGTAGTGGGCAGGGAGGCACTTATTGTGTCTTCTATCCCTCTATAGCTGTTTTCCAATTTGCCTTCTCTCTTTGTCTTGGAATGAGATTATTTGGTTTTGTCCTGGCCTTGGCCGGAGTCCTTGGCTGGCATGGAAACATTCAAATGTATAGTTATTGTTTTTGGAAAATATTTTTTCCCCTTGTAAATCCGTTATGTATTATAATATTTGTTGTTTTGAATTTATAGTTCAATCATTTGAGTGTATTCCTCTTAGTGGGATCCTGTACTCGTACCTGGATGAGACTTTTAGGTGTTCTCAAACTGTAAGTACATTGATGGTATGCTCTTGGAACCCATTCCCTATTGGTACAATTTCCCCTTTGTCTTACTCTTTCTAGAGTGCTTTAATGGAAATTCTTTTATACTTTTATACTATCACATTTTATTCCTTTTTAATGGCGCTGATATGACCTAAATGTGTTGCAAGTTGCAAGCGCAGTAAAACCCTTAAAAACAATCAAAAACATTTTCATCCTGAATTCGGTGAGAGAGAGAGAGAGAGAGAGAGAGAGAGAGAGAGAGAGAGAGAGAGAGAGAGAGAGAGAGAGAGAGAGAGAGAGATGTCTGGATGGATTGGCACCTGAATATTTGCAGGAACCGATTAAAAAGTATGAACCCACTCGAAATTTAAGATCATCTCAGTCCCAACTTCTAAAAGTTACCACCTCAAAATCCACTTTCGGTGAAAAAGCCTTTTCATTCATTCATAGCTCCACGCCTATGGAACGCACTCCTCGGACAAAGTCCTGTGAAAATTTATCATCTTTCAGGAAATGTCTGAAGACGGAGTTGTTCCGTGAGGCTTATTTTTCATGAAATAGATGTTGCTTAGATTTTGTTTTTGTATGCATGCTTATTATGTATCATGTAGTGTCGTGATTTTTAATTTTGTTGTTTTTAACCATTTTTATTTTTATTATGTAAAGCGCCGCAGAGCACGATTAACGTGGATGTTTAGGCGCTATATAAATTCATTATTTACTATTACTATTTACTATATATATATATATATATATATATATATATATATATATATATATATATATATATATTATATATATATATATATATATATATCGCAAGATCGCGTTTTTCTCGCAAGCCAAAGTCAACCCTCGACGCAAACGGGTCGCGATCACGTAAGCATTTTGTCATTCGAATAATTGCGTGTATGCAGTGATCAAGAAAATGGCTATGTGCACGTAATTAAATGTATCTATTATATGCAGTGATGCCTTTGTGTATCATGTGTACTAACTACTAACTAGGTACTCAGTTCACAGTTCACGTCGAGTGATGCCGATAACACATCCTTGTCGGTCATGTGACACGGGAGTTTATTTTCGAAGTCAAGATGGTGGGAACTGCTGATCAAGAAGGCCTGCCCAAGAATCGTGAATGTTCTGTGTAATATTCAAGCTTGTCACGTTGTTAAACGTCTGCAAAAGGAATGATTATAGAAGTCTTATCGCTGCAATTGACCAGAAATATAATTAGGTAGGTTGTTACACAATCTTTTAAGAAAATTCGATTTTAAGGGAAAAAGTGTGGGGCAAAGTATTGGGTTGAGTTGTGACTATCTTCTATCTAAACTAGACTAAATGAATTGGGTGGAAAAGATAACAAATTGGGCGGCGCATTCAACTTGTTTGATAAGATACGTATTATATCATTATGTTAGTACTTTATCGTTACAGGCTGATCGCACTCCTTGACGCATAGTGCGTAATAGTCATGTTACTGGTCAACATATCACAGCCTTCTCTCGTCATCAGTCAATAGTCAATGTCGTGGCCATGATAAGAGACATAGCGTGGCTTTGCTTTAGCGTGCCAAATTTGAATCACACTGTTTGTCGATGCGATGTGTAGACGTTGGTCAGCTGACATAAATCTGTGGTATGGGAAATTATATTCATTTTATATTTATAGGAATACGACGAGTGAATTGAGCACGAGGATTTGGAATTTAAATTTAAGTTTGTGAAAGTTAGACATTGTTCAATATTTGTATTATAATAGTGATGATAGTGATAGTGACAACGATATATAATATTTAAAGTAAGATAGCTTTTGCGATTTAACAGATATATTTAAGGTTTGTTGTTTTAAAAAAAAATTACATTACGTCGGTTTTCATTATCTTTTATCTTTCAATGTTCAAACTGATTTGAGGATTTGCATAATATGGCAGGCGTGGTGTCGCTCTACTGTTACTGTTAGTGTTAGAGTTAGAGCTATAACTATATCTAGTGTTGTTTCCTGCTAGGTCGTACTAGGTATCACTCAGAAAATTTTGTACTGATTGCATTGACTTTTGTAAGTTTACTGTTGTGACAACAATGAGTTATACACTGTCTAATTATTTTAAGGAAGCTGCTATTTTCACCGTAGGATGAAAATAGCTTAGTAGACTATTTTCACCATACAGTCATACAGTGACAATATTGTGGTAGGCTATATTCACCGTACGGTGATATCTTGGTAATGGTAGGCTATTTTAACAAGCTATGTTGCAGATAATCAATGAAACATGTGAGCTGGGCCTCATACATTTATCATGGTCATTTCATGAAAATTAAGATCTTTACTTCAACTTCAATGTTATCTTGTTTTATACTTTTGCTTTTAAGTACAGAAGAGATTATTACAAAGTAAATTTTTAAACTTCAAATATTTATACACTCGAGTGCCGTTTTCTCGAACACACGGTTTCCTTGAATGCATTTGATTGTCCTGAATTTTTACTTATTATTATTTATCCTAATTCCATTCCTTTCTCGAACTAATTTTTACTTTTACCACGAACACTATTTCCTTGATATAATTTCACTCAGCCAGTAATTTTTTTAAAATGTTAATTATTAAAGCTTTTTTTAATGTGCCCAGTAATTTAGACCAATGATTTTTACTATGACATTGACAGTTAAGTACATGTCGTGTTGTGTGTATCTATCTACACAGCAAGTGTGTGTTTATGGTGCTAGCATCTGTGTTTGTTGTGATTTGCCTTAATTTTTGGCCCGTCCTCGATTTTCCCATGATTTTTGCATTAAAAAATAAAGACACCACTGGGAAATAAGAAGAAACAGAATCCCTTTACTCTTAAAGCCCATTTAGACATACAGTTAATTCATCCACGGCTGGGAAGTATAATGAGACACAGTGGATGTGTGTCACCATTGAACTGACGGTTTGTCAATGAGAGTGAGAGAATTTCTGTTAAGATGTTCAGTTAATTTGATCCACAGCTTCGGATCTGGTTCATCAGACTGTCCTGTCAGTTTGTGAATGTTGTATATGTGTGTAGATCAGTGCTCTTAATTGTCTGCTTTTTGACAGAATTCCGCCTTTTCCAGCATCTTTGACATTTTTGCCGTTATATCGGATGTTCGTGTATGTCGGGGGAAAAAAATCCTTTTTTAAATTTTAAAATTTTGTTGTTGTTTTTTTTTGTTTTTTAAACTTTTTAGTTTAGCATAATCTGCGAGTTTGTTTAATATTTCATGAATGGGTATTAGTTGGAAAAATAGATGCCATCATGTCTAATGTCAAATTTTGACACCAGTGTTCAATTACATGAATTCTGTAGACTCTCCGAGTTTTAAGATGTCTACACAGTCTGCCACCAAGTGTCAAAAGTGACGCAGACAGCAGTTGTCTTGGATAAGAAGATGGTCGACAGGATTGGAGAAAAGAATGGGAGCAGATGATGATTTATGGACTTTTATTTATTTATTTTATTTTATATATTTATTTATAAATGTAGAATTCTTATGTAAAACACTTCTTAAGAGAGAGAGAGAGAGAGAGAGAGAGAGAGAGAGAGAGAGAGAGAGAGAGAGAGAGAGAGAGAGAGAGCTGTAAATCCAAATAACATTCTGGTGGAGTATCTTCTCTCTCTCTCTCTCTCTCTCTCTCTCTCTCTCTCTCTCTCTCTCTCTCTCTCTCTCTCTCTCTCTCTCTCTCTCTCTTTTTCTGGAAAATAACAATGAGTGGCTGATTTTTAATTTTATCTTTTCATTTTCTATTTTGCAATCTATTTAAAATTAAAAGTCATGAGTCTAACCATGAGTTTTATATAATCATGTGGTTGCAACAACTACGAAGTTCTAGCATAACACTGTTACGACCTTTGAGCCCAGATTTTATCATCATCTCTTTATATAGGGAGTTCCTGATAGCTAAGTTGGTAGTGCTTCACACTCAAAGTCAAAGGGTCCAAGATTGATCCTGGTGCAATCAAGTCTTTGGGTAGCTGAGTCTTTTGGATTTGGTGAAAAGTACTTTGTGATAGACTAGCATCCTATCGAAAGGAAAGCAAGCAATTACTATTGTCCATTTCACGCTATAGAAACCAGGATAAACTCCGGCAACCATTGACTCAGTGGCTCTGAAGACCTTTCTCTTTTTTTTCTTTATGTAGTAATTTAGTAAGATTGTTGGTGTTATTAATTATGGTTAAAAGGATATTTGCAACCTATAAAATATTCCTTAGATTTTAAATATTTTATGCTCGGAATAGGTGGTTGTCTGGTTGTTTTATTCTGTATCGCCTCAATAGTATGATTTAATTTGTCATTTTGGATTTGGTTTGAATTTGACTGATGAATGGATAAATTTTCTTCCTTTTCGACAAATTACAATTACTGTCCTTGGTAGCCATCTCGGCTTTCTCTAGCAACTTATTTGGCCACTGCTGGATGTATGTTTTGTTTTTCTGGCATTTCCACTATTGTGAAAACCTTTTTTTCTTTTTTGATAATCATAAATTCCAACCCGTCGTAACCAAGGTGGGAATCATGAGGCTGATTTTTCAGACTTTTTGACTTTCGCCTTTTAAGAGCATTGGTACATACATATATATGATGTTGATGCTATGTGTTTAGTCATTCGTAACCGACATATTTTCTTTCCGAATCACAGCGCACAAATCTAAAAATAGCTGCTATCTTGTTGACGCTATGACGTCTCCTAGTAACTCGACTCAGACTAAAGCATGAAGTCTTGCCTCACCAAATGACTAAAACTTGGCCTAACTTAGTCCGAAGGTGCCGTGATTTCAGTCCCGGACTTGCTTAGTCAGCTCATTTGAAATCCGACTTTTTCAAGTAATTGACTAAAGTGAGAGATAGTCAGAGACTAAGCGCTAGTCTGCATTCATGAAAACTGCCCCTGATATATAGAATTAAGTTTCATTTGTCACATTGGTGACAAGAAAATTACGTGATTAATCATATACAAAGACGAAAATAATTTTTAACATTTTCAACTCATACAAATTGTAATCAACACATCAATCTTAAATCTAGTTGAATTTTTCTCTCTCTCTCCCTCTCTCTCTCTCTCTCTCTCTCTCTCTCTCTCTCTCTCTCTCTCTCTCTCTCTCTCTCTCTCTCTCTCTCTCTCTCTCTCTCTCTCTCTCTCTCTCTCTCTCTCTCTCTCTCTCTTTCTCTCTCTCTCTCTCTCTCTCTCTCTCTCATACCCACCTATTCACCCACACATCTTACACATCCTCGACATATTACAGATTCCACCAGTAAATATAATCCAGTAGAAAGGAGAAATAGCACTTATACTGTAATCTTCAGATTGATATTTGATATTTTTTTTTAATGATGATGATAAAATAATACAGTGGTCGCCGTTAGCTGTGCCAAAATGTGAGATGGGTTGAAACAAAAATCAAACAACACACTCACACACACCACCATCACTCACATACGCCACCATCACACACACACACATACCACACAGACATAAGGACACTTAAATAAATGAATGAACTTTGAAATCCAATGCTTGATAACCTTCCTTGCATGATTGTGACTAATTTTGGGTCGCTGATTACGAAAATCTTATTATCTTAATGTTATTTTTGTCTTATATAATAGATTATTTGATCCAACCTATTTTGATTAGATCTAATTTTTTATCATGCCACATTCCAATGTCGTCCAAGTGAGTTGAAAGTTCAAAAACTAATGGCAGCTTTTGGGCAAAACAAATGCTAGATAGTATGATACACACTGGGACAGACAGCCTCTCACACACTCTATTGCCCGTTATGTGTAACTGACACTTCTCATCTTATTCATCACTTTGCCATTTGTTCTAATTTCAATGCCATGCACCATGATTTGTTATAATGGTTGACTGTGATGGTAAATGCGATGCCGTGATGTTGCATTCCCCTCCCTCCCCCCCCCCCCCAACACACACACCAACTCTTTGGAACATCATAGCAGCCAACTGTCCTGATAAAATTGAGACTTCCCGATTTGGCAATCTGAGAAAAATTTTAAGAAAAAATAGTGGACCGTTTATATGTATGGAAAAGACCCTTGCATACCCCAAGATTATGATTTTTTGACTACCAATGAGCAAATTAAAATAAAGTACTGAAAAGTTCTAAATCTAGATTGTTTTATTACAGTCCAAACCATAATGGTGTTTTTGGTCATGACAGATTGTGCATAAGGGTGACCCATTTTAGGTCTTTGAAAAGTTGGTCAGTATGTAACATGTCATGTATTAAGTTTTCTCCCTCAACATATTGATAAAGTAAATCGTAAATATATCCTTTACATAGCCTCACTCGGAAATTTGTTTTTGGGTCCATTCCAGAACACTGGAATAACCCAGGTGTCACAAATTGAGCTAGGAAGATGTGGCTCGCTGAAGGCATCATAACACAGCGGACATTCGAATTAGGTATCTTTCTGGTACGAAGCAAGGACCATACCACTGAGCCACACTACCCTCCCCCTCCTTCCCATCAAGTCATTATGGCAAGGCATGGTTTCCTGGAACTTTTTTGCATGTCCCGAGCAGTTCAAGGAAATTATGCTGGAGTGCATGATTGTATTTTTTAATACTAAATAATAATAATAATGATAATAATGATAATAATAAAAATAGTAATAATAATGATAATAATAAAAATAGTAATAATAATAATAATAATAATAATAATAATAATAATAATAATAATAATGATGATGATAAAAAGTAGAATTTATATAAAGCTTTAAACTTTAGTCTGAATTGCGTATTTTGTAGTTTTGTGGTGGCCAGCCCTGAACAAAATGGCCTAGGTAAGATGGAGCTTCACCTGACAGACATTTAAACCCCAAAAGCACGATTTTATATTTTATTCTTTCTATTTTGTTTTGTCATTTTCACCGACCTAGCAGCAGTGTTTTGTTTGGATAGCCCAAGCCTACCTTGTAAATGAAAAATTCGAATTTTTCGCTCCAGCTTCAAAACTGTGTTTACCTCTTTGACTCAATAAATCTTGTTGAAAGGGAAAGTTTAGTTCCTTAGAACATATATTCAGGACTTTGAAGCATCTTTGGATCATGCTGAAGTTAAATTGTTAATCTCTAAAGCTACTTAGAGGGACTCTCTTTTATCCCTTGGGAATTATGAATTTTTTAAATTCGACGTAGGCAGCTCTGATAGCCTGTACGTTTAAAAAATCTTGTCAGATGCCAGAAGTGAATTGCAATTCCATTCTTGAAAGGATCAATGTTGTCACTAAAGTTTTAGTAATATCTGTTGTGAAATAATTTCGAACAGTTGAAATTTTCTTTAAATAGAAATTGAGAGAGTTTTACAACATAATGTTTATGTATGATTTCATTGAAATTTCACTATCAAGGATAGCACCCAGGTTTTTTACTTACTCCGTTGGAATTATTGTGTGGCCATTTCCATTTATCTTACTGAAGTTTTGTTTGCTATTTTCTCTTTATTTCTGACATTGCCACAAACCATCACTTCAGTTTTATTATCATGTAAAAGCTTGTTTATTAAGATTAAACTGCAATGTGAAGAAAAAAATATTATTTACTTCAAACCAGTTTTTCTCAGAAGCTCCTTCATAAAAAAGATAATGACAGAATTATGATTTTTCATAGATTTCACTTTTCAGGAAGGATTGGAAATTTATAGTTATTAGTAATCTAAATAGTAGAGTGCTGACATTTGTGCCCAGTTCGTGAAGCATAGCAGAAGTTTTCCATCCACTAATGGCTCAGATCTCTGTCTTTATTTTTTCTTTTCTTTTTTTTCTTTGTTTTTTTTTGGTTTTGTTTTATGATATTATATTATATTATTATTTATTTATTTATTATTATTATTATTATTATTATTATTATTATTATTATTATATATTATTATTATTATTAGTATTATTATTATTATTATTGTTATTATTATTATTATTATTACTATTATTATTATATTATTACTATTTATTATTATTATTATTATTATTATTATTATTATTATTATTATTATTATTATTATTATTATTATTATTTATTATTATTATTATTATTATTATTATTATTATTATTATTATTATTATTATTATTATTATTATTATTATTATTATTAATATTATTATTATTATTATTATTATTATTATTATTATATATATTATTTATTATTAGTATTATTATTATTATTATGTATTTGGTGATTGCATGGTAGCTAAGATAGCCTTTTTATAATTCTTGCCACTCCAATTTTCTCTCTTTTAATCAATTGTTTTTGCACTTTTCTCTTCATCGTAGTCATAGTCCTCAAAATATCTTAATTTTTTAAGATTTAAGCGATATTTAAATGCTGGGTTTTGCTACTAATACTACTCTCTCCTCTTGCAAATGACAGTTATAGTCATAATGTTTAACCTTTGCAAGTGGACCATATGATATTTAAGGTAAAAATGTTAGAGCAGTTTTTCAAATGAGATTTAGATAAGATGAAGGTCTTTTTATTTCATCATTTTCAATATTGCATTTTCAACTCATTCTCATTTTCAATGTTATTGTTAGGAGACTCTGTGTGACTATACAAGACTCTCAAACTGCAGTCTTAAGTTTTGTAAACAGTTTATCCATGACAGTTTATTGTTTGAAAGCTGGATTTGAGGAAAAAAAATTGCTTTGCAGTAAATGACGATAAAGTCTTACTCAGTGGACTAAACAGCAAGGTGTTTTACATCCATTTGTCATAAGTCTTTAGTTATTTTATTTTAATTTTTTTAGCTTTTAACTGTTGACTTGAAAAAGACCAACAGAATTAACCTTTATTTAAATTTTTCTTTTATTTTCAGAGGCGCTGCTTTAATTCCAGTGATTAAGTGTGTTGAAAGGAAAGGAAGCCTAAGAGATAATTTTTTTTCAAGATGGCTGTCTCAATGGATGTCTTGAAGATTCTGATTTTATTCAGCCTCCTTATCATGACATTCATTTTTGGTATACTACCTGTTTTCTTTATTAGATTTATTGAAAAAGCTTCGTCTAGTCAACCAAGATCTCTGATTGAAGAACAGAGTAGGAAAAAAAAGTTTGCTAATTATTGGCGAATTTTGAGTTTTTTGAACTGTTTTGCTGCTGGTGTTTTCCTTGCTACCTGCTTTCTGGAGTTGCTCCCAAGTGTCAGGCACAATCTTCTCAGAGTTATGTTTTCACAAAACATTTATACTGGTTTTCCTTTGGCAGAATTTATAACGATTATTGGACTCTTTTTCATTCTCATAATAGAACAAATAGCATTGAGTATGAAAGAGAATTCTCCTCCTTGTCAAGTTCCAGAATTGAATGATTCAAACAATGATGTTCGTCAACCATTACTGGCTAAACAAATGCATTCTTCAGATGAGGGGCAAGAGGATGACAGGATGGCATCAATTCATAGCGACTATTATTATGGGGGACTGAATGATCAACCTCAAGTCTCGAGTCGCAATAGATCAGATGAAAACACGTGTAATAATAATGGAACTGTAACTCCTGTGCCGTCAACCAACTCAAATGTTATAGAAACTAGTGGTTCACCCAACTCCCAGATAGTTAGAGTCCCTGAAGATGATGTTAGATTACCCACGGAACAAAACATTCACGTCCATTCTGTTTTTAGATCCCTGTTTCTTCTATGTGCCTTATCTCTGCATGCAATATTTGAAGGATTAACTATTGGGCTTCAGGAGGACAGATCCGACATTTTGAGCATATTTGGAGCTCTTGTGGTTCATAAATCAATTCTGAGTTTCAGTTTAGGAATGAGTTTGATGCAAAGCAAAATGTCGGTGTCCTCTGCAATAAAGTCTGTTATTTTATTTTCAATATCAGCCCCTATTGGTGTAGTTATCGGAATAGGCATCATGGACTTGTGGGACAGTACAAAATCAGGAGTGGTGCATGGAATTTTACAAGGATTTGCATCTGGTACATTTTTGTACATTATCTTTTTTGAAATCCTACCCAAAGAGTTCAATGGCAAAACTGATAGGCTTTTAAAAGTTCTTTTTCTTATTGTTGGATATGGTGTCATTACTGGTATTTTGTTCTTGGGAGATGATGTGAAGCATCCATTGTGCTTGATAAATGAAAAAGGATCTAATCCATGATTTGCATTACTATTGATTTAAGAAGAATGACCTATAATCTTTTTTTTTTAAATTAAGTGAATTTATTTCTAAGCTATTAGAAGCTATGGTCTGTAAAATGTATATAGCAAAAATAAAAATAAAAGTTTCAAACAAGGAACAGCCCACAACAAAAACGATATAAATATGGCAATATGATTACTAGAATTCGGCAAGAAACGTGAAGAGGACTTTAAGATTTAAATTCTATTCATGGCATAACTGTTTTTTTGTTATTTTTGTTTATCTGTTTGCTGATAACGGGTTTTGAGCCTGAAATATTCTGTTGTGAATTTTTGTGTAACCCTGTTTAAATGTTTCATAAGATCATAATTGCTGATTTGTGAATATTTAATGATTTGCATAAAGGAAGAGTGATTGATGAATAGATCAGACCCCTGATGTGGATCAAGTAAGTTTGATCAAGAGAAGAAAACTTGTTGACATGGTTACTGAGTCATCCACTGCCTTTTCTTCCATTAATTTTTCTTTCTTTTTGTATAGAATATTCCTTTATGTTTACAATATTGGTTTTGTGGATCGGTATCCACTCATTCTTCTTTTTAAGTTTTATTGTTTAAATGAATATTTGCCATGAAGTAGTGTGTTTTATCATATCAAGGCCTCTGCCACTTTCAATCTGTCTTGAAGTTGAAGCCTTTGACAGTTATATTGATATTAAGGATATATATTTATTTTTTCTAATAGTATACACCACCTTCACAAATCTTCAGGTGTGTATCTAAATTATGTCCATGCTATGATTCAAATAAGTACAAGTACAGTGAAACGGATAAATAGGAACATAGTTGTGTTTGACGACTTTCGATTTAAGAAACAAGTTGATAATCCTTACTTTTATTTATTAACATTAATGTTAGCATCAAGTATTCAGCATGCTCTGTATTAAATTGTCTCAACTTCAGAATTTAATTTCATTGACCTTACTTTATTTTCAAAAAAATGTGTAAAATTTTTGACAGAGTATGAGTTAATTTTATATGGACAATTCTTATAACTGATTAGAGAAAAAAAATCACAATTTAAAAATGTCCAGTTATTTTTGACCGTGCAATTATTAGTCTAAAATGATTACGACAGGTACCAAGAGCCATCTTACTGATATTTCTCTGAAAAATATATTTTCAAATGAAATGTTGATAGTTATGTATCTCTTGAAATGGTAAAGCTTAAGAAATCTCTGAATAATTTTGTTTGTTTTTTTTTGGGGTTTTTTTTTTTTTAAACCAAGGAAGACTTCAAACAATAATTTCATTATAAGTTCTTATTTGCAGTGTTGTTGCTTGTTTCCAAATTTGAATCACTGTCCACTAGTATTTGTCAACTTACATTCACCCTCTCTGATCACTTCACAGCATTTTCAATTCCGTAATTTATTTATAATTATATATACATGCAATTCTTGATAGAATTTAGAAATAGAAATCTCTCATTTTTTAAAGAATATCCACAGCAAGTATAATAGTAATTTGTCCTATATTGCTCATAGAATCTTGCATAATAATTCTTGTCGTGGCAATTAAAAGCTACTCATGCAAAATTCAATTGCTTCATGCCAAATTACAATGCACCTACATTTGAATCATTTGCTCAGTAGCATATATATATACTTCAATTATTTCATTTTTAATATATACATTATACAGATACTTTGCATTTGCAAATTACAGACCCACCACTTAGACATATTTCTGTTATAAGATTTTATAATTGGTGAAAGTTGGCCAAATTCGGATTTTAAAACAAAATTTTTGGAGAAAACGGGATACAAGATAATGTACATTTACTTAGAAATTAATATATAGCCATGTATATTTGATTACAGTTTTTACTGTAAATGATATTTGTGTGGTGCAGCATGAACATCTTGATTATGTTAATAGTTGCCATGTGTCAACAAGTGAATCTCTGTGAGGTTTCTATGTTTATAATGTATAATGATGTGTGGCTTGGTGGCTCATACATTGTAATGCCAATCGCAATGTAGGCATCTCTTTGTACTACCTCTCTTACAATATCTGTCACTGCCTGTAGCCAGAGATTCAGTCACACTTGAGTCAAGTGGAGTAATGTGTGCAAAATACCCTACAACATCGGGACCAGAATTTTCAATGATCACTGTCACCCATCCAGTCACTGACCATGCTTAGCACTGCTTGACTTTTTAATAAGAAAAGACACAATTCAAGTGTGAATTATTACCGACATATATCGTAAGAGTCATAGTACAAAAAGGATGCCTTTCTCTCATTATTCCAAAACTTAAGCAATTCCAATCGTATAAACTCTTTAAGTGCTTGTGAGATTTCACTAAATCTCAAATATGATATGATGATTACTATGTTTCATCGCATTTATTTTGACGATTAAGGAGATCCCTTTCTAATCGCACACACAAGCTTTACTCTCACCCATGCGTGTTTTGTAGGTGTTTATGTTGTATTATTATTTTTCCTTTGACATCACTTTCATGTGATCACCCCAGATTATAATAATTACCAAATTGGCAGTATACCACTTTCTCATTACAGCTGTGATCAGCTCATGGTCAAATCTTGAAAATATGCAACATGATAACATTGAAAGCAAATGTCTTTGAGGAGGTCAGTTTCTCTGTAAATAATTATACAGTATCGGTTTTCAGATTGTTGACTGATTTAAAAAATATATAATTTATTACCGTAGACCACTGTTAACCATTCAGCTGATTTGTCATTCATTTCCTTGTTGTTTATTTTTTACTTTATTTGTACTTGTCACCACAGATACAGATGAACCAATAAACAGTTGGGGATGGGGTCTTTGGACCTACAAGGGTGGACAGGAGGTCACTTGCTGTGTCTTCCATCCCCCTTTATCTGTTTTCCGAGTTGCTTTCTGTCTTTGACTCGGAATGGGATTACTTGGTTTTGTCCTACCCCAGACCAGGGGGGCAAGCAGTCAACTGTGTAGTTATTGTTTTGGAGATTATATTTTTTTTCTTGTAAACCATCTCTATTACATACTGTTGCATTTTTTGTTTTAAATGTATAATATAATGGTTTGTAAACATTGGAATTTCATTTTTACTGGTGCTGAAATGATCTAAATGTGTCACAAGCACCGTAAAACCATTAAAGACAAACAATAAGCAGTTGTTGGGAGTTACTTGTACTTGTAGGATCTCTTTTAACCTCCTACATCTGTTTATCCTTTCATGGTCATTATATTGTTCACGGATCCATAGCTTTATTACTTCTTTTGTCCCCCCCTATTCTGACATGGTACTTTTTTGGCTCTCTTGCGGTTGCAAAAAATTGCAGTGCAGCTGGGAAGTCAACATTTTTTAATGCAAATTTTCGAGATATTGTAATGAAAATGAAAACATTAATTAAAAAAAAAGACATTTGTTTAATATGATAGCTCTTATAGAATGTGAAAGGAATTTAAACAAGAGTAGTTTCTTTTTTACTATCTCATTTTCTTCCTTTTTATTGGCACTGATATGACTTTCCATTTGTTGCAAGCGCTGTGAAACCCTTAAAAACATACAAATACCTTGCTCTTTCATGAATTAATTATCATTTTTTAGGAAAATTAATCGCAAATATTTGCAATTTTTTTTGCAAATTTATCTGGTTTTAGCTTGCAAAATTTGGGATTTCATTTTGCAAAAAAATGCCATGTCAGCCTATTTCACGTCTTTCATATATCATTTCCATGCAGCTTTTTATGGTCCCCTCTGTCTTGAGTCTATTGCTAAGAGGGAAACCGAGAAACAGTCAGATAAATTTATTTTGTGGAGAGATTTTTATTCTTTGCTTTATATTCCATTGTGTGCGTATCCTATGGCAGTATCATTCGTGACTTTTATTTGATGGTATCCGAGTGGATTTTAGGATGTATTGCTACTCTTACTCTAAGATCTACAGCTTCTGATCTTAGGTGATTTACCCTTGTTTTCTTAATATGAATATTTTACTATTTTGTTATCCTCTTTTTTATTGCCTCTCAAAAGCACTGAAAACCCCATAAAAACAAACACAAATGGCCCAAGTTTGTCGCACTTGCTAACAAATGGAAAACATGTTAATATTTATTTCTCTCTTCTTATCTTCTTGCACATATCTAGCTACAACCCAAATTATACTTATCTCATTGTTGAAATGGAAATATTTCAATCAACTCAAAATATTGTCCAAGATTGATCTAATCCTGTAATTATAATTGTTAATATTATAACTCATTTTATGGTGAAAGTGTTATGCACGCAACTGGTTTATGAATTTACTTAAAATAAATATTGTTTGAATGGAATGGGGTTTAGGTAGTCAAATGAATTAATTATAGGACAAACAAGATATATTTTGATTATTGTGACAAACCTGGTTCTGGCAAAGTTACGTGTTCAGTGCTTTTTTTCTTTCTCCAAATCAGAAGTAGAGGGTGAAAATTTGTATCTTGAGGGGGGGGGGGGGGGGGGGGAGTCATTCATGCCATTCTAAAATCAAATTGCCGCCTGATGGACTTCAGCCAGGAAATTGGCAAAAACTAAGGTGTTTTATACCAGGATAGAAAACAAGAAAGGGAAAAAAGATATGTAGAATAATGATTGATTCTAAATTCATCACATTTTTCCCTCCTCATTGTTTTCTATCCTTCTTCTGGTATAAAACACCTTTTGCCAATTTCCTGGCTGAATTCCATAAGTTAAGGCGGCAGTCTGATTTCAATTGACATGGATGAGATGATTCCCCCAATAGATCGGTCAGACAAAGAGGTGGATTTTCCTGGGATCTGCTTTTGTTAATTATTCCCTCTGCTTTTCATTTTAAGTACTTGGAAATGACCTTATCCTTATAATATAGTATTGCAAATACCATTAAATTTCTAAAATGATTCAACCAATGTTTTTGTTTAAATGCACTGTCAACAAATGTATATGATCATGTTCTTTTTCAGTCTAATTATTTGCATAATTGTGCAACTTTGTTTAAAAAAATAAATCCATAACAATGATATATTTTAAATCACACATTTTCGTGTTTCCATTTCATTAATAATTGGCAATGTCATCTCCCATCTCTCTTGCACTTACAGAAAGGGTGTACTTGGATAACTGCTGCTTGGGTCTACGTTTGTTATCTGTTCTCTCGTGGTGGGCAGAGATGTCCCTTGCTCTGTCTTCTTCTATCACCCAGATCTGTTTTCTGTGTTGCTGTCTTTTTTTTTTTTTTTGGGGGGGGGGGGGGGGGGGGGGGGGGGGGTTGAGATTGCTGTCTTTATCCTTGTTCTAACAGGGATCCTTATCTTGGAAGGAGACAGTCAAATGTATGGTACCCCCCCTTTTTTTTTTGAGATATATATTTTTTCATTGTAAATCATCTGTTACATACCATTATAGTTTATACAGTCGAGGGCGGATATATTGACAGCGTCGGGTTCGTCGTAAAATGTCAGTATAAGCGTGTTGTCAATCAGTCATTCCAAAAAAAAAAAAATTGAAAGAGAAACAGAGAAAATGTGAGGTAATAACTAGGGAAGTCAATCTCGATGACTTGGAGGTGGTCTTTACTTTAAAAGGGCCGATTTTGAAATTTATGATGGTTCTTTTTATTTGACTTTTACTTTTAAAAATATGTAATTGTAATTGTGGTCTGTCTGAAGGCCAAGAATTATTTCATGGACCCTTCCTTCAGCACTGGAATGGTGTCAAATAAGGAAGTGCCCTCCTGAAATTGCTGTGCAAAACAGGGGAGGGTCTTCTTGATAGCTACTATAGTGGCATGGCTGGAAACTGGTCCTGGTGGTGCACTATCCTCACCTGACTCCAAATCTGTGACAATGGCGTCTTCTAAAACTGAACCATCGAGACTGAGTACCCGTAATAGTGGTATTGACCTTGCCTTTGGCCTTCCTCGGGTTAAAACTTGAGCTTTTATATAGAACAATATCCACTAAACATGCTCAAAACGCTTTACAATGGGTCCATGACCAACAGCAACACGTAACTAGCATGAAGAATGAGATTTGACACCTGTTAAGTGATAATACATTGACATTTTTTTACTGGGTGGGGTTCCTGACCTCCCATCGTGGGCAAGGGGGTACATACTTTGTCTTCTATCCCCTTATATCTGTTTTCCAACATGCTTTCTGTCTTTGTCTTGGAATGAGATTACTTGGTTTTGTCCTGGCCCTGACTGGAGTCCTAGCTGGGAGGGAAACAGTCAAATGCATAGTTATTGTTTTGGAAGATATTTTTTTCCTTGTAAATCATCTCTCTGTTATGCACTGTATTATGTTTTGTTTATGTATTATTTTAAACATTTGAGAGTATTCCTCTTAGTGGGGACCTGTGCTTGTATCTGGATGAGACTTTTAGGTGATCTCAAACTAAGTACACTGGTAGTGTGCTCTTGGAATCTACATCTGTTCCCTATTTGAACCAATTCCCCTTTGTCTGCCTTATTCTTGGATGCTTTGATTGTAATTCTTTAACTTTTTACTATCCTATTTTCTTCCTTTTTACTGGCGCTGATATGACCTTAATGTGTTGCAAGCGTTAAAAACAAACAAACAAAAACAATATTTGTTATTTTGAATGTGTAATGTAAGCATTTGCGTGTATTCCTCTTTGTTGGATTTTGTGCTTGTGTCCGGATGAGACTTAAAGGATCTCAAGCTAAGTACATTGATGGTATGCTCTTGGAATCTACATCTGATCCCTATTTGTTCCCAGTTCCCCTATGTCTTACTTTTTCTTGGGTGCTTTAATTGTAATTCTAGAACTTTTTACTATCCCATTTTCTTCCTTTTTACTGGCGCTGATATAACCTAAATGTATTGCAAGCGCTGTAAACTGGGTGGGGTTCCTACCTCCCATAGCGGGCAGGGAGGTACTTGCTGTGTCTTCTATCCCCTCTTATCTGTTTTCTAATTGCTTTCTGTCTTTGTCTTGGAATGAGATTGCTTGGTTTTGTCCTGACCTTGGTCGGAGTCCTTGGTTGAGAGGGAAACAGTCGAATGTATAGTTATAGTTTTGGGAGATGATATTTTTTTCCTTGTAAATCATCTCTCTGTTATGAATTGTATTATGTTTAGTTTACATATTATATTATATGATTTATAAACATTTGAGTGTGTTCCTCTTAGTTGGGACCTGTGCTTGTGTCTGGATGAGACTTTTAGGTGATCTCAAACTAAGTACTTTGATGGTGTGCTCTTGGAATCTACATCTGTTCCCTATTTGAACCAATTCCCCTTTGTCTTACCTTTTCTTTTGTGCTTTAATTGTAATTCTAGAACTTTTTACTATCCCATTTTCTTCCTTTTTACTGGCGCTTATATGACCTTAATGTGTTGCAAGCGCCGTAAAACCCTTAAAAACAAACAAAACAGCAAGCGCTGTAAAACCCTTAAAAACAAACAAAACAATAATCAAGGTCAGCAACAGGTTGAATGGCATTGTCATTGACAATGATCACAAAATCTTGTCCTGGTGGTGTGTTCTTGGGAAAGGCACTTTTTCCACATTACCGCATTTAACTCGGGTAGGAATGGGTGCACAGTTGGAGGCAGTGGCGGATACTGAAAGAATTCTAGACAAAAAGGATGTGTGAAATCTGGCTTACTGGGGGAATACCTGAAGCATTGTGAAATTGAAATACACTAAGTATGATTAAAGACAAGGTGTGTGGAGAAACCACGAAAACATTTTGGATTTCAATTTGAAAGAAGACATTATGGTGGAAGTTAAAAAATTTCTTGTCAGAAATGGGAGGTAACTATAATTACTTGTCATGTAATCATTATCACCATTTCCATCATCTGGTTCTGATTTTACACAAACAGCTGGCACGGTCGGCAGGTTAGTGTATCTACTTCCAAAAATAAACTACATATGAGTATAATAATGACCAACAAAATAAAAAGGAACAAATAATTTCTACAAGAAACTGAGAATTTTATTTCATGCATATCTCAGGAACTTTAAAATTCAGCCCCCACACCACTAATAAAATGGTGGAAGTATAAGTATAAGACAGGCAACATTATTTTACACATCTGAAGAGACAAACCACCCCACTAACATGACCCAATAGGGGGCAGAAGTGGACAAATATTTGAAAACAACCACAAGATATGAATGGTTAAAATCTAAGCCGCTAAATAATTTTGTAGTACAACATTTTGTTTCAACTCCCGCTTTTCTTCAGGTCTTCAATCATTGACAGAATGTCTTTTTCATCCATCCTCCAAAATTTATTGAAGTCGTCTCTGATTGCCCTATGTAATAGAAAAGATAGAAAATACATTTGATAAATCGGATTGTATGAAATCAAACACTTGAAAAATGTTCCTGTATGGAAAAGAATTTAAATTTTAACTGATTCGTTTTCTACTTACTTCCAAAAAAAAAAAGGATCACAGAATATTTCAAAAATTTCATACAATCTTTAAGAAACAAGTTGTATTTGAGAGGGGAAAAAGGTAGAATTTTAATATTATAGTCTGGTAAGGGTCTAGAGATGAATGTTCAAAAGACGAAGGTAATGGTCATGTCAAAGAAGCCTGAAAAAAGCGCAAAAGTCCAAATTAATAATCAAAACATCGAACAAGTAGATTCTTTTAAATATCTTGGACAGACAATGACCAACAACGGAAAGAATGAGCTGGAAGTCAAAAACAGGATTGCTATAGCTAAGTCAAGGTTCAGTCAACTGAATAACATTTTAACTTCGCAACAAACGCAGATGAAAACGAGAATAAGAATACTCAAATGTTATGTCCACTCAACACTTCTCTACGGCTCAGAAACATGGACCTTGAACAAACAAATAGAGAAAAGAATTGAGGCCTGTTGAAATGTGGACTTTCCGTCGCATTGGAAAAATCAGTTGGAAAGAAAAGAAAACAATCAAGAAGTCTGTGACATCCTTGATATCAGACCGACCCTAATGAAAGTAATAAAAACAAGAAAACTTAAGTATTTTGGACACCTAAGACGCCATCAAACTGTCAACAAGGACATTCTTGAGGGTAGAGTTGAGGGGAAAAGAGGAAGAGGCAGGCCAGCAAGAACTTGGATAGATGATGTGAGGACATGGGCAGGATTGTCGGCAGCCGAATGCAGTCAGCAAGCTGTCAACAGGGAAGATTGGCATGTCATTTCAAGTCGACCTCAACCCATGAGATGACACTGGAAGAAGAAGAAGAAGTAATTAAGAGTACAATTTGCCAATTCAAAGAGAGGAAATCAATGCAATAAAAGATGTAAATCCCTGAGAAGGATAACCTAGCTTAGGGACTGAAAATATGGATTATCAAGCTGGAAAATAACACTAAGTGATGCAATTGTTATTATAACATCACTGGAGCACTTTAAATAATGACGAAAATTCTTAAAAACTTAAACTACAGTCCACCCCAGATAATTGCAACACCTTGGGATCAGTGAAAATGTTGCGATTAACTGAAGTCCTGTCAATTATTGCCAAATTTTCTCAGTCTTCATGGGTTTTTTTCCCAGGTTAAGGTATCTTTGGTCGATATCAGATAAATTGATGGGACACTGTTTTTCACCACTGCTTGTTGAAAGTTTTTCTAGCAATTTTGAGCGACTTAAGCCCCTTGATTCCTTGTGGAACATAGGGCCGCAATTATGATTTGACCACTAATGTAATCAGTTTCATACCATATATTGGTAAACTCAAACCAGTTGTAAACATTGTTCTTAGTCAACTACAGACTGAGCAATTTGATTGAAACAAAAACCATATGGCAGGCCTTATAGATTTTGACAAGCAAAAGCAGCTTTGATGCAAGCCAACATCTTATTCAGCTTTCACTATTTTGTTCTCAACATTTGTAAGAGTCAAAGAGATTAGTCATGATGAGAGATGATAAGCTCTCACAATGCACTTGTCAAGCCCAAAACAAAGGATATCGCTGTCTCTCCTTACGGCTATGCCCAGCTCCCTCGCCTCCTACCTCATGGTCACAGATGATCTCACAAATCCATACCGCAAAGCCCCACCCTCTTCTGTCTCAAATAAAGTGGTGGCATTGTTTATCGCCTACCTGTCGCCCAGCCGCCTCTACTCCATTCTAATGGTCACAGATGACTGTACAAATCCATACTGCAAAGCCCCATCCTCTTTTGTCTCTAATAGAGTTAAATAGTGTTAAATCCTCCACTCTACCTTCTCTCAATTCTTAAACCTGTCATGATTTCACCCATGATGACATTTAATCATGAGATTATGTTTGATTGATCTCTTGAATGTGCCACTTTTTGAGCTCGAAAATTTGTTGAGATTAACCAAAGTTTGTTGCAATTAATTGGGGACTTTTACTTACTTAATCCTCTTCGGGCCTTGAGGCACATAGGGCATCCACCAGACATCTCCATTTTTTGCGATCGGCTGCTTTTGCTGTGGCTGTATTCCAGGACAGGCCTGCTTCCTTTAATTCTTTCTCCATGGTCCTTCGCCAGGTTTCTTTGGGTCTTCCCCGCTTTCTCTTCCCATCTGCTGTCCAGTACAAGGCTGTCTTGGGAAGTGACCCTTTTTCCATTCTAGCCACATGACCCAGCCAACGCCATCTTCTACTTTTTATTTGGCTATCAATGCTAGTGCAGTCAGCTTTCTTTAATAGATCCACTGTTCTTATTTTTGTAGGCCAAAATAAATTAAAAATTCTTTTTAAACACTTGTTCTGAAAGGCTTCTAGTTTCTGTATTAAGGAGGATGTCATTTTCCAGCTTTCACTTCCATAAAGCAGTACACTTAAAACATTGCTCTTGTATATTTTCAGCTTTGTCTTTCTCATTATTTGTTTTGATTTCCAAAAGTTTTTCAGCATGCCAAAAGCCTGGTTTGCTTTTTGAATTCTGTGCTTGATATCGTGTTCTGCATTTCCATCGTCTGTTATTTTGGATCCGAGGTAGGAGAACTCTGTTACCTCTTCAATTATATGTTCATCTATCCTAATTTCACTGTCATGTTTTGGATTCACCCTAATGTACACAGTCTTATCGAAATTTATTTTCAGTCCAATTTTCGAGGCGTTCTTGTGTAGTACGTTTAGTTTCTCTGAGGCGTCTCTGTGTGTACTGGAAACTAATGCGATATCATCTGCGTAGTCTATATCTTCCAGAAAGGATGTCAGTGTCCAGCGAATGCCTCTCTTCTTACCATCAGTTGTATTATTCATGAGCCAGTCTAGAGCCAGGATAAACAGAAGTGGGGAGAGTATGCAGCCTTGTTTTACACCAGTTGTTACATTAAAGCTGTCTGTTAAATTGTTACCACAGATCAGTTGGCATTGGTAGTTGCTGTACATTGCTTTGATTAAGTTGACTATCTTCAACAGTATACCATAATGGCGGAGTATTTTCCACAGGGACTCTCTGTGTAAGCTGTCAAAGGCTTTTTCAAAATCGACAAAATTTGTGTAGAGGGGGCTGTTCCATTCAATGCTTTGCTCCAGGATTTGTCTCAGGGTAAATATGTGGTCACTACATGACTTCCCTTTTCTGAACCCTGCCTGCTCTTTTCTAAGAATGTTTTCAATGTGAGGTGAGATTCTTTTCAGAAGGATTCTATTAAAAATTTTGCTCGTTACGGACAGGAGTGTGATTCCACGCCAGTTAGCACAATTTCCCAGGTCTCCTTTCTTGGCTATTTTATGGATGATGCCTTTCTGCCAATCCTCTGGTATTTCTTCCTTTTCCCAAATGTTGGTGAACAATTTACTGAGAATTTTGGACATTTCTTGCGAGTTCGCTTTAAGCATTTCCGCACTGATTTTGTCAATACCTGGGGCCTTGCCATTTTTTTGTTGTTGTATTGCCTCGTGCACCTCGTGCTCAGTGATTGGACCAAGATTAACCTCTACGTCCATTTCTGCTTCTCGGATATCTGTGTAAGAAGATGGGTCTGGTCTGTTCAGAAGGTTTGCGAAATATTCTCTCCATCTTTCAATTTTCTCCTTTTCATCTGTGATGACACTACCATCTTGGGATTTTAATGGTTTCTCTTGACCATAACTTCTGTTTCCTGAGAGTTTTTTTGTGATTTTGTATAGCGTTTGTGTGTCTTGTCTTACAGCTGCATTTTCTGCTTCAGTTGCTAAATTTTCTGCAAAATCTCTTTTGTCTTTCCTTGTGGATTTTTTCACTTCTTTATCCTTCAATGAGTATTCACTGGATAGCCTTTCTTTCAATCGGGGGATTTAGCGTTCAGGAGATTTAGTTTGATTGATTTTCTTTGGTTAATGAGCTCCCATGACCTTGCTGATATCCAATTCTCTGTATTGGGTTTATTGTGTCCTAAGTGTTCAGTGGCACTTTCCTGCATGACGTGGTTGAAATCTTGGATTGTCATGTTTGTAATATCTTGTATTGCACTGAATTTCTTTCTTACTGAGATATTGAAATTGTTTTGGATATCTGGGATTTTCAATTTATCTGTGTTGAAACGTTTCTCCTTCTGTTTTGTTATTTTTGTTTTCATCAATTAGTAGAGATTTTGGCTGTGACAAGATGAGGGTCACTTCCAATGTCTGCCAATCGTCTGACTCTGACATTGTTTAAACTGTTCTTCCATTTTCTGTTGATAATTATATGGTCTATCTGACTTTCTGTTTTCCCATCTGGTGATTTCCATGTCAATTTGTGTATGTTTTTGTGTGGGAAGAAAGTTCCACCAATAATGAGGTTATGTTCTTCACAAAATTCTGCCAGTCTGCTTCCATTGTTGTTCATTACCCCTATGCCCTCCTTTCCAACGGACTGATTTGTTTGTGTATTGCCAACTCTAGCATTAAGGTCTTCGATGATCATGAGCATATCATGTCTTGGAATGTTTCCAACGGCCATTCTTAGAATATCGTAAAATTCTTCTTTATTTTCTTCATCTGAATCCTCTGTAGGTGCGTAGCATGTGAGGATTGATAGTTTGGTGTATTTGGAGTTGTGTCTTGTGTATAAAAGTCTTTCACTCAACGGTTTCCATTCCAATAGTGACTTGTTGTTTTGCCTGGCTATCAAGAGGGCAACACCTTCTCTGTGTTGGTCATCTTTTCGTCCTGACCAAA
>NC_088361.1:27562002-27737002 GCF_034508935.2 Berghia stephanieae | reverse complement strand
AAAATGACGCAAAATACATTATACAACAATGTTAAACCAGGCCCATAAGTGGATTCGGATGTCAGACCTGCGTGTTTGTTAACCTACAATGCAGCACAAATCCCTTTCAAAATGGTATTCTTTTTTCCACTATAACACAATAAGTCGAATGCTTGGCAGGTCTGTATCACTGCGTACATAGACACGTTAATTGTAATAATATCTATTGAAATACCACCTTGAGTGGCGATAAGCCAAATTACACATCTGGAATACAACATTTGCATACAAAGCTGTTTAAGTACAGAATTATTGAGAAAAATCGTGGATTTATTTTTCTTGTAACCATTGTTTAAAATATATCAATCTTATTATGTATATATTTCCGTCTTTCTATTTTTAAATTTTAAACTAAAGTTAGGAATTTGTTTTTGGCCAGTAATCGTAACTTTATCAGACCCTACCCAGATCAAAACAACAACCCCAACCCCCTGACAACATTACACCTTGTGCTGAGTTTAAGAACATAGGCAAGTTATTGTTCTTAGGCCGAACTGGGCTTTTATGTTCTGTATCATTCTATTTCACCCAGTTTCAACCCGTTGACATTTTAAATCCCAGCCCGTTGACATTCTAACTTCTCGTCAGGGCAAAAGTGGATACCAAATACTTAATAGTATTAGCTAACGAACGAAATACTGAAAATATTGAGGACTTGGTATTAGTGTCCTTTATTAATCTTTAATATATTGACATCGTCTATGGAGATAAGTTTAGACGCAGAGGTTGTGCTTTCGGCTTTGGAATTAATTTGCGTGTTGTAAAGCCGCCAAATTCCATCCCGTCTATACAATTACCTCGTTTACTGCCAATTTGATAACGCATTGAATTCGCCATGAATTAAATCTATCATTATGTCATACAGCTAGTCTACTCAAGACTGTACAACTTATAACAACATTTTCTGAAGTTAAAGGACAGGTATCGACATCGTTCAAAAACTTTGGCTAAATTCAAGCTATTATTGATGGCACTCACTGAATTATCAAGATTATAACATTTTTTTTATAAAACTGCTTCTTAAGAGATACAGAAATTTGGTGTTTTTTTTGCGCTGCTTATACTATTATGACTAATATAATATTTTGACAAATTGAATACCAGTCATTTAAAACAAATAGTTACTGAGTGCTTACCCACTATTATAGATTGAAAAAAAAATGTAAAAAAGGCAAAACATACGTAGACACACAATAGACACACACACACACACACACACACACACACACACACACACACACACACACACACACAAAACAAAAGCAGGGAAAATACCAACAAAAGAAAACAAATAAAAAAGAACAATACCCCCCCCCAAAAAAAAACAATAGCAAAAAAACAAAAAAACAACAACAACCCCCCCCCCCCCCCCCCAAAAAAAAAAACAAAACAAAACAAAGAAAACCTGCCGAATCTTCCTCTGTGCCTAGCCAACCCAAACTCTCGAGCAGGTATTTGAATGGGATACTTACCAATAGGAGAACACGACAATTGTTCCTTATAAGAAATCAATCACCATTCTGGAATAAAAATCATATCCCAGAAGAAAAAAACAAACAAAAAAACCCCCACGAAATTAACACACACACACACACACACACCTCAAACACACATACACACTTAACTGATTATTTGACTCACAAACAGAGGAGGTGGGGTTTGTGAAACATTTAAGACGATACGGATATATCATGTAATTACGTGGATTCGAATCCAGCTCAGTAAAAGCAAAAACGGAATATTGCCCAGCTTTAGTGTGAAGGACGAATAGTGCAAGCAACACTATTTGTCCGTAAGTACGGCAACCACGGTTGAAGCTATTCGACCTTAAGGACGAATAGGGCTACCCTTCAATTATTTATGCAGATCTTACCGTTTCCAACAAGACAGCAATATCAACCATATGCCTGGATGCATTGGTGATACTAATCGCTAAAAAAAGCCCCCACAGCACAATATATCAAGTCAGGGTAACATCAAACTCATCTGTTGAAAATTAAGCCTTAATTCTTCCAGTAGATTTAATCACTTACATAAATACATAATACTTATAAGAAAATAATGAAACTCACATTCTTTTAGCAATCTTATTCTCTAATTCCTGTGATTTCCTTCCTGCTATCTGTATAATGGATGATGATATCTCTGCCAATCTGGCAACATTCAAACCATAACTCTTCTCAGCTGCACCCTCAGTCAGTTGATATAGGAAAGTGATGGCATCTTTATCTTCAGGATCTGACATTTGCCAAAAGAATGAGATAAAAGTCTTCAGTCCAACATCCGCAGACTAATTGATTTTGGGGACAAGTGGATTAGCCCAAAATTTTTCAAAGCTCATCTGTTCAGTTTTACTTTTAAGTCCAAACCAAGTTTCGCTTTTAGTATTTCATCTTTTTTTTAAACTTGAGCATTTACATAGCACAATATCAACTAAACATACTTGAAGCGCTATACCAATCAACAACAGTACTTAACATGCAGGACAAAACATGACACCTGTTAGACGATAATACAATATTCCCCCCCCCCCCCTCCCCCCCGAAAGAAACAACTCTTTTAGTGGACAGATTCATAGGGTGAGAGAAAAGGACCACCTCATCAAAATCCTAAATTTAAAACTTTAGAATTTCACATATCAAGGCTTTTATTCCATTCAATGCCCTAAAACCTTTGGGGTTTTTTCGACACTGATCGTAACTCAACTACCATAATGCTCTTATTGCTGGTCCTCCAGACTATAAAATAATCAAACTTCAAAGAATTCAGAATAGGGCTCCTAGGATGGTCCTTGAAAAGTCGCATTTTTATGACATCAAATCTATGCTAATTAATCTCCATTGACTACCTGTGAAAGCCAGAATTGAGTACAAAATTGTTCTCACCTATTTTTATGTAGTTCAATCTTCTGCCCCTCTTTATATTCAAGACATACTTCAGCCTTAGTTCCATAGCGTAATTTGAGATCACATAATTCAAAATTGTTAGAAGTACCGAAAACAAATCTTAAGAGTTTTGATGATAGATCTCTTTCTAAATTTGGCCCCACAATTTGGAATTCCCTTCCCCAGTCTGTTAGAATATCTGACAGGGTTGGTGTCTTCAAAAACAAGATATTTCTCTTCACCAAATACTTGCTTTTTTGAGAGTTGTATCTCATCCTACTTATAGCTGCATTGATAAAATAATGTTGTATGAGTTGTGATTACATGAGTAGGAACATGTATTGTTTAAAGCGCTTCAACATAAAGTGCTCTATAAACTTACTCATTATTATTATTATTATTATTATTATTATTATTATTATTATTATTATTATTATTATTATTATTATTAAAGAGCTTTTCCAAAGACAACTGTACACTTCTCAGAGTGAGACTCAAACTCTGGAGCTTCCTGTCCTATGATGAGTGTCTCCTCTCTACATAAAAGAGGCCTAATAGTTTTGTCAAAAACTTTTTATAATATAGGATAGCCCACTTGTATTTAAAACCGACCTATAACTTGCCAGAATTGGCCAAATGGACAGACTCTTACATACTTCTCAATTATCTTTGATAAAAACAGAGTTTTCCAGTACAATGATTGAAGAAACAACTCATGCTGAGTTCACAAAGAAGCTTATCAAAAAATACATTTATTGGGACAAGGAAAATTGATTGATTTGTATGCATCAATTGGAAGAGGGCAAGCCTGATAAACTGTTACTCTGATGTTTCGATGATAAATTGAAATCTTACCTTTATATCTCATGATTTCTATTTTATAAATCACGTCTTACCTATAATGTGTGTAAAATGTAATGTTTGATTGGATGACTATGGCTATGTCTTTATCCAGCCATCCACAATGAAAGCTTAAATGGAAGCTGGCTAATTTGAATTTAATACCATGTTTCTTCTTGAAACGACAGAGACAACCATTGCTTCTTTGAAACATTAACACTCTTGTCTACATTTATCCTCGCCTGATCTATTATAAATGACGGAAAACAAGAGCTTTCAGTTGGCCAGAAATTTCCCTTTGACTGTCAATTTAGAGTTTGCAATTCTAACAGTGGCGTCATTATATACAGGGCTAATATTAAAATGTATGTCGTAATGGGATAAAAATCAGGACCGGACACAATGTTGCTATAGAGAGGTTGTTGCTATAAGTGGGCTGCACTGTAAAATGAATAGATTTATACAAACATTTATATAATGCAATTTGCTAGTTTCACCTTGCTCAATGTGCATCACGATAATTCTTTCATTACAAAGAGCCAAACTTCCCTTTTATGCAGTGCAAGTTGCCTGTTACACTCTCTTTTGATATCCATACAGCTTATAGCCAGGTATGATTTTACACCATTAAACGATGATGACAAGATTATTACTTACCATCAGAGTCATTCAAAAAGAAAGACATGTGAAAGTTTCCAACCACACCAGGATGTGCGTTGTGAAAATCTAACATCAATGGAAAATGGGTGACAAACAGGACCAAACAGTTCGTCTGAAAAATATGAAAGGATACAATCACACATTGTTGAGTACTGCAGAACCTCCCTTTCATAGCATAAATCTAATCTTATCCTCAACTTGCTGCTTACATTGACTCCAGTTTAAAATTTGGACTATTTGAAAAGTATAGCCCTCAAAAAGTAATCAAAATAGGATATGAAAAAAGAGTGGGATAACAATCTAAGAGTGCTTTTCTTTCAAGTGCTTCGTCTTAAAAGAAAAGATCCTTCAATTTGAGCAGTTAGAAAAAAATGACTCCAACTTTAACTTGTAGCTAATCATCAAACATCCAGGCATGTTATTACTTTCAGTAACAAATTACTGCTGTGTAGAAAAGAAAATGATATAGTTTCTTTGGTAACCATTCCTATGTGTAGGTGGGTGGGGGGGGGGGGGGGGCTTGGTCAAGCTGTTTTTCATATGATAATAAGGAGAAAGGATGGGGGAGTGGGAGGAGGGGAGGGAAAGGCTACATTGTGTCAAAGCCTTGCCTAAATTTGACACTCAGGTGGAGAATAAAAAGATCAAATGTTACAAGCGTATTCAATTTCTAATTTTTTTAAATCATTAATTTTAATCATTTTTTGACATTTCCAAATATACTATTGTACCTGAGTGAGCCCAGTCAATGGTAAAAATTTCAAAAAGGGGCTTGACCGTTTCGGGCACAGCTACTTTTGTAAGCAAAGTGAATAATTAATACAGAAATTAAAAAAATAAACCCATTATCTACAAGTCATGAAATACTCTAAAAACAATTTGCAAATATGTTATGTCTTCATTATTTGTTTTCTTGATGAAGAGTTTGATCCCAAAATTTCATATTTTTAGTTGCTATTTATTGAGGCCTTTTAAATTCATCTTTTTTTAAGCTCCAGACATTTATTTTCTTTTTCTTTTTTCTAACCTGGGTGATAAAATGTTTGAGGGTGGCATGAGCTATGGCAACTCCATCATGAGTGCTAGTGCCTCGACCCAGCTCATCCAGAATTACCAGAGAACGAGGTGAAGCTTGTGACATGATCTCTGAGGCTTCTTGTAGTTCTACCATGAACGTGCTCTGACCTTGAAATATCTTGTCTGAGGCTCCCATCCTGTGACCAAAAAAAGCCATTTTAGTAAAATATGACATTCAAAACCATAAGCTTTTGAGACTACCACAATTTTCTAAATATGCATTATTATTTCATCATTTAATGTTACTTTTTATTTTATTTTAAAAAATAGTATATATAGCACATTCAGCCTGTTTTGTTCGGGTTAGGAGCTATATAAAAATTATATATCATTAAACTTATGCAAAATATATATGTGTTTGAATACCTTTCCCCTTTATTGAAGTTGAAGAAGAAGGTCATTTCCGCAGATATTCAACAACTCTCAAAATTCGTTTTCATAAAATTCATCATGTTAAAATATCTCCCTACATTGCAATATGTATGGCAGGCTGGGTTATCTTTGTTCTTTTCATTTAAAAAAAAAAAAGTAAACGCTTCTAGTTACTCTGTTAAAATTGAGATTTTTGCATCGCTGCATTCTTCTAAGACGTAGTTTTAGGCTTGAAAACCAGTCCAATAATAATAATAATAATAATAATAATAATAATAATAATAATAATAATAATAATAATAATAATAATAATAACAATATTGCAATACAAATATGGGAAGCTAGTATTACATTAGAGTGGACTAGAAACCAGAAATTGAATTTAAAGTCAGAATTATCAGAATCCCCGAAATTGAATAATTTGCTGCTTCAGAAACTACATTTACTTTTCTTAATAAAAACATAAATTTTATAATTCAGAAACTAAACTCAAATTTTCATTGTAATACCAGGTGATAGTAATAGGTCAGATATTTTCATTTTATGTTTTTAGTATCACTTGAAACTGGTGAATGATGAAAAAATTCTTCTTTGGATTAGTTTTTCTCCATTTTAAGTTTTTAATAACATCCCTTACAGAGTTCTCATAAATAAAATTAAACGAAAAAACTTTAAAAATAAAAAATTATGATTAATAGTTTTCCCCATCTCCAGACACCTTACAAGCTAAACCTTTACCTTGTATAAATCCCATCGATCAGACCTAATCTGGCAGACTCTGCTGGGATGTAACAGCCAACCTGTGCCATGATTGACATCAGTGCCACCTGTCTTATGTAAGAACTTTTGCCTCCCATATTTGGCCCTGATATCACCATCACCCGAAGTCCATTTACCTGATTAAATATATGAAAATGTCAATGCAGAAACCCTCAAAAAAACATAACAATTAAAAAGCTTTAAATTCCCAAATTTTGCAAGCAAAAAACAACAAAATTTGCAATAAGTTCATGAAAGTGAAAGAGAAAAGTGTTGTGAGCTTGAGTAAGTGGTAGAGAGAGATTAACTAAAAAATGATCATTGCAAAAAGCTAATATATTTAAAAATCCTCCCCAACAATGCTGTTGCAGGGATACCTACCCTCAATCTCAAATTTCAGGGACATTCTATGGATAAAACCTCACATTCCAGGAACAATACCGTAGGTGTCCATCTCACATCGTCCCGAGTTCAATTCCCACTTTTGTTCACCTCCCATAGTCCCGGGTTCCTCCCCAGTGGTGTCCACCTCCCATAGCCTCAGGTCTACTCCCCACTGGAGTCCACATCCCATGGTTCCACGATCACTCCTCAGTGATGTCTGCCTCTCATAGCCTAGGGTTCATTTCCTACTGGTGTTCACCTCCCATAATCCCGGTTTCATTCCACACTAGTGTCCACCTCCCATAGTTCCAGGTTCACTCCCCACTGGAGTCCATATCCCAAAGTTACAAGTTTACCATTCTCAGGTGTCCATATCTCACAGTCCTGGTTTTACTCTCTGCTTGTTTCAACACCCAGTCCCAGGTTTACTCCTCACTTGTGTATCTATCCCATGTTTACTCCCTGCTAATGTCCACCTTACATAGTTCGGGTTCACTAACATTGTTCTGGGTGTCTATCTCAAAAAGTGGGTACATTTCTCACTTGTCCCCTCTCAACTCGTCCCCAGTTGACTCCTCACCAGTGTCACCAGCCCATAGTCTCAGATTTACTCCCCACCGATGTTCACTTCCCAAAGTCCTGGGTTTACTCTCCACTGGTTAATATATCTCATCATGGTCCAGGGTGCACTTCCTACTTATGTCTACATTCCGTCTTGTCCTTGAGTTCATTCCTCATTATTGTCTACAACCCAGGGTCACAAGGTTTCCTCCCCTCTAATACTGACCACCCATTATCCTGGGTTTTATATCCACGGATCTCCATCTCAAATGGTCCCTGGTTCAATCCCCACTGGTGACCACCAGAGCCCTCTGTCAATCCGTACTTCACTTCAATTTGTTTTATTGAAATATCTAAAAACAAATAAACAAATGGGAAACTGCACAGCTTATGGAAGCTACTCCCATACACTTATAAATTCTCGAAAATAAAAAAATAAAAAATTGCAGATTTTGTGGCTGCAATGCAAATCAGGGATTATTTACGGCCGCAAGCGATGCAAAATAACACCATGCCAGTTCAATATGAAATTGGAAAAAAATGTATTGTTTCCTTTCATTCATACGTACTGGTCAGTAAGTTTACTGTACTGTGGTGTTTGAACTCATTCCCTTATCTTTGAAATATACAAATAGTGAGGAATGGCATCTTCTAAGTATAATCTATTCAATTCAATCTTACTGTTCGGTTGTTTAGCTTTCCTTTTATCTTTCTCTTATTTTGTGTTTCATATTATTTTCGCTGGTGGAAAATAATATTGAACCTTAATTGAACCATAAAAAAAGACAAGACATTATACAAATTTACTAATTTTATCAAAATATTTGAACAATAAATAACAAATGATACCTATCATATGAGTCAATACAACAATGTTTAAAAGTCAATGTAAAAAAACAGTTATTTTCAGTGATGAACATGATTGAGAAATTAAAAACTTCCAGCTGTACAAAATAACAGCATATTAACACCTCTGAGATTGGTTTTGATTTTACTCCACCGTAATGATATATGTAAATATATTTTTTTAACTCAGAAAGGAATATAACTAAAGCAACCCAGGCTCCTATTCAAGAGCAATGCCACTGCCATAGGTCTCTTAGTGCAAATGTTAGATTGACATTATAATCAGATAAATAAATAAAGTTTGTCTCGCAGTTAACAGGTTGATTAACAAATATCTTAAAGTTCAACAGTTAATAAACTTCATTATAGTAAATCCATGGGTAAATAAATGAGTTATTAATTTTTAAGCCTGAGACTGTCTTCAAAGGAATACAGGGACTTAGCTTTTTATCAGCAAGGTTGGATATTTTTTATTTTTTATTCAAATTATTCATAACTTCTCTATTTATTTCTTTATTGAAAACTGCACACCAAATAAGAGTTGCACCGTAGTTACTACTTTCTTGGTGAGAATAGTAAAATATGACCTTGGGATATATTGAGTTCAAATCCCGTCAGGGAGGGACTGACATAATAATAATAATAATAATAATAATAATAATAATAATAATAATAATAATAATAATAATAATAATAATAATAATAAAAATAATAATAATAATAATAATAATAATGGTATAGATTTATAGTGCGCCAAACATTCCTTCATCTGGAGGGCTCTGGGCACATTACAAAGATTCAGCACTAACAGTATATGAACAACGCTAATTATACACATAATTAAAAGAAAGCATGTCCGAATAATGTCTTCAATCGCCATTTGAATTCCTCTAGTGAAGACGAATGTATCTCATGTGGTAGCGAATTCCTCAGCCTTGGACCAGAATGCTGAAAGGCTTGTTCACCAGCCTTAAGAAACAATAAGAATAACATAAAAGAAACAAACAATTTTTCCTCACATTCAGTTGAGTGTCATTGGGCATGAATTGGTCACCTTCTCCTTTCAGAGCATCAAGAATTGGATGACGTCCTTGCTCGATGTTAATCTCAACATTCTCTGATGAGATTTTAGGTCTGTAGAAAAACAAATGTACAACACGATTCATTTTGATCTCAATCTATTCAAAATAAAGTTATGTAACACACACACACAAAAAAAAAAGGGGGAGGGGGTGGCATGGCACAGTAGTGTTGTCTTTATTTCATAATTAGTTCATAGCGAGTTCGACACATTCTTAATGCATTGTCAGGCCTTGAGTAAAACACAATGGGAGTAAATAGTTCAAAAATACCCCCCCCCCCCCACCCCAATAACATTTCATCTTAAGCTTATTTCAGTTTGACAGTAGAGGAAAAAATGAGAGAGAGAGTGGCTCCCAAAAATATAGGATGCACCTTATGATCCATAGTGGTAAAGCAATCCCCTCATTCACAAGCTAATGGAACTGCAACAATGCTGGATGCAGTCCAGATTTTATCAACCCCCCCCCCCTCTGTCCATCCAGTAGTAATTGCGTAGCTGGAACTATTTGATCTTGCAAAAAGTACTTTGTGACAGTATAGTGTCTTATCTGAAGGTAAAAAACAATTGCTGTTGTCTAACGCTGATGCAAGAAACTCCAGCTCCTTGGGCCCAATAGCTCTCAAAAAGATTACCTAAATTTTATGCAACATGAGGTAGATTAAATGAGTTTAACTTACTTGCAGAAGGAGTCTTGTGAGGAGGTCTTGGCCAGGGAGAGGAGACAGTCGAAACTTGACAAACATTTCACAGCTTTCCTATATTTTACATAATTTGATGAAAAATCTCTGAAAAGAAAGCAACAAAAATGAAGAGTGTATTAAAAAAAACACACATAACACTGATACATATATTGATAATTAATAATAATATTGATGATGATGATGATGATGATGATGATGATGATGACGATGATAATCATAAACACAATAATATTATTATCATTATGATTATTAAAAAAAAAATAATAATAATAATGATAATAATAATAATAATAATAATAATAATAATAATAATAATAATAATAATAATAATAATAATAATACAGTAGAATTACTTTAAACCGAAATTTTGGGGACCTTCTAAACCATTTCGGTTTAAAGACATTTTGGTTTAAAGCAAGTTCCCGATTTGCGATGTTTTTCAAGGGCGGTACTATTGAATTGCTCATTTAATCATATCATGGGTTGTTTACT
Organism: Berghia stephanieae; assembly: GCF_034508935.2. Lineage (NCBI taxonomy): Eukaryota > Metazoa > Mollusca > Gastropoda > Nudibranchia > Aeolidiidae > Berghia > Berghia stephanieae. The sequence goes on along the minus strand of NC_088361.1, from coordinate 27,726,302 downwards.
CTTAAATAAAGTTGTTGAATAAATGCTGTCCCGATAAACATTTATTTATTTTTGGTGTGTTTTAAAAATATTTTTGGTGGTTTTGTTTTTCCAATCAAAATTGTGGAAAGAGTTGAGTTCGGGATGCCCTGTTTTTTACATATCTCCGTCTTGCTCAACTTTTTTTTCATCGACTCCACAGTATTTTGATTTAAAACTGATGATAATGAATGATGCGCAGCGACTCAGAGGTGAAGTGAAATGGACATGAAAAGGCGTGTCAATGCTGTCTACTTACTACACACCCCTCTTTTGTTGAAATGCCATTAGGTTCAAAGGCCTAATTACATACCCCCCCCCCCCCCCATCCTTTACCCCCTCACACACACACACACACACACACACACATTTAATTTAAACAAAGTGGAAATGAAATGGCATGTCAATGGTAAGTTGTCTACACCCACCCCACTTATTGTCGTATTGAAAATCCAGTCAGTTCCAAAGTGTCAACACACAAGCGAGAACATCTCGTCTGCGAGATTCTACACCCCCCCCCCCCCCCTCTTTCCTCCCTTTTCGCCTGCCAGTCACCCGGTCACCCGTTGTCTTCCTTTTCCAGTCTGTGCGATTGTGGTGTTGGTCAAGCTCAAGTGCAGTGATTGCCTACCCCTCACCTTCATCTTATACTTACGCTCTTTGTTTAATATTGCCGGACATTATAACGTGTGGCCACCTTTCCGAATTTTTGAAGAAAAATAAACAGAAAAAGGGAAGGTGCTCTCAAGTTGTTTCGGTTTAAAGAAAGTCCTGCTTAGAAGTATTTTGGTTCATCGTAAGAATTAGTACAAAGATAAAGAAGAAACTAGTACAATTTATTAAATTCTTTGCGGTTTAAGGTACTTTTCGGTTTAGCTCCTTTCGGTTTAAAGTAATTTTACTGTAATAATAAATGAGAGACAACAATGTAGTCTACGATGCAGGAGGACAGGTTGGGGAATTATTGCATGTTAAGGTCAGGGAGGGGGGGGGGGTAATTATTTTCTTTTCAATAAGGCCCAAATCGTAATATTTAAGATATTCATTGACAAATTTACCCTAGAAATCCCTGCCAAGCTTGAACAACGTCTGCTACCAACTGTTCTCGAAGTTCATTCAACTTTCTGTAACTCTTCACAATGAAGGGGGAATGATATCGTGTGACTTGTTTTGTGCTGGGGAGAAAGAAAAATATGAAAACACATACACAAACACACACCCAGAAAGAGAGAGAGAGAGAGAGAGAGAGAGAGAGAGAGAGAGAGAGAGAGAGAGAGAGAGAGAGAGAGAGAGAGAGAGAGAGAGAGAAGAGAGAGAGAAGAGAGAGAGAGAGAGAGACAGAGAGAGAGAGTGAGGGAAGAGAGAGAAGAGAGAAGAGAGAGAGAATGAGAGAGAGAGAGAGAAGAGAGAGAGAGAGAGACAGAGAGAGAGAATGAGAGAGAGAGAGAGAGAGAGAATGAGAGAGAGAGACAGAGAGAATGAGAGGGAGAGAGAGAGACAGAGAGAGAGGAAGAGAATCTAAAACATCATTTATACCAGCTAGGTTTCTTTCCTTTTCTCAACAAGAATACATTGTCGGAACCTTTGTACCAATACTTAGACTTTTGACTTATGCCTCTTGGCTCCTGGCAAAGCACAGGGACTCGACAGCACTCTTCCATCTTCTTATGTCCTTGGCACAGAACTTTGCTTCAAGTAAGATTGAAGATGCACAAATCTTGGTGAAGGCTTCTCCTTCAAGTCTGTTTTGGACGACCCCATTTCTTCTTGCCCTGTGGGTTCCATTAGAGAGCCTGCTTGGTTATATTACAGGGCTCTTTCCTCAGGGTATGGCCAACCCATCGCTACTTTCTGTGTCTGACCTGGACATCCATTTGCTCTTGGTTTGTTCTTGTCCAAAGGTCAGCATTTGGCACTTAGTCAAACCATTTCAACTTGATTTGACAAAAGTTTGTATCTTGGCTGATGTGGTCAGGGTTGTTCGTGAAGTCTCTGACCCATAGAGCAGGACTGCTTTAACATTAGTATTAAATATTTTAAGCTTGGTGTTAGTGGATATGCTGGAAGATTTCCATATTGGTCTCAATATTGCAAAGGCCTGGCGCGCTTTCTTGATTCTAGCAATGATGTCTTCATCAGTTCAACCCGACTGACTGATTTTGCTGCCAAGGTATGTAAATTCCCTGACATCTTCTATTGCTGTACCAGAGATGGTGATTTGTGATTCTTGTTTGGCAGTTATGCGCAGTAGTTTTGTTTTCTCTTCACTAATCTTGAGACCAACCTGCTGAGCTGTTTCTTCCAGGGCTGTGACTTTGTTCTGTATGTCTTGTAGGCGGTGTGAGAGGAGGACTAGGTCATTTGCAAATTCAAGGTCTTTAAGTCTTTTTGAAAATGTCTATTGAATGCCATTGTTGGATTTGCCATATGTTGTCTTTGTTACCCAGTCCAATACCACAAGAAATAGAAGTGGGGACAGCAAACAGCCTTGCCTAACTCCTGAGGTAATATCAAAATCCTCTGAGAGTTGACCATTATGTGTGACTTGGCAGGAAAACACATCATAAAGTCGTTTAATGATGATATAAACTTTTCTGGCACCCCGTAGTGAAGAAGGATGCTCCAGATGCTCTCCCTATCTATGCTGTCAAATGCTTTCTCAAAGTCTATAAAGCATACATATAGGGATGTTTTGCCACTCAATCGACTGCTCAACAATGATTCTTAGAGTTTTGAAATTTGGTCTGTGCATGACCATTCTTTTCTGAAGCCTGCCTACTCATCTCGTAGTGCTTTGTCCAGAATAACTTTCATCCTGTCAAGCATGATGCTTGTGAGCACTTTGCTTGGTATGGACAACAAGGTGGGACAGGTCATTGTGTTTGGGTAATTTTACTAGCAGACCCTTCTTCCAATCAGATGGTATTTCCTCATTTGTTCAGATCAGGTTGAACAGGTGGTGGAGTTGATCCACGATTATGTTTCAGCAGGAATGTTATCTGTGCCAGCAGCTTTTAACTTTGTACCCACCTGCTTATAATCGTCCAAGACGACGGAACTGTTCTCAATAGACTATTCTTGACTGGAATCTGAAACTGACAGCAACAGTAAACAACAATTTGTGAGAATTGACAGTCCTTGGGTCAAAGAGAAAATGGCCAATAAAAAGAATTTGTTTCTACATCTGATCAAAATGAGAATGTAAAAACTAACGTTTTTGATTGTAGTCTTAAGGTGAAATATGAGTGGATGTTTTCATAAAACAATATATAAGATCATTTCTATTAAGTGAATAACTTTTTGGGTGTTAATTATATAATCAATGAATTCAATAGAAAATGAATGAATACATAAAAAGATTGGTCAAATCATTAATACTAGTTTCTACATGATCATATATTTTAAAAAGTCTCCTCGAAAATGATTTATCTTTTAATCCAGAAAAATTTACTTCAAAACAAAAAAGAAAAATAAAAAAAAAATTAATGACTAAAAGAAAACAACCCAAAAAAAAACTCCATAAAAATCAAAATCCAAAACCATAGAAATGGTAAAATACAGATTTATATGTTACCTCCACTTGATTCACAGAGACATAATCAAGTCCTGGTTGATTGAGCTGCTTCCTGACCTCCCTCCTGTGTTCTTTTATGGCCTCCACAACCTCTGCCATTTCTTTCTTCCTTCCTGCAATCACTGGAAACTGACTCTCATCTACAAACAAATTGGCCCTGTCACTATTTCTGAATAATAAAAAATGAGAAATCCCAGTCAATTCGTTATATTGGTAAATCTTTTAAAAAGTAAAGTGGATCCGATTACAACTCATTGATTGAAACTTAAATGATTCAGTTTGACTCATTTAATGATATGCTATGAAAGACGAAGAATCATTGTAGTTGTAGCTAACAAAACTTTAGAAGCAAAATTATTTTTTTTTTAATGGAAATAATAATTCATATCAACTGAGCAAATGGTAAGCCTTTAATAGAGAGCATATCAAACAAAATGTTATTTTTCTGAGCTTAGTGCACTATACCTCTGATAAAGTCAGATATTATGCATATGTCTTGTTTTAACTTAAAATAACTGCATATAATCGAGTAATCATTCACAGCTGTATTAATTAGTGTGATATAATGAAGATTGTATTATCCGAGGACACAAAACACAGCTTCGGTAGTTTCATCATGTAAATACTGACCTGGCAGCAGATTCGTTGATGCTGTTGCAATATTTTCCCACACCTTCCAACATCTCGGGTATCTCATTAATTAGTGACAGTAACAGAGGAGATTTTATCTGGCAGTTGGCAAATTTCCCATACGCGACAAAATGTTTCCTGGCTCTCTCAAGGCCATGTGTCACATTGTAAAACTCCAATGGTGAACTCTGTGAAAGAAAAATGATGAAATAAATGCTGCATAATGGAAACTGGACAGTTTTGCTAAATCTTTGATCTAAGCAATTCAGGAAATGATTGTTTGTTTTGATGTATAGAATGCACAAAAATCCTAACTTTACTCTCCACTGATTTCAACATCCCATTGTCCCAGGTTTACTACTCCCCTGTGTATCTATCCCATATTATCTCCCTACTAATGTCCATCTTACATCGTTGGGGTTCACTCCCTGCTGCAGTCCACCTCTATTTAAAAATGTGGGTAAATTTCTCACCAGCCCATAGTCCCAGGTTTACTCCCCACTGAAGTTCACATCCCAAAGTCCTGGGTTTACTCTCCTATAATTTATTATATCCCATAATCCAGGGTGCACCCAAGTTCACTTCCCACTTGTGTCTACATTCCGTCTTGTCCTCGAGTTAATTTCCCCACTAGTGTCTACAACCCAGGGTCACAAGGTTTCCTCCCCTCTATATTGACCACCCATTATCTCAAATCCACCCATTATCCCTGGTTCAATCCACACTGGTACTCACCAATCAGAATCTCTGGGCCAATTAGTACTGGTACTTAACTTTGGTTTGTTATTGAAATAGCACGAAGGCCCCGCCTCTTTATCGTCTGATCAGAAAATAAGCAATCCATTACAGTAAAGCAGTTGAAAACAGCCTATGGTGATTTTGAGCTATTTTTGGTAATTATATTACTGGAATTATATTCCCTTTTTACAGTGAAAAAAATCCCTTCCAAAAACAAAAACACGAAAAACTGCACAGCTGACAGAAGCTACTCCCAGTTAATTATCTTTTACGTTTAAGCCTAGAAAATACAAGACGATTCTATAAAATGTTTGATGGTGCACACACTTACAAAACCTAGAAAATTTGCAAAAATTGCAAAAAGCTGCAGAATTTGCGGCCGCAAACGATGCTAAAAAACGCCATGCCAGCATGTTGGTCAATTCATATGGTAAGTACCTAAGGTAGCCATACATTGACCCCTCATGAATAAACAGTCTAACTGACTTTCAAACCATATTTCCATCCACTATTAATCTTGATATAACTGCAGCACTTAACCATGACAGCAGGAACTGTAACGTTACTCAGGTGTAATTAAATTAATTTTGAAGCTTTGAGCCGCAATCAAATTAATGCCCTCTCAGTCAAATTAGTAAAACTGACATAAGTGCCTAGCATCCATAATTCAGATGTCAAATAGTCTCAAATCCGAGACTTTGCAGCATAGTAATTGGGGAGTATTGTGATCTAGATACCTTTTTATAGAAAATAGAGCACAACCCACGTTCCACATCAGGCAGCTTTGTCAATAAATCCTGTGTTTTCTTCAGATCTGGCATATTTCCACTATTTATTTCCTCAACTGCATCCAGACGCTGTCGTATCTCACTATAAAACACAAAACACAAAGGAAAGAAGACATTAATTAAAAAGAAGGAAAGATAGGATATGAACTACAAAATATTGATATAATGACTAGCTTACATCAGACCTACAAAAGAAAGGAGTACACAGTAGAGTACTATATAATGAGAGAAACAAAAAAAAAAAATGTTTTTCAGTTCTATGAGTAGATTTTAACATCAGTAGCTTTTTATTTAAGGAGATATAAAGATGGGGAACATGGGAGGCATAAACATGTGTTTATTATTTCTGTCATCTCAAGTGTGTTTGTCATAAAGATGATCTTCTGCATAATTTGATTCTTGAAATCTTTCTCTCTTTTTTTTTCCACATGTATGGTGTAATCGGTGTAATCTCCAAATTAGTTTTCTTTACATAATTACAACCAAATTAAAAAATCTAATGACGGGAAATTCAATTATTATAAATACTGTTGGAAATACAATTAAACCTTGATGTCGCCAAAATAAATAAGATATAATTAAACATTTCATTTCCATAACGGAGTGGCTATTCGTCAGTACTGACCCCCAGGCGCTGGCACCTGCGGGTCAGTACTGACGAACAGGCACCGGCGTCTGGGGGTCAGTACTGACTCATACTATTACTATTTGTTAAAAAAATTTTTATTCTCTATTGTCTTCTGGCACTTTTCTACTCACTTCATATCTTGTTAATACTATTACTAGTACTGATGCCAATTGGTCAGTTCTGACCTGGCCACGGGCGTTGAAGGTACCAAAATTATGGAAAAATGCCATTTTTAAAAATAACTTGCTCTACGACAAATAAATCAGCATTTCCTGTCCCATACTAGTACTAGTCGCAGGGAAGCCCTCGTTTTCACTAAATTTTTTTGTCGGTTTACGTGAGATTTGTTTAATAAATATATCAATTAATTAAACAAGTGAAATTGTCCAATCCTGAGAAAAAGACCAAATTTGGTGTTGATACGCCAAACTGGAAGCCCTATATTTCGGTTCATCCAACGCGCATGCTCACTGCACTGATGCATGGCGCCAGAACTGAAAGTGAAAGCTCTTTCATTGTCTCGTCTTTCTTCATTCCTGTCATTTGAAATTCGGCTTGCTCGAATCTTACTGAGACAGGAAAAGTAGAAAACGGTAAGGGCTGCCTGAAGCCGGTGATCGTAAAATACTAACGAAAGAGTGAAAATGAAAGGCTTCGTATGGGAACAAAACAGACAATGGACGTTTCGGGTACAAACCCTTCATCAGCACAACAATACACAAATAAACGTGGAAAACAAATAAAATATAATGAAAAATAACTTGTATCGTCTGTACTCAATGGTGGTTGCAGTATGAATGAAATGTTAGCGTGGGTAGAGGATAGGGTGCCCCAGGGGGTGATCTGACTGATAAGAAAAGGTCAGCGTCAGGGAACAGAACCTTCCAGAAAATAATGGAAGATAAAAGACATATATAAGTGGTAGTAGTAGTAGTAGTAGTAGTAGTAGTAGTAGTAGTAGTAGTAGTAGTAGTAGTAATAGTAGTAGCAGTAGTGATAGTAGTAGTGAGTGGTAGTAGTAATAGTAGTAGTAGTAGTAGTAGTAGTAGTAAGTAGTAGAAAGCTGTAGTGAAACAGTAGGGGGCGAGGTGAAAAAGTCACGGCGGAGGTGGGGTTGGGGGGGGGGGGGGGGGGGGGGGGGGGTGTTGAATGAACGAAGGTCGAATCTTCGCGAAGGAAATACGAACGGTCGGATGGCTGGCGATGTGATAGTAAAGTGGAATATAGATAGATAACTATGCGATTACGTGCTCTCTGTGTGGGATTGCTTACGTTGGTGAGACCGGAAAGAGGCTGGGTGACAGATTCGTGCAGCACTTGCGCGACATAACGAACTGTGCAGACACTTCAATCTGCCGGACTACTGCGATGTACAGCGTGTGTGTGTGTGTGTGTGTGTGTGTGTGTGTGTTTAGTTTTTGCCATTCGGACACTTCCGCCCGCCGACGTAGGGAAACTCACCTGATCAAGTCGTTGGGAACGCTGACTCCACGCGGACTCAACACCAGGATTGACCACCACTAACCTCCACTTCGTATCCCGCTGTGCAACCACCTCTTAGTCAATACTATCTTTGAGCCTTTTCGATGTCAACGTCACCCATATTCATAACCACTGCTGCCACTACAGCTACTGCTGCTGCTACTAATACTACTTCTACCACCACTGCCACTACTACTACTACTACTACTACTACTACTACCACCACCACCACCACTACTACTACTACTACTACTACTACTGTTCATACAACTACCCCCCCCCCCCCCTCTCTCTCTCTCTCTCTCTCCCTCTCTCAATTCCCCCTCTCTACCGGTCCGCCCCCCCCCTTTTTTTTTTTCCTTCTCTCCCCTCTTTTCTATCTATCTATAGATAGTATGCAGATGACGTCACTCATGCCTTTGTTATTGCTTTTGCCATCCGCGTCTGTGAGTTGTTCTCACTAAACTGCATTAACCAGACTATAAAAGTTCATGGTTACACAGAGTTCGTTTGTTGGTCCGTTATACTTCCGGATGGCAATGTTGTGAACTCCTTGGCCAAGCGCATTCTATCTATATTCCACTTTACTATCACATCGCCATCCGACCGTTCGTATTTCCTTCGCGAAGATTCGACCTTCGCTCACCCAACAACCCCCCTTCCCCCCCCCCCCCCCTCCCCCACCTCCGTCGTGACTTTTTCACCTCGCCCCCTCCAGTTTCACTACAGCTTTCTACTACTAACTACTACAACTACTACCACTACAACTACTACTGCCACTATTACTACCACTACTGCTACTGCTACTACTACTACTACTACTACTACTACTACTACTACTACTACCACCACCACCACTAATATGTCTTTTATCTCCCACCCATGTCTTATAGTCGGTGTTACGATTTAAGAAGCCGTACTTTAAAACTGCGTTCGCAAGTTCAGTTATTTTCAGTATATTCTTATAATAATAATAATAAATAAATAAAATAGAATTCCCTTTATTCATGGAAAATTTGTATCTAGGGTCTATACCAAGGGAAGGCTGGAATAACCTAGGCATCAGCCGCAGTTCAGCTCCCCAAGTCGAGCTAGGGCGAGGTGACTAGCTCAAGGTCACACAGGGCAGCGGCGGCGGTTGATCGAACTCGGTACCTTTCGGGTACGAAGCAAAGACCGTACCGCTGAGCCACGCTGCCCAAAAATAGAATAATCTATTCGTTATCAAGTTTCTCCTCCTTTCCGTTATTTATTATCATTATTATTATTATTATTTTTATTATTATCATTATTATTATTATATTATTATTATTATTATTATTATTATTATTATTATTATTATTATTATTATTATTATTATTATTATTATTATTATTATTATTATTATTATTATTGTTATTATTTTGCATGACAAAAAAAAAAAAAAAATTAAAAATCCTCATCAATAGAATGGACAAAGTATTATAAAAGAATCGTAACAGGAAATATTATATAACACATTTTCCTCTATTTTTCTTTAAATTAAGCTATAACGAAAATATACGGGGGAAAAAACAATAAAAACAAAAAAAAAACAACAAAAAAACAACAACAACAAAAACCCAAAGAAATAGAATGGACAACATAAAATAAAAAAGAATCTTATGGTGGCTTGAAATACACGTAACGAGTCATATCGTTGCCCCAACGGCATCTAACGCGTTAGAAATCAAACTTATCTAAGTGACCAAGTGTTACTGTGTGCCATCGGATAAGTTGGCCTGAGAGCCTGGGATTTTAATTGTTTTGTTTTTTTAATGGTATACTTTAGGAAGTGACGAATAAGTGTGAAGAGGTCTTTGCACTGACGAACAGGTCCGATGTTCGTCAGTGCTGATCAATGGTGGGCAGTGGCACAGACCGAAGAGAGGTTGTCTGTGGGCGGTGGCACCTGTTGTTCAATACTGACCAATAGACACCAGGTTATTGGTCAGTACTGACCTCCAGGCACTGGCGTCTATTCGTCAGTACTGACCCGCATGTGCTTGCGCCTGGGAGTCAGTACTGACCAATAGCCCTAGCCTTTCCATAATAAAGCTTTAAACTCAATGGGTGTTTGAGCTATTTTCATGGACCTAAGCCCTTACCAGATAATGATGAATGACATCAAAATCTGCATTATCTATCTAATTGTAATAAAGACCTGAGCATTTTCAATGAACAGTGAAATCCGACCTGCCAACCCTTTACATATTCCAAAAGTGGAATCAAAATGCCAGAAAACGGAAAACTCAAAAAATAGGAATTTGTAATTTTACGTATCATCTAGTTGCTTAAAGCTACCATTATTAACCTCCGAATTTTATCAAGAGATAATTCCCTCCCAAAAAAATAAAGAGGGGAATTCTGGCACAGCTGGCAACACAATAATGTGTTTTAGGTAATGGAATGGGGATGTTGGGGGGGGGGGGGTTGCTATTCATTTTCTTACTACCTCCCTTTTGGCAATCCTTAAACATATACTTTTTTTTCTTAAACCTTTGAAAATCGGAATTTTAGACACAATGGTGGAATGACGGAAAGGATGAGTGAAATCGGAAAGATTCTGGAAAAACTCTGCCTCAATAAAGCTGAGTTGCTTTGATGTCACTTTTAGCATGCTCACCCTTCATCCAGTAAAGGCTGGGCAATCCATTTCTTGAGTAATCGAGTACCAAATCTTGTGCAGGTGTGATTCAAAACGCCAAACAGAGAGCCTCTTTCTAAGCCATCACATGAATTGTAAAAGACTTCCAAGTTAGCCAGGCACTGCGCACTCAAATGCATGTGCTTGGATTTTATTGTAAATTGTTGAAAATTGCTGTTAGAGGAAGAAGCAAAGTTTACCCAATGTTAAAACTTAACTTAATGAGTACTGTCTGACAAGATCCAAATAAACACAAATAGTATACATAATAATATTTCCACTATTTAACACAGGAATCAATTTCTGATTGTCATTGTTTATTGGATGATAAAATATTTCTTTTCCCTATTAGCATAACTTTTATAATGAGGTCACTATTTACAAAGCATTCAAACCATTATAAATAACACCTATCTTTATATCTTACCAAGAGAACAGGTAATGAACTTGGGTTTCAATCAATCCAGGGTCATAATGTGGTTGCAACGCTCTTTGTGAAACTATTTAGTCAAAACCATAAAGCAAGGTAAATTTCATTTTATATAAATTGAGTCTACATTGGGGTCCTGATAGCTCAATTGGTAGAGCACCTGTCTCACAAGCAGGGGACTGGTATAGATTTTCGGCGTGGTAAAACAAGATTTAATTTTATATAAATTGAGTCTTGGCATCGGTGCCCCAATAGCTCAGTTGGTATAGCATACGTTGCATAAGCAAAGGGACTGGTATGGTGTAGTCCTGAATTATCTACCCCCCCCCCCTTCCCCCCTCCCCTCCCCCCCCCCCACACATCAGTGATTATATTCCTAAATGAAAGTACTTTGCGATTGACTGGCAAGCATCCTATCAAAAGAGTAACAAGCAGTTGTTACTGTCCATTCAATGCATAGACACTGTGATAAATTCTCATTCCATAGACAAAACAACAAAAAGAAAGAACAAAAAAAAAAAGAACTTTTTGTTTATTTTGTTTATTGCTTTAGGTCTCTTCCAACACAAATGAGGTTATATGAGAGACCGCTGAAACAAAAAAACAAGCAATCTGACAAAAATAGTACAAATGTAAATCAAAATCATAACCTAAAGATATAAGCTAAATTATAAATAACCAAGAACAAACAGGCAGAAGATTTACAGAAAAAAAAAATATCCCCTGTCAAAAATACAATCACAAACCAAAGAAGCAGGATAGGCTAGTAAAGAGAAGAAGAAACGACATCACTATCGGATCGTACACCCATGCGAACATCATAAGTATATGATTCAAGGGTGATGCTCCCATCCAACCACCCGCAAAAAAAAAGAACAAAACAATCAAAAGTTAAAGGTCTATATATACAAACGAAGGCAACAATGGTGATGAGATGAATGATGATAAAGATCCTAAGATGATAATTACCTTGTCATGGTAAGAATGCCATCGAGATTAAAGTTCTTGAGGTATGAGATAATGGTTGATAGACAGACCATGACTGGCTTGGGGAGATTGAGAACCTTCTGGACGTTTTGAATGTCTGGATCAATTTTATTTTTCAATAGAGAAATTATAATAACAAGAGATAATTAATAATTATAATAATAATAATAACAATAATAATAATAATAATAATAATAATAATAATAATAATAATAATAATAATAGTAGTGGAAGTGATGATGTGGTGGTTGTAGTAATATTGGTGGTGATAACAATATGGTGGCAGTGGTTGTCGTAGTAGTAGTAGAAGTAGTATTAGGAGTATTAGTATTAGTAGTAGTAGTAGTAGTAGTCGTAGTAGTAGTAATAGTAGTAATAGTAGTAGTAGTAGTAGTAGTAGTAGTAGTAGTAGTAGTAGTAGTAGTAGTAGTAGTAGTAGTAGTAGTAGTATTGTAGTAGCAGTAGTAGAAGTAGTAGTAGTAGTAGTAGTAGTAGTAGTAGTAGTAGTAATAGCAGTAGTAGTAGTAGTAGTAGTAGTAGTAGTAGTAGTAGTAGTAGTAGTAGTAGTAGTAGTAGTAGTAGTAGTAGTAGTAGTAAAATATACTTGTTGAGCACTCTTCAAAATCACGAGGAAGTGCTCAGAGTGCTTTACAGGGGCATCAACAATTCAATTTGAAAAATAACAAAGTCTTAAGAAGCTTTTAAAAACATATCTTCAAATGAAGAATGACGTATTTCTTTTGGAAGTTTGTTCCAGAGGGTTGGGATGTTTCTAGCGTAAGAGTTCTTTCCTTGAGTGACAAGCAATTTTCCATCGGATGACGAGCGAAGGGATCGGGTTGGTGTATATAACTCCAATTTATCATAAAGATAAGTTGGTTGATATGTGTTGAGGTACTCAAAACACAATGTCAGAATTTTGTACACTATTCGCTCCTTATCAGGAAGCCAATGAAGCTCTTTTAGCAGAGGTGATGCATGATGTTTCTTGCTGCGCTTAAGGACTAATTCTTTGCAGCCTGTCTTTTAATTTTATTTCTAAAAATGAAATAAGTATGAATTCAATACCTTTTTCATAAAACTTGCTCAGCTTGGACACTGACTCATGGGACGAGGGAATATCTTCACTCTTCAGCTTTTCTACTCGAATTCTGTCATCGTTCTTGACACTTCACAAGAAAATTGAGGAAAAGAAAGAGGTCTTGATAAATGATAGTTGAAATCATGAGAATAAAATAAAGTAGATACAATGATAATCATGACCTAAATGAGAATAAAATTGAGTTACTGCTATTCAGATCTATAAATTATAAATAAAATTTCCCTCGCCATTGGGGCTGCTGGCATGCTTTAATCTGTATACTCATGACATAAGGTTTTGTTTTAGGATGTTTTGTTGTTTATTTCTTTTTTTAAAACATTATTTTGATCAGTTTATGACTTTTAATACAACAAAACATCAAAGCTCATCTACCATTGAAAAAAAAAAGTTTCCTTTTGATCAAATTTTGGGTGGACCGTACCTTCCCCGGGTTGCTAGGCATTTTGAACACCTCTTTTAGCCAATCAGAGTTCGAACCTGGTGCTATATAAGCGAAGCGTGGGAAACTAGTGGGCATTCTTGTAAGTTTCATCCAGCTGAACAGAATACCGCTTTCCAGCGGTCCTGTTTTATATCATTTTATTATTGTGGTGTTCCTTATTCGTGGATGTCAGTGGAAGGAGACAAGAAAGGGTGAATGGAGAAGTAGAGATGTATCATTCTTATTTGTGTTATAGATGTAATTTAGTTTATGTAATAAATGCATCATGTTTGTAAATCTTGATATCCATTTATTTTATCATTACAATTGTCTGGCCATGAAACACAGACTTTCTCCTTCTTTCTCTTCCCTCTGATCAGGCTAGGCTCAGTGCAGTGGCCTGATCTTCCACTCCGAGGGAACTTATCAACAAGATCCCTCTTTTTATCCTCCTAGTCTTTTCGTTTCTTTTCTTCTTTTCTTTTGTTGACGTTTCGGGCTATCTGGCTCTACCAACTCTCTGGGAGCTGCCCGAATCGTCACAATAGCAATATAGAGATTTGTAACCTGCCATGAAGTTGATGATAAATGTTTGTAAAAAAAGGTGCAAGTCTGCAAATCTAAAAAGTATGGATATGGAAAACATTTTTCACAGAATTTCCTAATTCTACCAGCAGTTTTGTTATATTATTTTGGACTTGGTTTATTGATGCACACATTGGTTCTTTTTTTTTGGTTTTTTAAAATTAAACATTATAATATGCAATCTGTTTTTAATGTGTATTGTTTAATTTAAATAAAAGACATTGTTTTTTCATATTTAGTTGATTAAAGAGTGAAAGTTTCTCCATTCTTTATATTAAATAAAAGTTGTTTTCTCATCTGTCAAAATCCATCTTATTATAAAAACGTGAGCTTTATATAAAGCAACATCCGCTTAATGTGATCAAAGCACTTCCCAAAGGGGTCCCAAATCAACATAAAAAATTAGCATGCTGGATGAGACATACCATCCATAAAGTATTATTACAATTTTTTAGCTGTTTTTTTTGGCTGTTAAAAGTCAATTACCCATTAGTCTTTTCTAAGGACTCAAATTTGTCTTGCATCCAGCATAACTCGACCTCGAGACCTGCAGATCACAAGCTGAGCATCATTTCATTAGACCACAAACCCACATTACAACACCATTTATATTAATGATAAAAACAATCTTTAATTGACTCCTGGAAGCTATGTCTGTAAATAAACACTAGTTTATAAAATTTGTACTTTCTGACTGTGTCTAAACCAGTCACCTGCTGAGCCCTAATGTCTTCTTCGGTTGTTGGTGGTGGCTAGAAAGTGAATTGCTGATGTTTGAATTTAGTGGCAGATGTGTTTGAAGTTCTAGTTCTAGAGGTTTACCCAATATTAGAAAAAAAATCAATGTGAAAACAATGGTCTCGATCCCAGTCAGCTTACCTCATGGATGCAATATCAGACACAATTCTATCCATATCAGAAGACAGATTATCTGGCACCAAAATCTCCACAGGCTCAAGATGGGCTATTCGTGTTTCTAGTTCTGAATAAGAATCACCGTCTGTGAAACTGTCAAAGATAACATCTCCAGTGGCTGGATCAACACACTGAGAAAAAAAAATGAAATCTTGGATCTAAAAGTTTAAGGAGCTAGATCTTGAAACCATTCGCCTGATATCTGATCAAATGCATGTTTAGTCAAATTTGTATAAGACTCCACTGATGGGATCAGAAAAAGTTATTATCTTGAGCAATTAGACGCTTTATTATACTTATAAAGCACTCGCAAACACAAGTTTACATGAATTTAATTTATTTACAAAGTGTTTGCAATCATGAACTTTTATGTATTTAATTTCACCTAAATCAAAATTTATATGGTAATTCATGAAAGAGAAAAAGAAAGGATCAATAATTCTTATTGAGAGAAAAATTCAAAATACTGAATTTGAGTGTAAGTTATGAGCATACTGTTTGGAAAAATGTGAAATCAATCCAAATGAAAAACATAAATTTTTAATAAATAAATTTTAAAAATAGATAAATAAATAAAGAAACAGACAAACAAACAAATATATTAATTAATCAAAGGTCATAAATAAATGAATTAATAAATACCACTAGTCCAATTTCCTTCCTTTTGGTGGCCAAAACCTGTGAAGACTCATAGAGACACATGAGGTAGTTATTAGCCTTGAACCCTGATGATGATTCGCTACCATTCTCGGAAACTGGATCCACATGTAGATAAATTCAGTTAAGGTTCTTAACTTCAATATTGATAATAAAAAATATTAAAAACTCTGGAAGGTCTCTGTTTATTTCTGAGAAGACATACCAATAATAATAATAATAATACACATTTATATAGCGCTCATTCTCGTGTAAAACACAAGCTCAGGGCACTTTACAATATAAATATCAATTTTAAGTGAAAAAAATAAAATAACAATAATAATTCATAGCCAAATCAAGGATTCATAGAGTCAATAAAAACAAATACAGTAAAAATATGTCTTGAGATTCTTTTTAAAGGTAGGTAAAGACTTGCACTCCCTCAGACCACGTGGTAGTTCATTCCAAATCTTGGGGCCGAAACAAGCAAACGATCTATCACCAAATTTTGTTCTTGATCTTTTTTCCGAAATTTTCGTTTGGTCATTACATGATCTTAAAGTGTAATTTTCAAATTTACACATGACCATGTGATCTGTGAGATATGCCGGTGCTATACCAGTCAAACACTTATAAACAAGACACGCTGCTTTGTAATATGTGCGCTTTTCAATGGGCAACCAGTGGAGAGAGGCCAACAAAGGGGTTGCATGATCAAATTTTTTTTTGCCAAAAACTAATCTTGCTGCACTGTTTTGCAGTAGTTGTAATTGTACCAATTAATAAAATTGCCAAAATATATATATAATCACGAAACGGAGAATCCTCTTAATTGCCATGGCATGCAGCAAATGAAGTAAGACAGAGAGAGAGAGAGAGAGAGAGAGAGAGAGAGAGAGAGAGAGAGAGAGAGAGAAAGAGAGAGAAAGAGAAAGAGAGAGAAAGAGAAAGAGAGAGAGAGAGAAAGAGAGAGAGAGAAAGAGAAAGAGAGAGAGAGAAAGAGAGAGAGAGAAAGAGAGAGAGAGAGAGAGAGAGAGAGAGAGAGAGGGGGGGGGCAGAGGGAGAGAGGGGGATGCTTTGGCACACGACATAACTATAGTACTATATGCTTCGGTATTGTCATTCATGGTTTTACGCTTCTTGTGATTTTTTAATTTTAATTTTGGCTTTTTTTTTTTCATACCAGAGCAAATAATTTCTTTAAATCTATTTTTGTCTAATATTATGTCCCCTGAAGTAGAAAATAATGGATTGTCTGATTTCAGACAATTGCCTGACGATTTACAGACCTTTATTAAATTACTCAATTCATGATTTGATGGGATAGCAAGGTTTCTTACACTGTAACTTACAGTCCAGGAAATGCTACATCATTAATTGTATTCCATAAATTGGTCTAGACGATGCTCTGCTAGATGAGAAAGAGATAATAATACAAGAAAATATTATCCCAAACAATCACCTAAATTTCCAAAAGTTATGTTTTACTTTTACACTCATGCCTGCTCCATGCGAACAACAAAATAAAGGATATCTTCCCCAATCAGTGTTGATTTTGTGTAGAGAGCCGTCAGCTTTCTAGAAAACGGAGCAGACTTGTTGTCTCCAGCAGCTTTCAGATGAGCCGTTTCCATCTGTTTGACCACACCTACCTGGTCAGCAAGGTGTAGAAGAAAAACAGACATTTATGTGATTTGGTATATCTTGACTATTTCATCATTCAACTTTATTGTGAAAAGACATATATACAAACTCAAAAAAATATGTAAGTCAATATATTTGTATCAATTATTTTCTCAAGACAATAATTATAGTATTTCAAAAGATAAACTGGATGTCAATCCTTTTTTTTTTTTCATCTCAATGCTTGTGTGTTTTAGGCCCTCATGGCACACTTAGGTCATTTCAACACCAGTATAAAAGAAGATTATTGAAACAAAACACAACAAAAATATGGTCTATTTTATCTCAATCTGGTTACATGTTTAGGTGATCAAATGCTGAAAATTGAATTTAAAATCTACTATATGCAATCTAATTGCAATTAACAGTGACCAGTGACCAGGTTTATTTCTTGAGCTGAGTCATTGCAACTCATTAAACTAATTGAAAAAAAATCTTTTTCCTCAAATTTTGTAATTTTGATCAAATTTAAATTTATTACAGTCCAAACCGGTAATTGAGACAATTCCTTGGGAAAGGAATTTTAAAAATATATATATTCATTCCCTTTCAAATAGCCAGTCGCTTAATTGGGATGGCCCTCTGCATAATGGAGATTAAATTTGACAATGACCTTCCCCATAAAAGAGCTTTTTCGTTGTCTTCAATCAATTAAAACGATGGTTCATAAAATGCACACAAGTCTAACGGGACAGTCAACCTGGAGTGAACAATAACATTTACCGGTGTCCCCTGTTAGTGTCTATCATGACAACCAATCGGGTTTGAGGTCAAACCGTTCGTCCTAGTCATCACAGAGATATGAACAATAAAATTTACCTTATCCCTTGTTATTATCATCGACTGCCATGGTCACATTCATGAGTCAATGACCACGATGCTAGGCTAGCAGGTAAACTGACCAATGGCGCGATGGGTAATGTGTTATGGCTTTGTTCAAGGCTGTCATCACCAAATGGTTTGTTTGTTCAATGAGACAAATGCATTCTTAACCCGCTGATACATTAATTGTTTTGTACAGTTATATTTGTTTCTAATTGTTAGAGGTAGATTAAAGTGTCGTTTGTTTATCATTAAGACCTGAAACGTCAATGTCTGATAAACGTTTTTTGCAGTAATTGACATGCAAAGTTATTACGACGAGATTTAAACAATGATGAAGGCAGTCGGTATAAAACTCGCCACATTGATATCCAATCATCCATTCTGCATATTGTGGACAATTCATCAATGAACATGGCTTCAAGCTGACAAAGTTAAAGTCACACAAGAACTTCAACTCCCTGGAGCCACCTATGCCAGTGTTGCACAAAAGATGAAAATTGGAAAGTTGACAGTCAGGCAAATTTCTAAACAAAACGATGCCATTCTGAAGCTGAATGAATCTTCAAGGAGTTTGTGTTGAAAACGTTAGCAACAAGGCATGTTGGAAGATGTGGAAGACGCACTGTCTGAATGGTTGGCACAAAAGAACTTACAAGAGGGAAGAATCACTGCAGGGTGGACAATGGTAATACCTGATAAATTGCTCAATTTCATGGCTACCGCTTAACTGGGACAATTTGTTGGGAACCGAGCCATCCCAATAAACCGGCTTGGACGGTATTTGTAATTTTTACCCCAACACAAAAACACTTTGTGTAATGAACTACAAACTACAAATGAGCAAAGCAAAAATAAATCACCTTGTATCCAGCTGCCACAAGTCTTCTAACATGCACAAATAATCTGTGCACAGGGATGCTGGCAGTCATGAAATTGTGATCCATATGGCAGAATATGTTCAACACTTTTGATGCAATCTGTCGCAAAAAAAAAATAATTAAAAATAAACTTAAAATTTAAATAAATGCTAAGAAAAAAATAAATTATCATTACAATCTTTAACAACATTTCATAAACAAACAATAAAATAATAGTCATAATAATAATAATAATAATAATAATAATAATAATAATAATAATAAATATAATTGCGCATTATACTGAATTAGCAAATATACAAATTATGTTAAGTGCAATCAACTGCACAAATTTGAATAATTAAATCAATGATCATCCCACCTTGGATTTATCTTGTCAGGAGTTCTACTTGAGCCCCTGTATTATTATTCTCATTTTCTTTGAAAAGGCCTGCCCCAGGTAATCCACCTTAAATTTTTCATTAATTATAAGGAAATGCCAAAAAAAAAAAAATAGAACTAGGTGAGGGTACTCAATGTCTCCAGGACAACCTCAACACTAATGTAAAATGGACCAAAAAAGAAAAACCCCAAAAAATCCCACAAAATTCCATTGTTCCAAATTCTATGTAAGGAATAGAAAATGAAGATAATGGCAATGGCTACCACATACACGATTCACAATGCAGCATAGTTCAAAATTAGCTTAATATTAACTGCTTGGTCAGCGTATATAGCACTTAAAAAAAAATAATTAAATAAGGCACTGCCAAGCAGTACTTTTATGACTGCATTGTGTAATTAATAGGGATCATACAATAATGCTTTGCACAACCCCATGATACAGTGCATCTCGATTACAACAAAGTTGGCAGGACTAGAGGTCAATTTTCAAGATAATGGAGGTTTAGTAGAATTCAAGGTGTCACTTTTAACATCATTAAACAATAGATATAATCTTGTTGTTTCATACTTGAAGTTGGTAAAAATAAACGTTTTACTCCCCTCACCACATTGCCCCACAAGCTCACAACACTTGGAGGATTGACCTTCAACCCATAATTGACTGGATTAATAATTTAAAATTCATGGATCATCCCTCCACTATATCTCTATCTCCCCCCCTCCCCTCATGGTTATCATCACAGAAATGTAATCTCCTCACTCCTATTCTTCTTCACACCTCACCTTGCAAGGATATGCGTAACATCCAACCTACCATGTGCACACAGCCACGCAGAGAGACAAAATCATCCAATTGTGAGTATTGCTTCAGATGACACTGAATCACCCCTCGCTTGCAAAACACTCTCATACTCATACTATGCCTCTACCCCTACGCACTTATTTTTAGTGCATTATAATGTGAAAGTGGTCTATAAAATCGTGGCAGTGTGTAAATAAACTCACTGAGTTGGACTTGGAAAGCGATGCAAAATTTTTTTATGCTTGTCTTGTCTTCACTCGGATGCTTTTTTGCGAATATTTCATTGTAGCTGAGGTGTGTGGTTATTAACTTCGTTAAATGCGAAGTGGCTATAGTAGTGTCAAATAGGATTTTTTAAAACAGGGATTTTTCAAGTTTTCATTGAACTTGAGAATTCATTGAATCCGAGGTGCAGTGTAGTTTAAATGAAGTGATGATATTAATTTATATCTATTTAAATTTTTTTTAAACAAACCTCTGCATCCTCTCCAAAGAATCTGTATTTATATCCACACTCTACAAACAAAAGGGTATCAGAATATTGAGACTTTATTTCAATAAACTGAAGTTCCAAGGGAGTGTATTTTATTGCAGACTTTGCTTTCTTGTTCTTTTCACTTTGAAATTGAGACAAAGATTCTTTGACTGAATTTGAGGGGGATTTACTTCGTTCATTTTTTGATCCTGCAGTTGATGGCTGCTTTGGGTCTTCATCCTCATCTTCCATCTGTGAATTATCTTTGTTTTCATCATATGATTGTGTAAAATCAATAGTGAAACAATCTTGTGATACAAACTCTCTCCGACTGGATCCATTGTTGTCAGAAATGCTGTCATAATCGAACTGCACTAGGTTTTTAGGCTGAGCGCACTTTGAAGCAGATATTTTAGTTTCTACATTTTCTTGAGTTTGAAAATTCAATACATCATCTCCATTTTCATTTTCAAATTCAAGACAGGATTTCTTTTCTTTCGGTTCGCAATTGTCATGACCATTCTCAGTCTGCTGCCTCTTTTTGCATGGTTTCTGTTGTTCAACCTAAAAAAAAATAATGCACAATAATTATTTCCCATAATAAATCAATACATAGTAAAATCCAGTTACCCCAAAATTCATCATCAATTCAGTTAAGCTATACATCTTGGTTTCAGTTTGAAAAATAAAAGGAAATTTTTAAAAACAGTGCTTATTCATGAATATCTAATATGTGACTTATTGTCTTAAATCATTATCATGTTGAGGTGAAATTGATTCTTGAATTTTAAACTAAACTGATGAAATTTGAGTTTAAATTTTTTAAAAATATAATAATAAAATCATGGGAGTAAGTTCTATTTCTTTACTTCTCATTCTTGATATCTTAAAACTTAAACTCAATTTTCTTAACCTAGTACATTCTGACATAATGCCAAGTCACATACTGAGTTGTCTGCCCCAAAGACATTGTAGTCAATGCTAATAGGCTGGAATAATGCGCACAAATTTGTTAAATGGGTTTGGTTATCAGTGCTGATGGTGACAAAGTAAAAAAAAGAGGAATATTTTGAGCAATTGTCTATAAGCCCTATTTCTACTGATTAACCCTCACTTTTAAAGCAAATGAGATGATAAATTAACATTGATACTCTAGTTAACTTCTGAAGAGTGGGAAACTGCACCAACTCCAAAAAAAAATAGCAGATGTCTGTGAACCAGAGGAAACCATCAGCATTGGGTTATAATAACAAGGGCACAACCTGAGTTGAATGTCAAGGACATGAGATGACTTGTTAAAAACAAGAATTTGCACTGAAGAGGTAGTATTTTCCCACGTATAGCAATGGTATAGACGTTTCACTTTTGGATAGTTTAGAATTTGTTATCAATACAACTTGAACTGTTTTCAAATTATCAATATTCTTGTTATTGAACACAACCCTAAGACTGTCACAACCCAAACTAAATTAGTTTATAAATTTCAATATACTCATACAATAAATTTCAATATACTCATACAAATACTTTTCTTTTGGTAAAAAATAAGCATCTTCATTAATAATTTATCCCTTTCCTTAAATAAAAAAAAAAAAGTAAGATATTGAAAGAGGTTTTCCACTTTTTACAAGTTTGATTGAGAGTTTATTTAACCAATTATTTCATTATAATTTTGACAAATTTGATTTTTTTGCAACACTAATGCTTTTAAACCACTGGACCAATTGTCACCAAATTTGCATGGTATTTACAATTGACATAAAGATGGTTTGTATGTATTATGAGGTTGATTAGACATAGTGATGATTTTATTTAAAAATGTTATTTGTTTCATGACATCCCATCGAAAGCAGACGCTATCATTTCTAGTGCATGGGTTGTGTATCAAGTTGGTTAGCATGTATGACAATGAGATGGAAGTACTTGCATTGAATTGGTACCAGTTAGTGGTTCCTCTCATTGAATACAATCAATTACTTAGAATTTTTATGATGAACCATTTTCCGTTCTTAAATTTGGGAAGGAATTCTAAGATAATGGAGGAAAAATATATAAGATATCAAATTCAAAAAATATCTCTTCGTGCCCAAATACAAAGCTCCAGGGAGTTCAAATTTTATTCACCACTTTTAACCCCCCCCCCCCCCCCCCCCCAAAAAAAAAACAACAGAAATCCTTATCAGTGATGCAAACCTGAGTTACACCATTGATGCTGCTTTCTATGTAAAAACTGTAAAATTCAGAGAAATCAAGGAAGCATATTGATAAATCATGCTTGGATCCATTGCCTGTTTTTGTGATATTTGTGTAAAAAACAAAAGTTGTCCCTGCCGAGCCGAGAGTAATTTCACAGATGTTCGCCAGATATTTTATGTTGCTCAAGATAAATAGCAGCCAATTTTTAAAGTTGCCAATTATTGTTTTTTTTAATTATGATGATTCTCAATGAAAATGATGTAGTAATATTACATTGCGATGTGCACAGATTAGCTGGTCTTATAACCCAAATTGTTATGGGCTCATTGAATTGTTGTGATGGAAATACCCAAACTAACGCAAAGTTTTGTCCATTACAACAATGTTAAATCAAGCCCATAGTTGCGTTCCTGTATCAGTTGATCGGTAGCTTGCATGGCCATCACAATACTTCTTCTTCTTCCTTTGATTGCCCACAATCAATTGGTTGATTATTATGGCAAATATGAAACTGCTTTCTAATCTCTCTGTATTCCTTATTTATAATCGTTAGTCTAAAATCAATTTCCAGGGACATTCAGGGGTCGTCAACATTGGTCAGTGATGGTTTGTGTAAGGTCTAAGTATCTGCATAGCAACTTGCCACAAAAGCATCAATTGTAGTGGCTTCGGTCACTTTAGCGTCAAGCTGGTTCCAGTCCCTGACCGTACGCGGCAAGAAGGAAAAACCACGATATTGTGTTCTGTGTGTTATGAGGCTGTATTGGTTGTTGTTACCTCTTCTCTGTCTCAAAGGTGCTGGTATTAGTTTTTTCTTGATGACTGGGCATTCAGCGAGGTGGTGCTTGATCTTAAATAGCATTGTTAATCTTGCTGATTATCTGCGGTGTTCTAATTTCGGCCACTGTAGTTTTTCTAGCATGTCTGATACACTTGGGGTGTTGTGGTGTCTGTTTAGGACGTAGTGTGCAGCTCTTCTTTGCACTGATTCAATTTTTGAGACGTATTTTTGGGTGTGGGGATCCCAAACAGTGGAAGCATATTCCAGAACAGGTCTTACAAATGTTTTGTATGCCTTTTCCTCGATTTTCGAGGAGCTAATTTTTAGGTTTCACCTTAAAAATCTCAGTGTTTTGTTTGCCTTACTTGTGATCTTGTTAATATGCTCATCCCATGTTAGGTCTTTTTTCATGCTAACACCAAGATATTTTACAACATTCACTGTCTCCAATGTATGTCCATGTAAGTGGTATTCAATTATCTTGGGTGTTTTTGATCTTGTTATGGGCATTGATTTGCACTTCGCTGGGTGGAACTTCATATCCCAGCTTTCTTCCCATATTTCTAGTTGACGCAGATCCGCTTGCAGTTTGTCATTGTCAGTGCTGTAGACTGCAGTATCATCTGCAAAGCGTCTGGTTGTCGTGGTTAGATTAAGTGGCAGGTCATTAATGTATGCCAAGAATAGACATGGTCCTAAGACAGATCCCTGAGGGACACCCGATCTAACAACTTGCTGGCGGTCATGTAGGAAGTTATCAATCCATGTTTGGGTTGTGCCCTGTATGCCGTAATGATGGATCTTGTGCATAAGCAGGCTGTGATTCACACGGTCAAAGGCTTTGGCAAAGTCCATGATAAGGACGTCTGTATGGAGTCCCTTCTCCAGATTGGTTGTCAGCTCTTCCGTAAATTCCAGCAGTTGGGTCTCGCAAGATCGCAAATGTCTGAAACCGTGTTGGTATTCGGTTAGTACATTGTGTTGTTCAAAGTGATTCATGATGTTGCTGACGATGATGTGCTCCATTAGTTTGCAGATGATGCATGTCAAGGAGATGGGCCTATAAGTTTTCGTAGTCTTTTCCTTTCTTAAAAACGGGTGTTACATTGGCATTTCTCCAATCTGATGGTATTACACCTGAGGCCAAGGAGGACTTGAAGATGGCTGTGATACCTGGGGCAAGTTCTGGAGCCAATTCTTTTAAGATGCGGGGGGGATAGGTTGTCAGGACCACTGGCTTTGTGGGGGTTAAGTTTAAGTAGTAGTTTCATTACTCCTTCTTCTGTGATGGTAATGTCATTCATTATAGGAGTGTTGGTGGTCTTCCTTGATGTCTTGTTAAGAAACTCTGCATTTGAAAATTCTTTTCTCTCACTGAAGACAGATTGGAACTGTTTGTTAATGATCTCAGCCTGCTCTTTGGGGCATAGAATAGAAATGCATAATGTTGATAAAAAAAAATAACATAGAAGAGGGTTAAAGCATTTAAATACATTATATTTTCTAATATCATATATATACAAATTAACCTTTAAGTTGGATGAACCCATATTTCGGAAGATTCCAAGTGTCATAGTTTTGACACCTCTGTCAATCATACTGGAAATATGACTCAGCATCGGTAGTCCACCCCTACCCCCTTCCTGATTATATTTACATGTTTTTGAAAACTCAATTCCCCCCCCCCCCCCCTTGTTTCGGAAAGAAATAAAAAGGTCTACAAAAAATTCAATGTGGCAACCTGGTTACGCCAGTTACCTCGATCGGCAGGGATCACTTTTACGAAAGAACCGTTTTTGCTTGGTTAACGAACTGGTGCTCCAATAATTGTAACTTATAATTAAAAATTTGTTGTAAAAATAGTACAATGATTTGGCATTTGGTAGACTGTGGCAACTGTGGAAAAAATGATTTTTATTTAAAATATAATTAGACGTCTAGTCTAAATTATATAAAGAAGCGGAAAATGAAGAGGACAGAGCAAGCCATGGAAAGGGAGAGAGAGAGAGAGAGAGAGAGAGAGACAGAGAGAGAGAGAGAGAGAGACTAGAGAGAGAGAGAGAGAGAGATAGATAGATAGATAGATAGAAAGATACATATATATATGGAAAAGGCTATTCAGACCCGGGTCTGAATTGCTTCCCGTGGCAATTCGGACCCGAGTCTGAATTGCTTCCCGTGGCAATTCGGACTCGAGTCTAAACTGAATAGAACTCCGTGGCTAACCAGGGTCGAGTCTGAATAACTCCATGGCTCTTCGACTCTGAATACTGCAATGCAATGCGCCAGAATGATGAACTTATCATTAGTATCATTAGTGAAACTCTCAGTTACTATTCCGTTTGCAGCTATAGAAACCGTATTGGTCTTCCTGAACACACACACACACTCATGAGTATCTCTAATTCATTAAAAACAGAATAATCACACACACACACACTCCCCCCCCCCCCCCCCCAGCAATCATTTCCACAACCCAAGAGCCGGCGGCTTTTTCTCTTTGATCTCGTATCACCATGTTCTCCCCTGCGTCCAGCACCTCGGTCGTTTGTGGGTTACCCCCCCCATCAATCCCATTACCAGTTGATCATTTTCTTTCCGTATTCAACCAGTGTTTATTTTATTTCGGTACCAAGTCCAGTATTATCTAATAATATTAGTATTAGACAGTACTCTGCCCCTACCCCAGTGGCGGGGCTCTATTGCATGGCTTGCTGCCAAGAATCGCCTCTATTTTTATATTTAAAAATAAAACAGCATATTTTTTTAATTAAAAAAGAATTAAGACACTGCCTTTTGTCAAAGCCCGACCTATACTGCCTTTTAAATAAAACGCCCAATGCCCAAAGTCATATTGCACTTTTTCGCGGCGGCAAATGACAAATTATATTAATGTAGAGATATGTCATGCATGTATCTTTGGCAACACGCTCATGGCAAATCAAATAAATCTTCCAATCATTACACAAAGACACTCTTTTTTCTATGCGAGGGCAAATTGATTGTTAACGTTTACAATTGCGACTACAATTGTAATCTCCCAAAGACCACGATTATTTAGATCTATGTTTTGTTTTTTTAAGGAGCTTGCAACACATTTAGGTCATATCAGCGCCAGTAAAACTGGAGAAATTGGATAGCAAAAAGTTCTAGAATTACAATTAAAAAGTACTCAAGAAAAAGTAAGACAAAGGGGAATAATAGATCACCGCTTTTGAAGGCAGTCACCTTCGGGAGTTCTAAAACGTGACTTGCTCGCTCACTCGCCCTCCTACCGACTGACAACTGACACTGACAACTAAGAACGAGCAGCTTCTCCCCCCACCCTACCTACCACGCTTCACTTTCGCCCCAGTTTCCACTTCCGACACTTCCTGTGATTGCGTAGGCGCATTGTGGCAGGAGTCCGAATTGCCACGGGAAGCAATTCAGACTCGGGTCCGAATTGCCACTTCGTATATACAGTGGAACCTCCCGATTACGACACCTCAGAATAACGACAACCTCCTGATAACGACATTGGCCCATGGTCCCGATTTTTTTTCTATTTAAGATCAGTAAAGAAAACCTCCAAATAACGACGCACTTTTTGATAAAACCTCTGAATAACGACATCATTTTGGCGATTTTCGGCAGTTTTCGTAGATATCTGATACTAAAAATATCGAGTATGAGTACTCAAAGTTTATTAAAACGATTCCTGCTTGAACCAATGAGAACGCAGCTTTTTTTTGGACGAATCTTGGCTGATGTGCATTAACAAAAACCAAGGTATAAATGTAAGTGTAAGCAAGTAAACACAAAATCTTGGAAAATGTGATATTATGTGGTGATAGTAGTAGTAGTAGTAGTAGTAGTAGTAGTAGTAGTAGTAGTAGTAGTAGTAGTAGTAGAAGTAGTAGTAGTAGAAGTTGTAATAATAATAATAATAATAATAATAATAATAATAGTAGTAGTAGTAGTAGTAGTAGTAGTAGTAGTAGTAGTAGTAGTAGTAGTAGTAGTAGTAGTAGTAGTAGTAGTAGTAGTAGTAGTAGTAGTAGTTGTGTTTTTGTGGGAGGAGGAGGAGGAGGAGGAGGAGGAGGAGGAGGAATTTTATCTAACTCGCAGCGTCCGAATTACCTGTTTTTGTTTGTTTTAAAGGGTTTTATAGCGCTTGTGACACATCTATGTCATATCAGCGCCAGTAAAAAGGAAGAAAATTGGATAGTAAAAAACATTCTAGATTTACAATTGAAATAACATAAGAAAAAAAAGACAAAGGGGAATGGTTTAATAGGGAACAGATGTAGATTCCAGGAGCACACTATCAGTGTACTCAGTTCAGATCACCTAAAAGTCTCATCCAGACACACGCACAATTACCCTCTAAGAGGAATACACTACAATGTTTTGTTTGTTTTGTCAATGTTAATAAAAAACTGGTCCCGCGGGCCTTACCACGCCCACTTTGTCCGTCATCTTGGAAACCTCTAAATAACGACACCTCCGGATAACGACATAAAAACTCGGTCCCGTGGCATGTCGTTATCGGGAGGTTCCACTGTATATATATATATATATATATATACACACACAGAGAGAGAAAGAGAGAGAGAGAGAGAGAGAGAGAGAGAGAGAGAGAGAGAGAGAGAGAGAGAGAGAGAGAGAGAGAGACCTCAAAAGCATTGTCCTTGTCAGTAACAGTGTTGGTATTTCGACGACTCGTTGATGAGAAGAATTTGGACAAAGTGACTTGGACTTTGCTATTATTCTTCTTTAGTTTCTGGGACATGTTGTAATATGAGATTGCAAAATTAATATGGAACTATTTCATCCAGCACCAATCTTTTTAAAATCTCATTCATTCGAATCCATAACGATTCAAATGCTCTATCCAAGATTCTTGATTCAACACTCGGTATCTGTGCTAAGACTCTGAGTCTCTGAGCAAGTTGTAAACATTGGCGCGGAATCAACAGTGATTTCCCTTTCCAGAAGGAGACAACTCTAATATTACAATATTATTAGACCGAAATCCCCGCGATAAAACTAACTTTCAACTCTAGATCTAGGCCTATCTTCAAGTCTTCAATCCGTGACCATTGTTGGTTTGTCAACTTAATGTGAAGGTTTCATTAACACTAACACGATTTTTTTGCATTCTCATTCAATTTTTTTTCAGTTATAAAGGTTTGTTTCACCTTTTTTTTTTTTTGGGGGGGGGGGGGGGGGGGGGGGGGGGGGGGGCGCTTAATGAAGAAGAGTAATATGACCGCCATTGGACTTGGCGGATCCCTTGTAGTAGAGACTAGAAAAGAATTTTAAAAAGTCTTAAAAAGTAAAGGGACTGAGACTGAAAATACTGAGATCGATCCCTGGGCCTGGCAGTCCTGGCCTGGTCTGGTGGTCAAGATTTTTTTTCTGGCCCACTGTCTACCGAGCAGGGATTGGGTAGCTGGGTTTGTTTGATCTGGTGGAAAGTACTTAGGAAGGACTTCCGCAGTTTCACATCACTTTTATTATATTAATCTGGACTTTCAATAAGTTGCAGCGTCCAATTCCAATAAGCAGATACTTGGGTTTCATTTTTAGGTACTTTGGTAAAAAAAAATTAAAGTTCCCACACCCTCCGATAGAAAAAAAAAAAAGGGGGGGGGGTCTCCTCCCGATAAAAAATAGGGAGCCTTCCGAAAGCTCCTACATCCCCAGTATTTTTGTTCTAGTAGGGAGTTTGGGAGGGGGGAAACTTTTTTTTATAATGTTCTAGTACGGGGTTTGGGAGGAGGGAGGATTTAAAAAAAAAAAAAAGTTTTCCCCCTCCCAAACCCCCTACCAGAACATTATAAAAAACACGAATACTGGGGATGTAGGAGCTTTCGGAAGGCCTCCCAAAAAATACCCTCTATAGGCATGCTGTGACACTACCAAAAGGTAGTTTTCACAATGTCTCTCTCTCTCTCTCTCTCTCTCTCTCTCTCTCTCTCTCTCTCTCTCTCTCTCTCTCTCTCTCTCTCTCTTTCTTCTTTCTCTTTTTTCCTTTACTTTATTTAAATTTCCTTTATTTTTTTCTCACTTTCGATATCTTTTTACTTCCTACTCCCCTTCCCCCCTACTCTCTTTCTCTCTCTCTCTCTCTCTCTCTCTCTCTCTCTCTCTCTCACACACACACACACACACACACGCACTCCCCTCCCGTTTTCTACACTATTTTAGCTTGTTTATATTTCCTTCATTCTTTTTTCCCAACTTTCTATTTAGTCACTCTTCCTCCCACCATCTCTCTCTCTCTCCCTCTCTCTCTCTCTCTCTCTCTCTCTCTCTCTCTCTCTCTCTCTCTCTCTCTCTCTCTTTCATTCTCTCTATCTCCCCCTCCCTTTCTCTCTCTCCATATTACATATTTGGCAAATGGGATTTTTTTGGTATCACTAAGGCACTGATACCACTGGTCAGTATTATCCCTTTAACTATAACCACAACCACATCATCATCAATACAACCACCATTTCGTCATAATCTCTAGCGCCACTGCAACAACTACCACGACCTCATCATTATCACTAGCAGCACAACTTCCATCACCACATCATTATCTCCCATACCACCACTACAACCACCACCGCTACATCATCATCACCACCACGTAGATTTAAAACTTTGCAAATCTGTGCGTATAGTCGGGAATGCTGGCAACAACAATGCCTAAAGAATGGGGCCCAGTAATAGCAGCAATCCAGTCCCCCGATGTCTGGTGGGAGACAATTACAACTGCCCGACTTAACAAAATAGAGACTTGGGTCAGGGTTGCACGTACGAGATATGGCACATCGTGACTAAAAATCATAACGTAAATGTAAACAATAAATGTCTAGTAAAATACTTCAAACACTGGGATCTACACCACTAAAAAATTAATTTATAATAAAAATCCTCTTATAAATTTCCGAGAAATATGTATCACAATATAGAATAAAACTTTATTAAAACGACTGTTTAAAAATATTCCAGACTTGTTTTAGAAATCAATAAAAATCACACAATTAGGGAATGAAATAACTACATGACTTCCGGTTAGGCGAACTACACATTTGTATGTTGGGGTTGTTTAAAAAATTGACCTTTTTTTTTTTTTTGACATTGAAAAAAATGTAGCCCTTTTAAAAAGAGAGCTCTGTTTTTTTTTCTTTGGAAACAAAACATTTGACTAACAAAACATATACATGGATAAATAGTAGCGTTTTTAAGGCTCAACCAGGACTACTACTTTTCCACAGTTCACACCTACGCAATATTGTTTTCACTGTGATATTGAAAAGGAAATAATTATCAATTGCAGTAATATCTCTGTAGTGTCATATTTCTTATTAACTTTCTTCATGCCAAATTTTTACCCTTTTATTGATAGGCAATTAATTTCTTCCACTTTCAGTTTTTGTCAGATTTTGTCTTCTAACCAAATTTTTGCAAAGATGGAGACCATACCGCTTGAAATGGATGATATTTTTGATGAAAATGATGATGATGTTGTCCCCACAAGACTTCCTGACTTGGATGATCTAGATTTGGAAGGAAACTTGCAGCCTATGATGGACACAAGATATGATGACAATGAACAAGCTGAGGGGGGTGATGAACCTTTAACAGGTGAAATGATGATAGAATTATTTTTAAGCAACATGATG
Organism: Berghia stephanieae; assembly: GCF_034508935.2. Classification (NCBI taxonomy): domain Eukaryota; kingdom Metazoa; phylum Mollusca; class Gastropoda; order Nudibranchia; family Aeolidiidae; genus Berghia; species Berghia stephanieae. Next base: position 27,695,015 of record NC_088361.1, on the reverse strand, counting down.
GTAAAAGGTTGACATAAATTTAATGATTAGTTAAGTAGTTTAAGCTTTTACCAACTGGGGTTTGTTTGTTTTTTTAAATATTTTTTTTTTCATTTGAGGGAAACTGGAGGAGGCTGGAAGGCTGACTCATTATTCAGCCGCTTGGCCTCCCCTCCACCCATCTTTATCCATCTTCATCATGGAGGTACCTCAACCTCCCTCCCACTACCATCACTGACAGCAATGTTTTTGATCAGTGAACTAGTGTTATAAAAAATGTTATCTGATAAGATACTCCAACTCGACACACTTGCTTTGTTCAACACAAATCCTCTTCTTTACTCATTTCAATGTTACATGATACGACACCTTTTCATCCGTGACACACTGCCCTCACCTATCATTGCTTACAAGAGTAAAAGGACAATACATGCGTTTGTCATCTCTCTCTCTCTCTCTCTCTCTCTCTCTCTCTCTCTCTCTCTCTCTCTCTCTCTCTCTCTCTCTCTCTCTCTCTCTCTCTCTCTCTCTCTCTCTTCTCTCTCTCTCTCTCTCTCTCTCTCTCTCTCTCTCTCTCTCTCTCTCTCTCTCTCTCTCTCTCTCTCTCTCTCTCTCTCTCTCTCTCTCTCTCTCACTCACTCATCATAATTTCTTAAATAAGTCGTAATTTTTTTTTTTTAATTTGTCACTTTCAGATAATCCTGAATTGCTCGCAAAACTAAAAAGTTTAAAAGGGGCATCTAAAAATGTGCAAAAAAGGACTTACATAAAACTGGATGCTACCAGGTGTGTTCATTGTCTCAGCTTTATTGTTTCACCATGTAGTTGATCCTTCATATATTATAGTATTTTTGAATAGTACATTTTTCAGAATCTATATGATAATTGAGCTAAGGCCACATGATTGCAAAATAAAAAACACTTTAAGAATTTTTACAGGGCATTATAAAACTCTCTCAATTGAACTTGAGATACCTAAAAAAAAATGGTTCTGTGGTGGGGAGAGGGGAATAACACTGGGCATATATATAATAATGTGCATATGTCTAATGATACATTTTGGAGTTAAGTGCTAGTTTTTTATGCCTACTAGGACACAATGGTTTTGCCATCAATTTGTCATTTCAAATAGCACCTTTAGTTAGGTAATCTTTACCAGAAACAAAATTTCAGTGACTGACTTTAATCTTTTCTTTTATTGGCAGGCTCACAGGAGAGCGTGGTATACCAATTTTGCCCAAGGTTTTCAAGAACGTGAAACTTAAAGGCAAACACCACGAGGTAGATTCATTTTAATTATAAATCCCCATAAAAGTTAAAAGCAATTTTGATATTAATATTATTTAATTTTGGATATGATGAATTTCACGAAATGATCTTCCTTTTCCACTGGAAGTCACACTGTCTTCCCATTGGTTTGAAATTGACTTTAGGAATGTATTAAGGCAATGAAATCTTCTCTCTAATAAAAGTGAATTTTATTTTGATTTTAGTGTTCATTTTATTTTTGTCTGAAACAAGAGTGGCATTGCAGAATTTGATCCTTTGTGCCTTTATTATCTACTGTATTTCCATTAATGCTTTTTTATCATCACTTATTTAATCTTCATTTGTTTGTGACATTTGATTGAGTGTATGGAAAATAGAATCGGATAGTAAAAAGTATGCCATTCTTTTACATTTCATGGGATGGGTTACATAATTATAGTGTCCAAACAAATACTGGTCTTACGCATCATATAACTCTGGATTCAGATGGTCACAAAGCCAAATATTTTATGTGCTTGTCCTTCTTTATATATAGACCTGTAAATTCTCAGTCAATTAACTGAAATCAGTCAATTTGTCAAACTCAAATATTTAAAAAAGGAAAGAAAGAAAGAAAGAAATAAAAAAAGAAAGAATTCACAAATCGTAGTCGAATGACCGTAAAATAATTAGGAGTGTTCCACAGCGCTATGCATAGCTCATGGGGACCGTTTATATTAACGATGTATATATTGCCAAGACAAAGCGACGCTTTTTATAAAAGTTGTGTCTGAACACTTCCCTGGGTATTTTCACACATCCTTCGTTAAATTATTTTTTCACTTTCCAAACCGTCGTGATCCCAACTGTAGCCAATTTTAACTGAGCCACCGAGCGATAAATTTCACTGTTTCATCTAAGCCAAAATTGACCACATTTACCTGGGGAGTCTCAAAAGTATGATAAAGTAAATTGCGAATGCTGCAAGTCCGTTATGTAGACATCTTCAAATCGAAAGTTAGGATAGATTGCTACAAGCACATTTCGATTGCCTCACGTTGTAAACAAACTGGTTGACAGTTTCTTCACTGATTGAGTACCTGATCATAAGGAACAATGGTAAGTAGCCTAATTAATTCCCGTGCAAATCAGGACGTTTTCTGGCATTGTTTTGCTCAAGCCCAAGCGAGCTTGCTGTTTTGTGGCGATTTACCTTCATTTCGATTCTTTGAATTTTTCCGCTACGCCTGCTGAAGTTTCTTCTTGATAATTCACTTCTACTTAATAATTCAGTCTCAGTGTATTGGCCTGAAGTCATATTTATTTAAGTTTTTTTTTCTCTGTCATTTACTGATTGAAAATCAAGTTTGCTCATTGCTACATTATTCTAATGTTCTCACAATGGCTGAGCTATTCAGACTTGTCGAGCATCGATAAAGATGTGAGTCCAGTGAGGAATAAATTCAATTGGTCATGCATGGCTAGAAGTTAAAGATGATAATGGTGATTATTTTTCTATGTCAAAAAAATTCCAGAGGCAGGAATATGACTTTGATGAAGTCATCTTTACCTATATGAATGACATGCTTATTTAGCATTCCTTCTACATCAAATTATGGCAGTCATACTTCCAGTAAGAAATAACACCCACTATTTTGATATATTGTATTTATCACTCTCCTCTCCAATGATGCCCTTATTTTAAAAAAAAAATTGAATCTTCAGTTTGTCGAAGAGTTTCAGTCAATTTTTATAGAGCTCATTTACAGGTCTATATATATAACGATGAAGACTACAACTACATTGTTAAATTTTGGAAAATATTTTATACTTCAGGTAATTCAACTCCTGAACAATAGCCATCATTGAAGAATCATTCAATTACTCAGCTACTTCTTAACAATAGCAATTAATAAATGATAAAATATTGGAAAAATTGACTATCAACATTCAATAATGAGGCTTAAGACATCATTCCCAACACTCAGAATTTTCAACGTACTCAATTCTAAATTTGAAGGACTGAAAATATCATATTGTCTCAGCACTCTTTATGAAGTTTTGATAATTCTAGAGCTGTATGGCCTCAGTAAAACTCTTTTCCATATATATATAAAGAGGAAACTTTTAAATCACCTATTTAATTGCCAACAACTTCCAGCTTGCAAACACAAGTGAAAGCAATCATGTGATCTGTGTGATTAAATCAGAATTACAGAATTTTAATTATTTATTTATTTATAACTTCAGGCCGAGGACCTAAAAACCATAATGCATCACTTGGAACATTGGGGTCACAGATTGTTCCCAAAGATGCCTTTTACAGAAGTTTTAGAGAGAATTGAAAGACTTGGAGCTAAAAAACCAGTCCAGGTAATGTAAGCTATTGAGAAATTGTTATAAAAACTTGCTATGTGTAATCCACATGCGTAGTCATTAGATAGTTGTATTCAATAACCAATAAAAATGCACCCTCAAAAACGGAAAAATTCAATATAGCACTACCATAACTTACAGGATATTGGAACTGTTATCTACGTTGTTCTTTTCAAAGATGCAGCAAAATGTTTTTGATCAAAAATGTTATTTCTTTCTCCAAATGGCTCCCATTTTCGAGAGGTTTATCAGGTGTGTCAAATTTCCATACCAAAGCTTTAAAAGATTTTTTTTCTTTTTTAAAAATTTTTACTTAGATATTTCTGATGTTTGTTTCCTTATACTTAATGAAAATCATGTGGGGATTAAAAGGCTTTGGGAGATATGAGAATGAACAGGACTATTTCTAATTGCCCTTTGATAAAGCTGTTGAACAATCCAATGTTTGGCCTTATTGGCAGCTCCATCCTTTTTACTTGGTGACCCGCCAACTCTCCCGATTTGATCGAAAATTGTCAATCTGGTTGCCTACCCACCCAAAAGATAACTAGTTCGATATATAGCATTATGTGGCCTTCAGCAGGCTACTTCTCCTTAGCTCAGTTTATGCTGTTGCGCTGCGACTGACACCTGCGTTATTCCAGTCTTCCCTTGGAATAGACCCTAAGTCAAATTTCTGCTTGAAGATGAAAAAAGTGAACTGTATTATTATTTATTCCATTGCCATGTTGAGGAGGTAAATTTATATATGAATGATATATTATAAATTGTTTGTCTGTGTGTGTTGATAGATCCGTACTGGTAAAATACAACTCTATTTTCATTTTTCATTCCTTTTCTTTTTTGAAAGATAACAGTGATTTCCAAGGATTATGTTTTCTTAGATTTTCAGCAGCTCAGAATGTGGTCAGGTTTTGAGTTGCTCTCAAGTTGGTTTGCAACTTTTATTTGAAAACAGACCAATACATTCAAAAGATACAAGTCTTGTTTTTATATTTTACTTACCCAATTATCCCTACTTTGTGTTAGTTGCCTGTCATTTGTTCTATTTTTAAAATGAATGAAAAGAAGGGGGAGTGAAAAAGTAGGGTAGAAAAACATCATGATAAACATCACAACCTCATCTCACCTAGATATAAGAAATGTGATGCAGGGTATTGAGATGATTACTTACCAACACATTTTAATGCTTTTTATAATTTCTTACTTTTAAAATTTGTATTCACAAAATGATCTCTTACAATTATGTCTCATGGTCTTCATCTGTTTTTCTTTTTTTTTAAAAATAAATATCCTTCTAGACCTGTGTGAAGCGGATTCGTTTGGGAATGCCAATCTTGCCAACAGATTTTGAAGAGGATGAACAGGATGTTCGTAGAGAAGGGGATGAAGTGGATGAGACCAATGAAGAAAACACTTCTGCTAAAAATAGTTCATTTTCAAATCAAGTAAGGGTTGTCATTATCTTATCATGAACGTAAATGAGTGCAAAGTTATAACATCACCTTTCCTCTTACTGATCATGTTCAATTTTCATTTAACACCATGACAAGTACTTGCTTAGAGGTTCAACTTTCTTAGTCTGCTGATGTCAACCCTTTCTCATATTGTAGGGAAACACCAACTTATGCATAGCATCTGATGTTGCACTGCATATTGAAGCAATTGGTGAAGGACAGTATTCTGTCCATGAGTGTAGTGTTTTTTAAAAAAAGTGAATTGTTTTGTTTTTTATCGCATGCTGTGGCAAACACTAACGGTGTAACCATCAAGTGATGTGGCTGTCTTCTGTCAGATTCCTCACCCAGTATTTTGTTACTGTAATTTGACTACATTGTCATAGTATAGGCTTTGTCTGAAATGAAAGATGGCTTCTCAACAATTAATGAATGGTATTTGATGATTAATTGATTCTCTTATTCAAATTAAAGTAAAATTTCTTTGATGTGGAAGAAGAGGGGAGTGCATTCTTAAAAAATGTTTAACTTAATCATCTGCTTTTTTGTTTGCCTCAGATATTTTCTGAAGATTGAAAGTGTAGTGATGGAAGCAATTTTTATGTTCATATTCCATGACTGTTCTGTGATTTGTTATTCATCCTTAGTCTCCTGGGACAATCCCCATTTATTGTTGCTAATTTAAATTATGGTTTCAATCCCCTCCCCCACTCCCTTAAAATAAAAACTGGTCTTGAAATCTCCATTAAGAAATGACAGTTGTATGGTTTTTGCTACTTTTTATTAAGTAGATGAAGTTGTCGAGTTTATTTTGAACGTTTGAAGAGATGTAACTTTGTTGACCGACTATAATAATAGCTTTCTGTCTCTATTATTACAGAATTTTTACAAATCCTTCATGTGTTGTTTTTTTTTTGTTTGTTTCAGATTCCAAATGATGATGAAATTGAAGAGTTCCTTAGTACCGCTGCTGAATTAGAGCGTGAGCAGATGTCACAACAAAGTCAAAATGAGGTTCAAACTCAATCTAGTCAAAATAATAATACAGTGAGTGAGGTTTACAAAATGTTTTATGGGTTTCTTTGTTGTTGTTTTTTGTTTATTGATCCATTATCCTCTTTTTTGCTTGTGCTCTGATGATTAAAGGTATCATTTCTGCTGCAAATCTGACTTAATTATCTTTGTTTAATTGAACCGCATTCTGGGAATGTTTATTCCTTCCTTTTCTAGCATCCACTTTGAAAACAAAAACAAGCAAAAATTGATTCTGTTTTCGGTTTGGTATCATTGGTTTGATCTTTTGGGTGAAAAATAGGGTGGGATGGAGGATGAATTTGTCACTCTTTTCATAAAAAAATGTTTTTAACTGATACTTTAAACTTTAGCAATTTGTTACTAGTATTTAATGTTAACATAATATTTGCAAAATAACCATCATTTTGTTATATTTGTTCTTTGTCAAGGATCAAATTTGTGGTGTTTTGATTTTTTTTTTCCGTCATGTTTACATGTTTCTTCAAATCACACAAGCTGTATCTAAAAAATAATTGTTATTGCAACTTTCAATCTAATACATTATTCTTATAAATTTATTCCAGTACGATTTGAAAAAAAAAAAAATCAAAATCCATCCATTAGTTCTGTGGTAATAATTTTTTATTCTTAACCTACTCAATTCTGAGCTAGCACAAAAAAATAACTCAAGATTGGATGGGATACTGGTCGTGACCGTTTAGGGTCAAATTAGATACAGTTCACTCCGCTTAATCGCACACCGGTCAATCACCCACTTCGCTAATACGCTACACATTCCCGAAAAACTGAATTTTTTTCTAATAAATCGCTCCGTCTGTGTGAAATAGTATAAGCGAATTCCATGAATCAATGAGTGAATGATAAAAGTTTTGAAACTTTTGACTATCTTTACCTTTGTTAATTATTATTATTATTATTATTATTATTATTATTATTATTATTATTATTATTATTATTATTATTATTATCACAGAGTCTGTCAGAAGAAGCAAAGGCCAGGATAGAGAGGAACAAGCAGCTGGCTATGGAACGACGGGCAGCAAGACTTGCTAAAGGTAACGATTATTTGTCATTAAGGATTTAATTCTTGTATATTATAATAGATGTCCTGTAATATTTCTCATATTTTTAATATTACCAATTTTAGCATTATACATAGTTCGATGGCCAAAATATCAACTGTTGAATGGTCAGGTTAAGAAAAAGTAACACACATAATGTGAGTTGAGTTCTTTTTTTCTTCCACAAAAAATGATGTCAATTGTGGTACCTACTTATATCAGGAAAAGTTTGACTTTGCACTTTGTTTTTATTTACAATAATATCACATCGTGTTACATGATTTAATTGTACAGGGGAAAAATAAGGTTTAAGCAGTACAAGTAGAATGTATCACCTAACTTGTTTGATTCCTGAATGTCGCTGTCATATTGAGTGCTGTTTGTTGTTGAGAAGAAGAGAGAAGTTTTGTCTAATGCATAGCCTACTTAAGACATAACAGACCGTGCTATGCATGTTTTCGAGAAAAAGGAATAGAGTCTGAATGCATAACAGACCGGTAGCATTGTTGAAAAAAGTAGGAGAGAGAGCTGATGCATAACAGTGAACAGGCTGTATAGTATGTGTTATGAAGAAGAGAGGGAGGGAATAAGGGGGAATGGGGTTGTTTGGTGAGTGTGGGGGCATGTTTGCTTTGTGCTGCCAATTACGGTATAGCAAGGTAAGGAGGGGGAAGCTGGCAATGGACTGGGTTTTCTTTTTGGGTTTTGTTTCATTGACTTTAAAGCCCATGACTCCCCACCCACCCCTGCTTAGCCTTCACTGCCCACAGCACAACGTGTTACATTATCCAGTGAGGGAAAGGGGGAGGGGTGAATGGGGGTATTACACGTATGAGGCCATGCCATGATTGTAGTGCACGTTGAAAGTTTCAAGTTGGAAGGGAGGACAAAAAATCAGGTTACAGTGGCAGCTCGTTTCAGGATTTTAAAAATACTTGCGTACTCAATCTACTTGGAATTAAAAAGAGGACGAGTGTTTGAGTTCAATTTAACCATTATTAATTCATAAAGATAAAGAGGGGGAAAATCCATTACAACAAGATTTGTATGATTTATCAGAAAGTCAATTCATCAGAGTTCGAATTATGTTGACTGCACTTTAGTTTTAATGCTAAAGATGTAATATGTGCTAGTCAATATGAATTGTTACTTATTCTACTAATAATATAGCAGAAAATATTATTTAATCAAATTTAAATGTCAAATATTTGTTTCAGTAAACAGTGAACAGATAAGCAGTCCACTATTATCGAATCCTTTGCCCGCTGTGTCTGGACCAAATCATTCTCCCTCAGAAATGACAGATGTGAATTCTGAAGAGCAGCAAAGTGGTCAAAATGACATCTCAGAAATGTCAGATGATGAGAATGTTGGTTCCACAAATGATTTAAGGTTGGAAAATGAGAGAAATATGAGAGTGGAGGAGAATTCATCAAAGGATGAATCAAAGGCGATGAATTTAGTTTTTGAAAATGACTGTGACAGAGGAGATAACACATTACAAGACAATGTATCAGAGAAAAATTTGGATGGAAGTCAGAATATTCAATCTTTCCACAAACCAGATAATGATGAGGAGGAAATGAATGATATGGGAAGTGGTGACAATGATAAAGAAATGAAAAATTTAGAGGCTGTTGATGATCAGGATATAGATAAGGGTGATGCCAACACGGAAGAAAGACAATCATTAGGGTGATGATATGAAAATGGATTGTGTTAATTAATATGAGGAAGAAGTAAAATATGCTCTGTGTACATAGTGTTGAGGAAAGGGGGGGGGGGGGGGGGGGGCAGGCTCTGGGGTAAATAATTTAATAATTTCTTTCTGCTTATATTAGTTTCACTCATATACAATCCATGCCACTTTAAGATTGGTATCAGGAGGCTAAGGAATAGCGTGTAATCTTTTGTGAGGGATGTTTTTTCCAGTCTGAAGGTTTTTTTTGTTTTTTTTTTTTAAAGCACCGGAATATCCCTCTTTTAATGTTGCCCTAGCATTTGTACGAGATTTTGGTTGGCCTCAGAATATTCCTGCTTTGATCTATTTCTGTGAACCATTCCTCTATAATTTTTTTGCACTTGTGACAAGAGTGTTACACAATATGATTACTAAACTTGTGTAAGCAGTGTATTAGCTTCTTTCTTTTTTTAGCACTCTGGTATAAACAGAAGAGAAAAATAAAAAATCTCATTATTCATCCCATGACCTGTGTCACACATTCTATAAAAACTAAATTTGGGATTAAATTCTAGAATGGGTTTTCCACATAGAAATAATATGATAATGTCTAATTACATAACAAAGCACGAGACATGGTAAATGAGAATTATGTTTTATGATAAATTTAAAACAAATGAAAACTGTTTATGGCAATGAATTTTCTATTCAGATTTCATAAAGTTATTATCCTAAAAATATTCAATTTGTGCCGAAGTGTCTAATGCACTCCATGCTTTCTTTTTGTTACATGTACAACATATTTATTATTACTAATGTATTGACTTGTGATAATAAAAAAACAAAACTGACAGAGGACTTTCTTTCTGTGTCAGGTAGTTTACTGGGTGGGTTTTTTTGACCTCCCATTGTGAGCAGGGAGGTTACTTGCCTTGCTGTGTTTTATATTCCTGCTATATCTGTTTTCTAACTTGGTTTCTGTGTTTTGTCTTGGAATGAGATTTCTTGGTTTGTCCTAACTAGAGACCTTGCCTTGGAAACTGTTATAGTTTTGGGAGATTGTTTTGTATTTTTCCTTGCAAATTTCACTTCTCTGTTGTGTTCTATTATATGTCCTGTTTTGATTATATGTTTTGTAAGCATTTGAGCGTATTCCTCTGAGTAGGATCCTGCGCTTGGTTCTGGGTCAGATTTGTAGGTGATCTCAAACTAAGTACACATCTATTCCTTATTTGGACCATTGCCCTTTGTGTTACTTTTTCTTGTTTGCTTTGAATTGTTAATATCTAAAATATTTCGACCATACTATTTTCTTCCGTATTACTGGTGTCGAAATGACCTAAATATGTTTCAAGCGCCGTACCTGGGTAGGGTCTTTTTGGGTAGGTGGTCACTTGCTGTGTCGTCTATTCCCCTTTTTCTTTTTCCAAGTTGCTTTTTGTCTTTGACTGGGAATGGTATTACTATTACTTGGTTTTGTCCTGGCCCTTGCACAAGTCCTTGGCTGAGAGGGAAACAGTCAAATGTATAGTTTTAGTCTTGGGGGTGATATTTTTTTCCTTATAAATCATCTCTATATATCGTTATTTTTTGTTTTGAACACATCTTGTAAACATTTGAGTGTGTTCCTCTTATTGGGATCCTTTGATTGTGTCTGGATGAGACTTTAGGTGCTTGTGTCTTCTATCCCCCTTTATCTGTTTTCCAATTGCTTTCTGTCTTTGTCTTGGGGCGAGATTGTTTGGTTTTGTCCTGACCTTGGCTGGGAGGGAAATAGTTATATATAGTTATAGTTTCGGGAGATGATATTTTTTTCCTCGTAAATCATCTCTGTTATGTGATGTTATTCTTTTCATTTTTAACATATGATTTGTAAACATTTGAGTGTATTCCTCTTCTTAGTGGGGACCTGTGCTTGTGTCTGGATGAGACTTTTAGGTGATCTCAAACTGAGTACTTTGATAGTGTGCTCTTGGAATCTGCATCTGTTTCCTATTTGAACAAATTCCCCTTTGTCTTACCTTTTCTTGGGTGCTTAAATTGTAATTCTAGAACTTTTTACTATCCCATTTTCTTCCTTTTTACTGGCGCTGATATGACCTTTATGTGTTGCAAGCGCCGTAAAACCCTTAAAAACAAACACAAGACTTTAGGTGATCTCAGACTAAGTACATTGATGGTATGCTCTTGGAATCTACATCTGTTCACTATTTGAACCAATTCCCTTTGTCTTACCCTGACTTTAGTGCTTTAATTGTAAATCTAGAATTTTTTGACTATCCCATTTTCTTTCTTTTCATTGGCGCTGATATGACCTACATGTGTTATACGCACTTTAAAGACAAACAGGTAGCATAGGTAAGTCCACGGTGAATTTTTATTTTATTTATCGGTTCCCTGATATGAGTGTGCTATTTTTCTTTGAGAGATGATAATATTTTTTAAAGATTTCTTTCTATATCAAAATAAATTTTAAAAAACAAAAAAAAATCTAAATCTCCTCCCTTTTTCTAAGTACATTTCTATATCACACAATGGATTGCTTTTGGCTAGGCACGGCTGCTTAGATTTAAACTGCAGACACTGAACTTTAAATATGTCTTGAGCGCTGTGTAACATTATTTTTAATTAGACACAAACAGTAAAGTGTGGCAATAAACTCCTAGAAACTAATGTTTCATTGAACATCGCTTGATGAATTTAATTTGTCTGGCACTTATTGTTTCTCTTCTTGGCATTTGTCCCTTTCCATGAGGATAAGTATTTTCAAAGCGTGTAATTATTTATTATTTTTAGTGGATCCTCAGTATAACGGGCATGGTGGGATCAGCCTAAAATCCCTGTTATAGTTGAGTCCTGGTATAGCCGGATTTCAAGAAAAACAACCCAAATGACCTAAATCATCATTTTTTATCATTTGTAATCTTCCCCCCCCCCCACCTAACACACATACACACTTTCAAATTGAATGTTTTGTGTTACAAATGGTCTGCCTTCAGCAAGGCCAATGCGAACTATGCCTAGCCCAGCTCTTCGTAACTGTTGGCATACCTTAGCATAATGTGAACTTATTCATCTTATCTGGAGTTTGAAGATATTAAATGGGTTTTAGCTCCCGTTATATCCAATAACTTAAAAAATCCCTGCTATAGCCGATAAATGTTACTGTTACAAAAGGCAAAGCGGGGAGAATGGGGATTTTAAAAAACCCTGTTATACCGAGGTTCCCATTGTATTTTGGATACATTTTTAAGTGATGGAGGGTGCAGTGAAATGGAGTTGGGGGAGAACTAATCCTTGGATTCAAACCTCTCTGTCGGCATCTAATTTTATCCAGTGTAAGAGCCTTACTCCTTACTGTGCGGCTATGTGGTCTTGTGGTATGACACTCGCTTTCGGATTGGAAGGTCCTGGGTTCGAGCCTCGCTCGGCACATAGTTGAGTCCTTGGAGAAGTCGCTTTACTCACATTCTCTCATCGTACTCAGGTGTAAAATAAGTACCTGGCCGATAACAGCGTTGTCTCTGTCCGAAAAAATTGTAATATCGCCTAATAGGCGTTATGTCCCGTCCTACATGTTAAATGTTGCTGTTGGCCAGGGACCCGTGTAAAGTGCTTTGAGCACGTTTAGTGGATATTGCCCTATATAAAAGATCTTTTTTTTTTTTTTACTTTGCAGCTGAATCCTGTGGTGTTTGGGTTTAATGAGCTTTTATTGTGCATCAGTTGGCCCTTTGTGTTGTCTTTCTGGCCTTTCCTGGAATGAGACGGCTTGCAGTGTCTGGAGGTGGGCCAACATGTCCCCCCCTTGGCTACCTCTACTATCACCCAATATCATTTGCCCTTCTTCTGCAGCTTTATGTAATTGTTCTGGAATATGACTTTTTGGTTTTGTCTAGAGTCATTTACTGCCTCACTTATCTCCCTCGCACCTCTGTGTCACCACATCCTCCCCACCCCCAGTTGCATGTTTGATTTTAATATTGTAACAGTAGCAGCTCAGGCCATCACTGCCTCACTAGTCTCCTATTCCTATTGGTATGGGTACTGGTACACATTAGAATTAGAGTGAGGTGTCGTGTGTGCGTAAAGACACTGGTCCAACATGCTTTACACACTCTCCTCCAAACACACATAGTACACCTCTCTTACTCCAAAGGTATGTATGACACATTAACTAACATACTTGACGTCATATTGAGAGTAATAGCAGCTTTAGTTTCCGTGCAATACAAAAATAGACAGAATTTAATCAATGAAGGCAAAAGTGGGTGTCCAGTTTGTTCGATTTTCGAGTTGGCCTCTTTATAGTGATTTTTGTATTGTGAATACTATGAAAATAGAGGGATTAAAAAGGGGAATTGAGAAGTGTTTGACATTGCAGGATTTTGAGTTTTTCGTGCTGCACTGTAGTTATTCTGAACTTGTAATATATGCATATTTTGCCAAAGGTTTCAAATGTGTCAGTGTAAGGAGAGTTTACTGTAGTTGTCTTTGTACTAATTGCCCAGTGTATTGTGTATCATATTCCTTTTTGCTATGGATGGAAATCCCCTCAATAGCACAGTCTGACCTCTCGGCCGTGTAGAGAAGGGGGGGGGGGGGGGGGGGGTGTTCTTCCATATTGATTTACCTTTGATTTCTCCTCCCAAACCAAAGACAAATTATACAAATGTCCTTTACAATACATCATTCTCACTAGCAAAGTCTGGCCAGACTATTTCTATAACTTGTAATCAAAAACTGAAATAATTGAGAGAGAAAATACTGCTTTCAGTTCATAATATTTATTTACAGTTAATTAATATAATTTGTTATACAGGTAATAAACCATTGATTTCACATAAGGAATGTTTTTTAATAAATATTTTGCAGTCAGTCTGAATCGTTGTCGACACCCTCTATCTCATCTTCATCACCACCTATTGCTTTCCAGAACGACACAGCAACCTAGGGAGAAAAAATGTCACATCGCACAGATGATTTTATTGGAATCGTTTACACATTTTTTAATATTCTAAAATGTTATGATTTCTTCTTTTCTTTTCTTTCTTTCTTTTTACAAAAACTTGGTCTTGTGTTACTTGAAAAAGGTTCAGTCAAGACAAAGATTATGGCTCCGACTGAGCTATATCCCTAGACACATACAATGCACCTCAGTTACAACAAAGTCAGCAGCACTGGAGGTCAAACGTTCAGTATAACCAAGGTTTTGTTGAATCCGAGTTGCCACTTTTGACATTAACATACAATGGATATAACCTTATATTTATCTAAATTTGATAAAAATAAAAGAATTACCCTCCTTGCCACATGGCCGTGTAAGCACCACTAATCTTGCAGGATTGACCCTTTACCCCTTATTGACCGGGTTGATGGGTCATTAATTGCGAGTCAATTGTTCGACTGATAGAGTGACCAGGCCCGCTGAATATGATTTCAGATATTCCTCACTAAAGTGAATTTTACTTTGTTTTAAAGACACCATTGACAGTTACCTTTTCAGCATATTTCTTCCTCTCTTCTGGTGGTAAGGTTTCAGCTTTATCTGTCAGGTGATGAAAAGATGATTTTTTCAAGTTATCACAGCTTACCAATATCATATATGTAATATAATATATATATATATATAGTAGCACCATAAAATGCATTACTTTTTACTGCTCATTTATTTCGCAAAAAGCTAAAATATTTATTAATGCTATTTTTCTATGGTTATTATGAAATAACATTTTTTAAGTCAACAGAAAATTTATTTAAGATCAAAAATAATTAAACAAGATAGTATAAGTATAAGGATGATTATTAATTTACCTTTCATAACTTTTAATTTTTGAAACAACTGTTCAAATTCTTCAACACCCAGCTCTTGGTCATCCAAATCTCCTCCTGTGGTGAACATAAAAATAGTACTCTTGAATAGCCATTCATTTATTTTACCTATCATAAAATAAAAACTGCCTCGATAGAAAATGGTCAAATCAAAAGGACTGCTAAACTTAAATGAATTTGAAATATTTTGTTTTTAAAACTTTAGCTAAATTGTCAATAATCTGAGAGAGCTCTTCTTCTTGGTATTAAGGGCAGCTAACACCATCATGCTGGCATTTATTTGTCATACAATCCAATCCATATTGAATTGTAGAACTATTTAAAATTAATGACACCCCTCCATTAAAAGGTGTAATTTGGGGGCAATATAGCTGAGTGGATAGGGCATTTTTTGTACTTCCACCCAGGTTTGACCTCCGCTGTCAGTATCACTTTTTTTCCCTGTGCAAAAAAAAAAAAAAAAATTAGCCCTACTGATAACTTTGCAACATTACACTGCAACTTATGCCTGGTCTTTTCTCAAATAAACCCTTAAGAAAATTTTGTTTTTTATTTCACTTTATTAAAAAAGGGAGGCAATTCGTTAAACAAGGCTGCAAAAGTCATGAATGTTAACCAATCTGGATTTTTCCTCTTATTAATATCAACTATGGTTTAATCCCATTGAAATTGATGACTCATCATCATATCTTGTCGCGCCAGTGAGTCAGCCAGTCCCGGGCAGTCTGGTTGCATTCCTTAGGTCAGCATTGGTGCAGTGAGGTCCCAGCGAGCATTTGGACAGGATGTGGTCCATGGTCTGTCTGGGGTGACCACATGGGCATTCAGTGCCCGGTGAGATTTTCCATTTAAAGAGGTTGGTGGCGGTGTTTCCCACCTTTGCTCTAGCTCTGTTCAACGCCACCCAGTCTTTTCTCTTGAGGTCTGTGCCTGCTGGGAGCTTTTCTGTTGGGGGCTGGAGGGCATCGTTTGCTGTCTTGTCCCATTCTACCCATTTGTCCAGGCGGAAGAATGCTGAGTGGTCTGGGTGAAGGCTCTCTACTGTGAGGAAGCTTTTCCTTGATTTGAGCCTGCTTTTGGGGCAATTGTGGTTATGAAGGGGGTGTCTCTGGTCCATTTCCTGTTTGTATTTTTGTATTTGGGCATGAGTTTCCCTCCGGATGTGTGGTGGGGCTATTCCTGCTGCACGGTAGACCAGAGGGCCAATGCTAATTGATGACTAAGTCCCTTGGATATAAATGTGTTTCTGTATGAGTGTGAACCTTTGTGTGGGTGTGTGCTTGTTTCTGTGTTTTGATCTAAATTGTGAAACATAGTGCTTTAGAGCATTTTAATGGATTTAAGCGCCGCAATATCCTTTTTTTTTGGGAGTGACAAATGTGTCTGATGAGAGATTATTGTCTCTTAACACGGCTAATCTCTTTTGACTCTTACAAATGCTGAGAACAAAAGAGTGAAAGTTAATCCAATCTGAAAAAGATGTTGGCTTGCATCAAACCTGCTTTTGCGTGTCAAAATCTAAACAGGGCGGCCATATGATTTTTGTTTCAATCTGTGGTGGTCAAAGAACAATGTTTACAACAACTGGTTTGAGTTTACCATATATGGTATGAAACTGCTTAGTGGTCAAATCAAAATTGCTATTGAAACTTACAACAAATGCTGGTGAAAACAGTGTTCCATCATCTTATCTGAAGTTGACCAAAGATATTAGCTTGAAAAAAAACCCCCAAAAAACAAAACAAAAACAAATTTTATAAAAACACGAATACTGAGAAACTATGGCTTCCCATAACAAGAGAAACGATATCACATTACAGACAACATTTCAAACCATCAATGTTCAATTCAACTCCTAAACCAACTCAGACAGAACTTGTCAAAAAACATGGCATCTCCAAAAATCTTGCAATAGTAGACATGGAATCCAACTTCGGTTAATCACAACATTTTCGCTGATCCCAAGGTGTTGCGATTATCCGGAGAAGACTGTATTATTATTATTATCATTACTGCTACTACTATCATTTTTACCACAAAAGATGCTTTAAAAGGAAAGATTCATTTTTAGATTAAAGAAAGACATTAGCTGTCTAATTTATAAATGTATATTGAAGAAATCCTTGCAATTTACATATGAATGTTCTAAATGCCAAATAAAGAGCATCTTTTTTTAAAAGTGATATGACAGGAAAGCGTTGAGTTTTAATTTGTATGGGTTTTGCCATATTACAGTTACATATAACACTAACTTTTGACTTACAGCCAGGCTTTTTAAAAAAAAAATGAAACAAGCAATTAATATATCTTGCATTGATCGTACTTAATTTTAAACTAACCTTTCGCATAGCATCATCATACATTGTTGCTTGGAATTCTTAAATAGATGTGATATGGATATCTATCCAATCAGACAAATGCAAGATGTGTACAAAATGTTAAGACATATTCAATCCGTATTAAAAGAGCAAACATGTAATCAATAATTGTGTCAAAAGGATAAAACAATCCTAAAGGAAAAGCTCACATCTGATTTGCCAGCTATCTAATGTAATGCCATCTCATTTTCAAATAGATGATGGAATAAAAATTGCTTTAAAGAAACCTGCAGTGATTTGTATGGGCTTTCTTAACTTTTCCTAGAAAAAGCATGTATATTTCGGTTAATAAAGTTATTATGATTCACAGCATTAAAAAAAAAGTCCCTCTTCCTCACCTTCTTTGTTGAGCATATCTGCCCCTAATAAACTACCCCAGTCCATATTGTCCAACTTAAATGCTGTATCTGTATCAACTGATGAGGCTGTCTCTTGGTTTCCATTTGTTGTTTTCTCTGTATTGTTGCTAACAGACTCTGATTTGTCAGAGCTTTCATTAGAGTCATTGAGTGACGGACATGGCACATCAGTCTTTGGTTGTTCTGATGATGATATTGCTTCTTGTTGATTAAGCAAGTGTTGCTCCTTCATTAGCTGCCTCACATATGGACTCTGAATGGTTGGGTTTTCTTCAATTGATAAAATTATGAAAAAGGGAAATAATAATTTAATAAGTTCTTTTTCTTTTGTTTTGTTTAATGTTAAAGTCACAACTCTTTCTCTATACATGTACATTGATTCAAATATCCAAATTATCGTTTTATTCAAATTAATTTTCAAATCAAATACTTTTAGCAAATAACTTGCTAACAAATCAACTGGGTGGTGGGATTTTTTTTCTCTTTGAAGTCTTCTAAGTCTCATGATGGTTAATTAATCACATAGGGGCATAGAGTTCTTATTTTCATAATGCATATTTTGAGTGACTCAATTATCTATCACTACCCTTAAAGGACGTGTCGTAAATTCCATTCCACCAGAATGGAAAGTTGGAAATCTATATATGTAGTTTTAATGATTTGATCTACCTTTCATTTCTAAGTTTGGCCATGTATGAGCGTGAAGAGCTTGTACAATTCTCGCTAATCCTGTTGTCTCCTGAAAGTCATCTGAAAGAATATTTAAAATCCTGGCGTGAATAGGAAATAAAACTATTACTGCTGCTAAAGTTAAACTTAATTTTATATGTCTCAGGTAAAAGCAGAATTATTTGATGCCTTATTATCTCAACAACAAAAAGTTGTCCTTCAAAGTCAATAAGGTCCAATCAAGCTGGAGTTTGTTTCAATTTCTGTAACATTCAATGTACAGTAACAAATAATTGCTAGCAGAATACCTTCTGTCTGATCGAATAGACTTCGATACCTAATTACTGCTAGGGAGCAGAAAGGTCAAACAAAACATTTACTTCACACAGGCTTTACTTTCTGTTTGTCTACAAACCACCTCTGAGTTACAGGTAACTGTCAGTTCATATATGAAATATTAGATATCAAATTTTATTATTCCAATATTACCATCTGAATCCCAATGTATATATCATTGATGAGAAATTGTACAAATTATCTAAAATTCAAAATGTTTTAAAAAACTACATATTAGAATTGAATCAGTTATTGATAGAATTGCTAAGGATAATGCATCACAGCACATCATGATGATAAAAAAAGATAAAGATAGGCAGTAAATATCCATAGCTTACACAGAAAGGCACTTGGACGATCAAAATGACAAATATAAATTTTAAAAGGTAATTAAAACTTCTTAAAGGTGTAGAAATTTTCATTTATCCTGAGCAAATGAAAAAAAATTAATTTAAAAAAAAACTCTTAGAAAACATGAACATGATCTTGTGTACCTTCTTTATCATCATCACTGTCATCTTCATCTTGCTCAGGATTCAATTCAACGAGTTCAAAACCATGGCTGATGCACCATTCCAATGTTTTCTTTCTGTTGATAACTAAAGGATCAAAAAGGACAAAAATTACCAAATAAGTATAAATAATAACGTGAAGTTGAATGTAAGCTTCAATTTAATTACAAAAACAGATCAAATGAACGTTTCAGGTTTCCCCTTTATCAACAAAACAGGATGATTGAAACACCACAGATGAATGAGATGATGTGGTAGTGGCGTAGTTAAGATGAATCAAGATTAAGATTAAGATTCATCTTAACTACGCCACTACCATATCATCTCATTCATCTGTGGTGTTTCAATCATCCTGTTTTGTTGATAAAGGGGAATCCCGAAACGTTCATTTGATCTGTTTTTGTAATTAAATTGAAGCTTACATTCAACTTTACGTTATTATTTATTTCTTCGAGCTTCGAGCAGCAGCATTTACACTACCAAATAAGTATAAGACATCATTGCTTTATCATCCGATAGATTTGTGATTATTTGTTTTTAAAAATCAAATAATTATAGAGATTAACATAGATTCTACAATAAAACAAACCATCATCAGTTTCTTCTTAAATTGTGAAGGTAAATTTTTGTTTTTGTACATCACTTGTACTTGGAGGCAATCACAGTGAAACGGTTAGTAGTCCTTTAAAACCACAAGGCCCATGGAGCCGGAGTTCAGCCAGGTTTCTATAGCGTGAAACAGACCATAGCAATTGCTTACTACCCTTCGGATAGGACATTAGTCTATCGCAAAGTACTGTTCTCAGATCGAACCGACCAAGCTAACCAATCACTGCTGAGTGGACAGAGAGGTCTGGAAAAAATCTCAACTTCATTCTGTGGATTGATCTCGGTCCCTTTGAATGTGAACAGAGCGCTCTACCAACTGAGCTATCAGTACTCCAAATCACAGTGAAATGACAAAAAACATCAATAATATTGAACACAAAAATTAATATTGATGTACTGAATAAAGACATGTTAACTTAGGTAAAACATTAATACTATCATTTTTTAAAAATCAGTTACTAACAAAACTTTAAAAGAATCTTTATAACCACTTTAGTATTAACGGATAATCATTATTTATCTTATAAAATGACAGATAATGGGCATTCCAGATTAAATTATACTTAATAATTCTTTGAGAAAGAACCCCTTACCCATACTAAGTTTGAAAAGTTGAGCAATCAAATAGGATTTAGAAAAAAAAATGAAAGTAATAATATGCATGTTATTTACTTGGTGGAAAAAAATTTCTTTGGATTGGTTTTACTTTGAATCGTCATTATTTAATTTATTCAAAGACAGCATTCGTGGTTTCGGAAATTTAGACATTAATAATATTTCTGCGTGTCACCAACATAAAAATGATACCTTAAATTGTAGATAACCGTAGTCAGAGGTTTCTTATACTTAGAAAATAAAACAAGATCCAGAGCTGACCTTCTGAGTGGGCTACAACATAATGTAAAGATAAACATTTTTAAAAAGGAAAAAATAATAAAAATCATTTCACTTTGAGCATCATTTGAATTGAGCTACAAATATATCTTGACAAAATTATTTTCTCACCATCTGTGTGTTTACTGGTATTACAGACCAATATCTGAATGGTTGGCTCTATGTGTTCCAGGTATGGAAGCCAGGCTTCGGTTAGCTCAAATGACTCTATCTGTGAAGGGGAAATAAAATTTATAATAGTGACCATCCCAATAAGGACTTAAAACCGGCGTTGAATTCTATATGTAATGCGCAAAAATCTCTCAAGAGAGAAGGTGCAATAGAAAAATGCTTTTTACAATCTAATGATTGGTTTCTTGATATGATTCTTGATCAATCAAGAGGTTAACCCCAAGATCCCACTATTCAAAAACTTCTCTTTTGATAAAATGAAAATCGTGTGTTCCACTTTGTAAAAAAAAATATCAAACCAAAGCTGACAATATGAATTAAAACTATAATGGGATACTTTGCGAGCCTACTCTCTTAATAACAACTTTCGACACATTTGGATTCACATCACCTTTAATACTAGTTATGTATTGGGTGGTCAACCCCCCCCCCAAAAAATAAATTTTAAATCAGGGCCCTAAACTCAAGGTCTTGTAACTACCTAAATATCAATGAAAAAATATATGGATATAGTAAACCAATTATATTTGAACCATTATGCAAAGTTTTATTGATAGCTGTAAACTAATATATAAAACTGATTTCTTTTGTGCGTGTGTGTGTGTGTGAATGTGAAAGACACATGGAACAAGGGTACATAAATGAGACGAACATTCTACGTGTTCATTTGTGACCCACTGACTCAAAGTGGTGTTAAGTTGGGATGAACTAACAGCTGGAAATTGAATTTATAGTTACAAATAAATATGAAACTTCAGGTTAACTTCTCTTCATTATGGTGAACAATAAATACAATTTCTTACATTGCAAAAATCGCAAAGTTCATATAATATCTATCATTCAAATGCTAAATTCAATTTTATGGATATAATTCATCCCGACAGAATACCATTTTGAAATGGTGGGTAACAAATATGGCTTTTTAAAAATGTCCCCAAGAAAGACATTATCATGGACAAACACAACAGATAAATAATAAGTGATTATAATTTTCCTGTTCACACTTTGTGATCTAAATATTTTTAACAATGTTATTCTTATTTAAGTTTGAAACACCGGCATTTATATGATTGTGATCTCAAACTAATAATTGTGACAATTTTTAATTTGTTTGATGACTTGTAAACATTTATCTTAATGAGTACAATGGTACTGTGACTGTGATTACTGACTTAAACTAAGAACACTGTTTCAACGATCTAGGCAATATGTAGTTCGCCCTGATTGGTTTAAACTAGGATATCACAACCTATTACTAAAACTGAATATCAAACTTAAGGGGTTAATAGCCGAATTTCTGGTTTGGAAAATTGGCAAAAAATTGTCAATTTAATGACACACCTTCCCCCCTTGGTGCAAACTGATTGTCCTTAAAATAAAATTAATGTTTCTACTTTGATAAATAGGCTTCTTTTATATTATCTTTTATATCATAAAAGACTGACCACACTGTGCAGTCACCAGTCACGCTGAAAGAGTTTTAAAAAACACAATCATTCATCGTTTTTAATAAAAAATATATTAATAAAATTAAAATCTAATAATTTAGATTTCAAAGGAAACTTTTACCAGAAAGAAACAATAGTTCATATATATTTCATATATCTTTGTGTAGCCTCCATTATTACCTCATTTGGTTCAAAGAAATGTATAAACGCTTCTAAGCTGTCAGCAAATTCTTGACTGCCAATTGTCCGTGCAGCTGTTGTACAGAGATGAATAGTTGTAGAGTAGTACTTTGTCTCAAATGACCATTCATATCCCTTTATGGCATCATTAAGGTTGTGAGGTTCTGGAAGATCTGGAACCCTAAGAATTTCTGTGGAAGAACAACAAATAAGTTTGTGATGTTAATTAATTCTGAAATTTTATAAATTTTAATTTCTTCTCTTACCAAATTGGTCCCTTTTAATTGTTATGTATCTAACTGTTAAAATAAAAGATGGAATTTATATTTTATTTTAAAATGATCAACAAGACAAGAATTGACACGGAAGTAAAAAACAATTGCTTGATTTTTTCCGAGTTTAAAGTTGTCAGGTGCTTTTATTTGTACCTTAATATTTTTGTTTACAAAAGCATTTTAACAATGGTTGGGGAGTTCTATATCATAATGAAAGCATGATGATATTATAATTTTTACACTGACTTCATGGCAACACATTAGACATTGTTACAGTATCTATTTTTGACAGATTAAAGCAACTATTACTTTGCAGTTTGAGTTTATGGCCGTGTCAGGGGTAAAGGTAAGGATGTCTAGGTTTCCTATTGTTATTGCACATTTTCTCTTTTCTTTTTACTGAATTCACAGTGCGTTTAACATTTTCTGGTCATAGCATTATTATTCAATGTTATCTGTTCTCTTTAGCTTGAAGGTGTTGAATGACCTACAGTTTTTTTGTGTAAAGATGCTGCACTAAAAAAAAAAAAGAGTTAAAAAAAAATAATAATTATAATACTGTAAGCCTTCCTTGTAATAGTCTGCTTCATTCACTGGCATGTTCCTCTTACTTGATGTATCCCATATATTTCATAATTAGTAACGATTTACTGTCAAATGGTCAGAATTAAAAGGCTTGTTTTCAATAATTTTATTGATTTAGATTTGCAATGGAGATACAGTCATGTGGCCATCTTTGAAAGTTTTGCCGTAACTTTAGATATCCCAGATTTTAACTGTATCACGCAAAAGCAACCAAATTAACAATTAAAAGTAGCCAAAATATTGCGGTGTAACTCGGTTACAATGGGGATAGTGAGACTAGCAAAAAAATCCCTGTTGTAGCCGAGTCCTGTTATATCCATGAATACGGTATTTGAAGGGAAGCAATACTGAGGGAAATAAGGATCAGGAGGAACACATTTCGAGTTATCTCCATGAGTATGTAAATCAGACTACCATCCCTATACCCCCCCCCCCTAAATTACCATTCCTCACCCCCTCTTCCACTTACTTCAGGATACAAGACTGGTTGGAACAATACAACCGTTATTCTACCTTCCTCTGCTTTCCACCCATTCCAACCTCACCGCTGACAGCCACTATCACTATTTAGTGCACTTCAAAACTCTAGTAGTGCACCACCCTAGCCTCAGGTTTCACAGAGAGCTCATCACCATCTCACTTCTCATTGGGCATAGTTACCTAACCACATCCCTTACTCTATGGCTAAGTGTATCAAGATGTTGATCAGTCAGTGACACGCCTTTCACTAGCCTTTTGTTGCGTTGTCGTGGACATACACAGAGAAAAGTCGATAGTACACACAATAACTGCAATTCACCCACACCCACCCCATCACTGTTCCCTATAACTATAAGTTATGCGTGCCATGTGTGCCTTCCTCTTTTCTTCTTGAGTACGTAGCTTTTCTCAACTGGGTACTAAACTTGCAACTCACACCGTTTCCAATAAAAAATACCTTGTTTTGCCATGCATGACTTATATGAATTATATAGGTGTAGAATGGGGATTTTAAAATTTCCCGCTGTAGCTGAGCTCCCGCTGCAACTGAGACCGTTGTAAACAAGCTGTACTGTATTAGTATTAAACTCTCTTTATGGCCACTAGAAAGCAGCAGAACAATTTCGGGGATTTTTGGTTAATTTTCCTCCAGATATTCTGCCAAATGACAAAATCTCAAAACAAGGGAAGTAATCCATTTTAGGCTCTTATTTTTGTTTAACCTTTGTTTATAATTAATTCTTTTTACATTAATTATATATTTTAGATATAATTTAAAACATTTGCTAATGGATATGTAAGTCTTGTAAGGCATGTCTTGCGGATATTATCTATATTAATAGTTATTCTATATTTCCTCATGAAAGTGTTTTCGACTGTTAAAATAGTGGAGCATATATACGACTCCAGATCATTTCAATTTTTAATCTATTGATTACTTATGTATCATAATCATATATCTATGTATATCTGATATTATAATGTAATTACAATAATATAAATATAA
The DNA here is from genome assembly GCF_034508935.2 of Berghia stephanieae. Taxonomy (NCBI): domain Eukaryota; kingdom Metazoa; phylum Mollusca; class Gastropoda; order Nudibranchia; family Aeolidiidae; genus Berghia; species Berghia stephanieae. Next base: position 27,670,444 of record NC_088361.1, on the reverse strand, counting down.
TAAAAATAAATATAATATAAATATAAATATTAAATATAATATAACCTATGACATTTGATGTATGATCAAGGGTCTTCCCTGAGTGGCGCCTGTATATGGAAGTGGGAAAGTTCTTACATCCCCCCCCCCCCCCACACCCCCCACCCAAAAAAAAAAAAAAAGGATAGCGCTGTCTCTGATCTAGTTTGTATAGTTTGACTTTACAAATAGTACAACCAATCACCGCAGCAAAAAGGGGATGTGGGACGGGAACTCAACCTTGTGTAAAAAAGAATATTTAGGAAATGCGGCTGCAGATACCTGGACAGTAAAAAAATCTGAGGGGCGTGTACGCAGTCGGATGGCACTTTTATTATCATCGTCAATCAGGCACCGTTAACTTGTTGACCAGAATATTGGAGAGAGAGAGAGAGAGAGAGAGAGAGAGAGAGAGAGAGAGAGAGAGAGAGAGAGAGAGAGAGAGAGAGAGAGAGAGATGATTGATGACTAATCAATCAGGCCAGACTGGTCAAGTATAAAAATGAAAATGTGTTGTCTGCTACACTGACTATGACTATGACGATGAGACTAAACAAAAAAATTAAAACAAATCTGGCATGTTCGACAACAAAATGTTGAAAGAAGGAAATTAGCAAAGGTAACATGATAATCTATAAAATAGTATATTATCTAGTATATCTACATACGCTTCACAAAATTTTCAGGTTTATGAATATCAGTCGAGGATGAAATTAATGCACAGGGCAGCACCATTTTGATGGTTATAACCTGTTTCATTGTAAAATTTGGGTAAGCCTAATCAAGAGAACTATCTAGATGATTGAGGTGGTACAATTCATAGTTTTCTATGATTAATCTTGGTCTCGTTTGTTTTTTTCTGTAATATTCTTTCTGTAAGGAGAAATTGTAAAGAATATTATAATCGCTCGGTTTAATCACTTATAAACAAAGACAAGTGTAGTTGATATTATACATTGAATCCTTTCAAATTGTAAGAAACGTCATTGATAACGCTGTTTAAGTTGTTGCCGAGAAACGTAATGGCGCCTTATGTTTAGTTTGTTTTGTTTTTTTCAAGCACTCCAGCCAACTCGATGAGGATATTTAAATGAACATTTTAGGAAATACATTCAAAAATCATGACTGAAATCGAGCCGAGACCGGAGGAGGTCGGCCAGATTCTTGTAAAAGTAAGTGCGCTTTGGCTTTACCGTTCGACCGGCGCTAGAAGAATACTTGTCATGGTGTTGAGTACAAGTACAAGTACAGTAGGCAGTTTAATGAGCAGCAGCAGTTGCAGTCAAATTTTGACCCAACTCGCCCATAGGAAAGTTGTGACTGGAAATTGCCGTTCGCGTTTTGGGGGGTTCAATTAAAGATGCATAACTTCGTTATAAAGAGGAATATCGCAGATATTTTGGTATCATTATTTTCGTCTTTCAATTTCCTTTTAAATGGTGCGAATTAAGGAAAAATCCATTAAGAATTCCAGAAGTTATATGAAGTTAAAATTTGGTAATTTTCAAATGTATTTATTTTTTTATTTACCGCGTGTGTTTTTAAAATTTAAACGCTTGTTTTTAGAATAACATCTAAACTTTATTCATGCCAAATTTCAGGGCTCTATATCGATGGGCAGACACCTTTTAACTCTGCGCCGAAATGCCTTGTTTACATTATCTTCTCATCATGGCTGCCGGGCGATATCGATATTCATATCGATATTTTAAATTTAGTTATGTATTATGTTAAATTTAGTCCATAATATTTTCAGTACTATTATTTACTATGTTTTTATTTTGAATACATACTTTCCAACATTATTTATAGGCATTTTATAGTTTTTGTTTTAAAAGTTCGTATATTTCTCTCTTTGTGAAATCCGATATTAATAATATCGATATTTTAAAAATACCAATTGCTTTAATTTAATTTTATTTTACTTTGCCATCAAGTCATCAAGTTTCTTTCCCATATGTTTAGATATGTTTATCATTTGTATCCATATTGTAAAGGCCTTAGCCTAAATAATTATTATGTTAAGAAGTTCTATAAGTTTTGACACCCCCATACATTGAGAGAGAAGGGGGGGGGGGGGAGATAAAATTATATTAATTGTCAGTTCAAATGATGTAATAGCAATAAAGCCAAAGTGGTTCAGCATAATTTTTTAAAGTATTAAAAGCCAGAACTTTCCTTCTAATTATAATAGGGAATCTGTTTCAATTTATTTGAACTTTTTCAATCTACCATTTTATTTATATGCAATTAAATTGCCATAGGTAAAAATAAACTCATTATGTCATTACACAACATGTTTATATCTTTTCATTTAAATACTCTCAAACCCTTTTTTATTCTCTATGTATTAATTAAAAGAGGGTAATTATTTGCAATTGTTTCAGTGAGATATTGGGGATAAATCCAAAAGTGATAGAGCAAATTCTTTCTTACGTCTAGCCGAGTTTTTGATTATGTAACATCTGCATCATATTATGTAATAATGTGTTAATTTGAAATGTTTATCTTCCTCTTTATTAATGTAAATGCATTGCCCTCGATAAGACGAACATTTTGGTATACAATATATGCTAAGAACTCCATATTGACTGTTTTAACCATTTTTTATTAACATCACGCATTTTCGGTCACAACTTTGCAATGGTAATTTTGGGGTAAAAATCGGTCTGAAACTAGGACTTTGAACTGCCATAACTACATTTCTAATCAAGATAGAAACAAAATTCAAACTGTTTTGTAATCTGTGTTGCCAGCTCTTTCATATGACATTGGTTTCAAGTGTGTGAGGTACATTTAGAATTTCTATTAAACTCCCTAAGTACAGTGTTATCATATCACGTTAGTGTTAGTTTAGTGACTAAGTTAGTGTTGTCGTTTGGCAGTTTTTGATTTTGAGTACAGTTTGAGTTTGAGGTTGATTTAATGTGTTGTGTAAAATCGTTGTTTATACCTATACGCTGACTACGCATCACATCTAAACGAATCCCATAAATCTGCGCTGATCTGAAACCATCCCACTCCAATTAATTGATTTCGTTTTGTACAGTAACAATCCCAATCCCAATAAAACTAACAAGAGAAATGTTGAATTTGAAAAATGAACCAAACATTGATTTTATTATTTTTGTTGCAAGATAGATCGATTTAAACAATGCTGCTATGTTTTGCACGTAGAAAAAAAAATTGGTTTATTAGAATTGCAAGATTAAAAGGATAAACTTTAAATTACATCAACACTCTACATGACATCAAAAAGTAATGTTTTCAAGGATTTCTTGAAAACAGACAATGATTTTGGATTCTCCGATGCTCTGTGGAATGGTGTTCATACAGACGGACCAAAATGAGAAAAGGATTTTGTTCATCATCATCATCTTCATCAGGGAAATTCCATGAAAATGTCAACCGAAGGGGTGTTTTACAAATTCTTAAGACCATATTAAAATTGGTACCAATTTGTTGGAAAACCATTCAGGATTATGATAATAAGGATATTTCGTGCATATTTGTGATACAGGATGCTTATTGTAGCTTTATGTAAGGGTATCCCCTATTTGAAGAACGAAAAGAATATTTTCTCAATATTATAAATCTTGCAACTTCTACAAAATTATAGCCACCTTTGCTGTTGTTTATTGATATTAAAACAACTATAAGTATCAGGAACCTATATAAACATTCAAATTTACGATTTTAATGAAATGTTGTCCTCATCGGTCGTTTTAATGACCTTGGGAAATTGTATGTCAGTCCGTTACCATTAAAACAGTATTTTTTCATCTACGAAAGATGTGATTGTTGTACCGACTCACTATTTCAGATTTTCTGTCCTTACATGAATGGCTTTAGCACTGTAAGATAATTTTTCAAGAAATTTATCATTTAAGGTACTTTTGTTGGGTAACGGACTGACATTTTTTAGGGTAACGGACTGACAGTAACAGACTGACTAATTCTATTTTAATTCAAAGACAATATATAAAAGTTGTTTTTTAAGTCTCAAGAGTAATGTCCACTCCAATGTGTTTCAACTGATCAGGCAGCCATTTTATAAACATTTGGATCATAAAATTTCAAACACTGGTCTTCAACATCAAGCCTGCTATTTTGCAATAGGTAAGTTGAATCTTTTAAAGCTTGTGAATCTTTTGATCACTTGAAGATTTTTGCTATGTTTGAATTAAGGGAAAAACACTGTTTGTTGTTCTATAATATTCTTATGACAATGGAGCCAGTAGTAGTCTTCTATTAAAGGGGCAAGAAGCCCTGGGAGAAATTTTTAAAAAATCAAACATTTAAATTAATGTGAAAAACTTTTGAGTCACTTTAAATGTAGTGGGTCAGAAAGGTGTTTAGCTGTGTATAATGTCAATATTTTAGTTGTTACAAAGTAATATGATACAAGTTAAAAATGAGTTTTATTTTCTTAGTTTTATTGTATTATTTTTTAGGAAACAAGATTTGCTTTTTATTCCGATTTGTCTTTCATAGCTTATGATGTAATTTCGCTCAATTTTATTTATTCACAGGTTCAAGTTTCCTACTCTATCCATGGTTTAAATTATCAAGAAAGACTGAAAACTGATGGGCATTATGTTGCTTAGGAAAAAGATAGGCAACAAAAGCAGGAGTCTCAAAGAAAACTTGAAAGTGATTGTAAAGGACGCTTAAAAGAAATAACGGGATTTTTTCAAGCAAAATGGAAAAAAAAGAGAAAAGCCGATCAAGTTACAACTCCAAAAGAAAGTAAACCAAGCACACCTAAATCCACATCTGCCTCACATTTCAGCACAGGAAAGTAAAATACTGAATTCAACTTTGAGGGTCTACAATCCTCCCAAAATTAAAAAAAAAAATTAAACTATGCCTGTCCTGCTAAGGGCATCCAATACATCAACCAATGGTTTTTTAAATATTTTAATCATGGAAATGGGCTTTCAAGATGAAATAAAATAATTTGACCGAAAATTTCTATTTGGACAAGAAGTACTCTTGGCGAGCACCAAGTGAAAAAGATTTCATAACTGTGAGAGATGAAAAAAGAGAAAGGACGAAAATTCAAAAAAGTTTCGTGTAAAAAACCCTGAAAAAGAGGTTGTCGATTGTTAGTGAATTTCATCCAGGAATCAAAATTGGCTTAAGTTTATTTTGCTCCCTCAGAACCTCAGAATGTACTTCTAAGAGAAATCCCACAATCTGCATAAGAAAATTGTAACAATCAAGGACAAAATGGTCCAAACGAAATTTTTGAAGATCTTTCTCAGATCTTATAACTGGCTTTCTGGTCAAGTGCAGATGAGGAAGAGATTGACTGCCAATTCTATCGACCAGTTTGAAGTGACGGTCATGCCTATTGACAATTCCTAAGCTTCAGGAATCAAGATGAAATACAGAATAAAAATAAGCTTCAAAAATAAGTACCAAATGAATGTTAAACCTTCCCCAGTTTTTAAGTCCTTTCTTATCTACATTTTTATTTTTTTTTGGATAATTTAATTTCATAGTTGAAATAAAGTTCCCGTTTGGCTGTGACAGAATAGATTTCAACTCCGCGAATCATTATTTCATTATTTAATTTTTTCAAAAGCAAAGTTGGGATTGAGGTAATCAGATGTCACCCATCAAGTTACTCATCATGCCCAATGTAGCTTGACATCCATATAAGGAAGAGTATTGGTTTGATTAATCACAATGGGTATTCAGTGTTGCTCCTAATTACATAATTTGTTCTTTGCTCTGGATTTTATGTAGTAACCGTTATTCTGAGTAATAAAATTCAGAGGTGTCAGTCTGTTACCATCCATTTGTCAGTCCGTTACCGACACTTTTTCAAAGACTGCAGATTCAAATTTTAGACAATCTTTTAAATATTGCTAGTGTGTTGTAGAACAACATCTCGTGGTTACTATAAAAGAACTTATTTGTTACTGGAAAGTTTAACTTCAGAAAGTTTGATCCATCTACATATAAAATTGAAAAAGATGGATTTTCTGATGTCAGTCCGTTACCAACATTATAATGTCAAAAAAATTCAAGTTGATAAAGATTCATCTTTATCCTTTTGATATATGATAAGGGCGGACATGATACATGTCCATGGGAAATATTAGCTCCATACAATAAATACATTGCATTTCAGAGCACGAAATGTATGCATTTTTGGTCTGATTTGTCAGTCCGTTACCCGTGGAATTTCCCATCAAAGACCTTGGTGTATATATGTGGACCCCAAATTGAATTTTAGCCAGCACTGTGAAAAGACTGTTAACAAAGCAAATAGAATCCTGGGACTTGTCAGAAGATCTTTCGACTATATAGACAAACCCATATTAACCACTCTTTTTAAAAGTCTAATACGATCACACTTGGAATATGGAAACTGTGTATGGTCCCCCATCAATAAATCAGCTGCTTTACTAATTGAAAATGTCCAACGTCGAGCCACCAAACTTGTCCCCGAAATTTCAAACCTCAGCTGCGAAGATAGACTCAGAGCATTAGACCTCCCTAGCCTCATGTACAGAAGACTCGGAGGAGATCTAATTGAAACTTATAAATTGACCAACAGTCTCTACAAAGTAAACGTAGAAGATTACCTCACATTTAACAAGGACAAAAGAACAAGAGGCCACTGTTATAAACTTGCCAAACAAAATTGCCATTTAAACATCCGAAAAAATGTCTTTAGTCAGCGAATTGTTGAGACATGGAATAGCCTGCCTGAAAAAATAGTTACAGCGCCAAGCATAAACAGCTTTAAAAGCCAAATTGATAGTTTCCTGCAGGATCTAAAATACAGCACCGATTTCCCATTGAAGCCAGCCTTTCGACCTCCACAAGTTGGTGGAGACCGATCCAAAGACCATCAACGGGCCACCGGCCCTCTACGATGAACTCATACTCATACTCATCTTAGTCTTGATTGCAGATATTATGTAAACTGAAAGTAAGAGATTATTACGTGAAATGGACTATCTAATATTACAAGGTGGATGAAAAGTCAATGATGATTGTATTATTATTATCTATATCATCATCATCATTATCACGATCATTATTTTTATTATTATTATTATTATTATTATTATTATTATTATTATTATTATTATTATTATTATTATTATTATTATTATTATTATTATTATTATTATTATTATTATTATTATTATTATTATCATTATTATTATTATTATTATTATTATTATTATTATTATTATTATTATTATTATTATTATTATTATTATCACTATCATCATCATCATCATCATCATCATCATTATTATTATTATCATCTTCATCATCATCATCATCATTGTAATAAAAATAATAATAATAATAATAATAATAATAATAATAATAATAATAATAATAATAATAATAATAATAATAATAATAATAATAATAATAATAATAATGATAATAATAATAATAATAATAATAATAATAATAATAATAATAATAATAATAATAATAATAATAATAATAATAACAATAGACTCTTATAGAGCGCACGGTATCCTCAACAATGAGGCTCTTGGCACTTTAAATTACATAAACACAAAACAATAGTTAAAGTACATGACATCAAAAAAGAAATGTTTTCAAGGATTTCTTGAAAACAGACAATGATTTGGATTCTCCGATGCTCTGTTCATACAGACGGACCAAAATGAGAAAAGGATTTTGTTCATCATCATCATCATCATCATCTTCATCATCATCATCATCATCATTATTTTTTTTTTCTTTGTGTTTGTTGTTTTTTATTAAAGCGTGCTTAAAGCAAAATTTATTGTTGCAAAATGAAACGTATTTCTTTTCCCCCATTGCCATTTCTTATTGTTGGCAATAGATGATGATCGGTGAATTTCTTAGATTCTATACTTGCAACAAGTTATTTTCTTTGCAGTAAGCACATTTTAAAAATGTTAGCTCTTAGACTCATGGACTTAAAAAAAAATTATATCACATTGACGTTCCTAGTACATGACATTAATCATTCCTAGCATGTTTTTGTACTGGATAATAAGAGATATTTTTTTCAACTGCCAATTTAATAAAATTCCTTTTGAAATAAAAGAAAGCTATACTAAATCGAACATGTCACAAAATTGGCAACAAGCCATGGAACTGAGCTTGGTAAGACCAAATTCTGTGGTTTAATATCAATACAATCAGTGATTTAGTAGCTATGGAATTAAGAAATGTTTGCCATGCCTCTGGAGACGGAATGGTTTAAATGAGAAGGAATATTCTAATTGGTTAATGCTTAGTAACGTTTGAAGCATCAATTGGGCCCTACCTTGAAATTGGGTCCCTACATATATAATAATTTTGTTTTTGCTTCTTTTATTGAAAAATAATTCTTTAATAATATAAAAAACATTTAAACTTCTCTTTGTTTAAAGGTACAAGATGACTTGCGACAACTCCGAGAGAAAATAACTAATGGGACTGGCACAATTAGTGTATCAGACTTTGACAGAGCTCTTGCAAAGACAGAGGAAGGACTTCAGGTAATGACAGTTTGGATTTAGGTATTTCCTATTATTATTATCATAATCGTCATCATTGCCTTTTTCACCTTTAAATTTTCTCCATGTTCCCTCTGGCCTTCCCCTTGATCTTCTGCCCTCAGGATTCCAGTCCAATACTTTCTGTTATAGTGGAGTCATTATTTCTAAGAGTGTGTCCAACCCACCTCCATCGTCTTCTTATTCCTATTTCCTCTCCCACTGGTTTCTGCTTTGTTCTTTTCTATACTTCTTCGTTCTTAATCCTGTCCATCCATTTTATTCTGAGTAGCTTACGCATACACCTGTTTACGAAAATCTGTCTCCTCCTTATAAATGTCTGTGATGCATTCCAAGTTTCACTTCCATACAGTAGGACTGACTTCACATTTGAGTTGAAAAGTCTCAGCTTTAGTCGAAGGGAGATATCTTTTGTTCTCCAAACTGTGTTCACAGATGTGAATGCAGCATGTGCCTTTCAAATCAGTGCTTTAACCTCTTCGTCCGTGCCTCAATCTTTGTCTATTATACTCCCAATATAGCAGTAATTATCTATAGCTTCCAGTTCCTGATCTATAAATTTTGATCTGCTTCCTTTGACGCATTCCTATTCTTAAGACCTTAGACTTTGCATGGTGAATTCTCAAATCAATGGATTCCGAGAGGCTGTTTAGAATTGTGGTTTTTACTTGCATCTGGTCCTGGGTGTGAGACAGAAGAGGATTTGATTTGTCCATCTGTGTTTCTGTAACAATTTGAGTTTTATGGAAAGGGTTTTAACCCTTCGACAACCCCCAACCTGGAAGACCAGATGACTTTAAAAGGCATTAGTCGCCTTTTACCTCACACTGGCTTATCGATGGGCTATTCTTTCATCCTCTCTGTTGAGGGACCCCAGACAACACACGGGGGATTTCCTATTTTACCAATCTTGATTTATTGCCAACATACAGCGTTAGTGCCCAAGAAAATTGAGAATAAGTTTACTGATATTAAAGAAGTTTACAGCATCAAGGTCCTGAGCATTGTGATAACCATTTGAGATGTGATCCGTTCTTATGATGATGGTGCTACAATCAGAACATATGATGACATCTTAAGAGATGTTCAGTGAGCTGCATGTCCTTTTACTTACTTTCATTTTACCTACAAAGCAAAATGTGATAAACCTCATAACTTGCATTCTGAGATTGGTTAGTAATACAAAAGAAGACAGGACAAAGCATCCATTTGGATTAACCACCTGCCTACCACTCTCATTTATTCATGTATACTTGTACAACCAGGGTTAAATATCAATCTCTATCAAATCACTTCCTTAAATTGTATTGCCAAGCACAGTTATCTTCTGCATTTTAAGTGATCTATACCTTTGTTTCGCTCTGAAAATTATGACTCATTCAACTTTTTCTTTCATCATAGAAACATACAGAGGATGTTGTTTACAAACTCAACAATCGTGTGCAGATGTTACCATTGTCAGATGGCAATGCCAGGGAAGACCAGGGATTCTCACTGGAGACGACTGTTGATTTACATGCTAACCAAGGAGAGATGAGGAGACCCGCCTATGGATTTAATAGGCAAGGCATTTATTTATATTTTTTTTGTCTTGGAGATTGATGAAGAACAGTGTGATACCTGAATAGTTCTACTTCACAGTGTCTTTTGAAATTTGTTCAAGTTCCAAAAATGGAAGGTTGATTAGAAGTGACTCCTTTGGGAATTGATGAAATATTTTGATGCTGTTTGAATTAGTAAAATCAATAAAAAATTGGCCTACATAGGGTAGAGAAAAAAGGGGAAGGGGGAGGGGAGGGGAGGGGAGTGTAGTTTGATTCCTGTGAAAACAGAATTGCCTGATTTCCTATTTATTTCTGCTTCCCGACCAGGGGGCATTTAGCGGATTACCACTATATTATGATTTATTTTTTTTTTTTAGAAAAGGACTGTTTATAATCATATTGATTAAAGAAAAGCTGATAATAACAATTTAAACAAAACTTAAATTATAGACAATTTACCTCAGCACCATTTTAAAGTGTCATTTTCAGTTCCAAGTTTGAAATCAAGTAAAATGGATGAATGCCTCACATAATCAATGTGCATTTCTTAATATAATACTTTTGATTTTCAGACTCGTAGGAAAAAAAAAACAAAGAAGAAGTATCACCCTGACTTTTGCTCGATTTCATTCGAATTTTCATAATTGACATGTTTTCCATAGGGATGTATTGAATCGACAGCCATTACCCCCAGGAGTCAAGTTGCCGGCTCGGAGGATGATGCAACTGCAAGGAATGACACCTGGCCAAAGGGTATCTTTTTAAATGTACTTTTAATTAAGATTTTGATTGCAAGTTTGTTTATTTTATGTCACCATTTTTTTCAGTTTGTTCTTTGTTCTGTTGTAGTTAAGAGTTTGCCCTATAATAAGAAAAGAAAATCCTCCTATTCATAGCAACGTACAATACTGCATCAACATTTAATCAAAATGTGAAAAAACACAGAATAAAAAGAAAGGAATATTTGTTGTATAGGAGACTTGTTACAGGTGTTTACTAAAATCAGTTAAAGTAACCAAAACAAAGCAAAACAAACAGTCTAAAAATAATAATAATAACAATAATAATAATAATAATAATAATAATAATAATAATAATAATAATAATAATAATAATAATAATAATAATAATAATAATGATAATAATAATAATAATAATAATAATAATAAAAATAATAATAATAATAATAATAATAATAATAATAATAATAATAATAATAATAATAATAATAATAATAATAAAAGTAATGGTAATATTTTATTTTTATCCTTTCTGAAGTTCTTTGTGGAGACGTGTGGGACATAAATCCTACTCGAATATCCATCTTCAAATATTTATGCAAATGTCTCTTTTTTATTTTTATTTTTCTTATTACCTTTTTGAAGATTATAAAAAATAATTTTTAGTATCCAAATTGTATTATTGGAACATTTAACATAAAACACAAAAATTGGAGCATAGGGTGTCAATTGGATAATTTAATGTAATCACTAATTTGTCATCTTTTAACATGATACATTACAATTTTCATTCTAGCACCACCAACAGTGGACACTTCGAGCCATTATGAATCCACAAAATCAACAGAACAGGCATGCCATGAAGGATAACTTTGGGATTCAGCTTCCTCTAATTAATGAAAGGAGACCACAGAGAGTATGACATTGTTTTTGTCTATCACTTAGTTCCTCTTTTGTTGTATGTTTCAATCCTGGATTTTATGCCATCATTCAGTTCTAAGTTTATAAAACAAATTCATTTTTTATGTTCAGTTTAAAGGAGAGCCAGGTCCTATTGTCTCTTTGCGGCTATGTGGTCTTGTAGTATGACACTTGCTTTCGGATTGGAAGGTCCTGGGTTCGAGTTTCGCTCAGTGCATAGTTGGGGCCTTCGATAAGTCTCTTTACTCACATTCTCCCAATGTAACCAGGTGAAAAATTAGCACTTGGCCATAAACAGGATTGTCTCTGTTGAAAAAAACTGTAATATACGCCTAACATGTCTTGTTCTACATGTCACATGTTGCTGTTGGTCAAGGACCCTTTGTATAGCACTTTGAGGACATTTAGTGGATATTGCGCTAGATAAAAGCTCAGTTTTTAGGGGGAGGGTTGTCAAGAGAAGAGAATTTTCTTGAAAGAAATGTTCAAAATAAAATAAATTGCAACTATATTGCTTGCCTTCTAACATGACCCTTGATGGGCCTTCTTGAAAAAAATAGAAATTATGGAAGTTTCATCATTTGCGTTATGAGTAAAGAGAAAAAGAATTTTCTGCAAATTCAATTTAATTCTGCTTTATTATTCTTTTTATTTTGTTTTCTTGAGATAGAGTCTAAGCAAAATGATATTCTTAATGGCATTGAAGAATAAAAAAGATTACCTTGCCTGATTATTCATATGTTCATTATTATTTCTTCCTGTACAGTATCAGTCAAAGCCCATAATTGGAACGACGGTCGACCATTTGACAGTCTTGCCCAAAGCAAACAGAGTTGATGCTTCAGTCAGTAGCTTTAAATTCGGTTTCCGTATTTTAAGATAATGTTTATTGTTACTTTCGTTTATACATTTAAGGACTAAAGATATTACAAAAGTCAATTAAGTCTCAAAAATAAAAACAACAAACAGTGTACTGTCTTTTTATTGTCGTCCTATTACAACTCACAAACTTTTTCCACTTATTTTTGTTTTTTCTCAGATACTATTATTTGACAATTAGTGCTGTCGGGTTTGGGTTGTTTTTTTTTAATCAACCTGCTGATCATAAATTTTTAAAATAACTTTTCATTCCTTTTGTACATAATGCTACTTTAGAGAATGATGCTTCTAAAAATTTGGAGCTCGGGAAAACAAACAAAGAAGATGAATTGAAGATGTCATTTTATAAAACATATTGTTAGACTTATCAATTATAGTAAAGGAAATGTTAAATTCAAACCATTTAATTTTTAGAATCTAGAATTTTGTTTTGTCTTATTATTTTTAATCACCAAACTTTTCCTAAATGCAGGTTGTGTTAAAATCTTTCAAACTTTTTCTACGGTTATCTCAAATGTAAACCCCCCCCCCCCCCCCCCCCCCCCCAAAAAAAAAAAAAAAAACAAAAAAAAACAAAACAAAAAAAACACACACACACACACAATAAAAATATACCCTCATTATTAACTGTTTTCTTGTAAATAAAATGACAAAGTCATTACTGTACTGTTCACATAACTGAATATTTTTGACTCTCTGTCACATCCATTCTCGAACATTTTATCTTTATAAAATGATGCAAAGGGCAATTCATGGAACTCTTTTGTTTAAATGTTTCTGTCAGCAATAAAGAAACAGGGAACTTCTATTTTACAGGGATAACTGAACTATAATAAATCAGTACTATCTCCTTCATTTATTTTGCAGTTGGCACCACCTCCTATTGAAGAAGATGATGCAAAGAAAGGAATTCTAAGTTTGATTGAGCGAGGCCTCATCCCACCAGCAGCTCAGCTCACTCTTGATCCGTCTCCAGTTAAACACAAAATTGTGCAGATCCACAATGCTGAGGAGAGGAATAATAGACAACCCGTTTCTGGTAATTTCCTTCATCATATTAGAGCCTTTGCTTTTTTATAACTATCCCAACCAAATGTTCCATATGAAAATGCATGACGGGTGTGTATTTCTATGGATGTGCTAAAAGTCAGTGTTGCCCTCTCCATACCTTTACTTCAAATTGTTACATGAAAAATGGACAATGAGTGAAACACAAATAGCACAGCATCACGCACAAATGAATTAAGTGCATGACAATAATTATTTTGTTCTTTTTTTTCACAAAAATAAAAAAGTACCAAATTCTAAACTGTGTATGTGTTTCTAGTGAGCTTAATGAAAGTTAAATTATCAGACTGAGGTGGTCGCAGAGTAAGAATGGCATTTACAACGAATAATGCAATTGTTACAAATTTTGTTTTAGATTTACTGTCCTTTCTTTATGAAATCAGTTCTTAAAAGTTTATTCACTGCATATTAAAAGTAATTTCACAGCAACAACAATAATTTAAAACCATGAATTCATTGACATTGTTTTTAGATTATCTGGTTTTAAATGATAGAATGAAATACAAATTGGACCTCTTTGACAACTGTTAAAATTGAAACGTCAAAATATTCATCGTCCTACACAGATATTAAACAATTTCTCACTCTCTTCAAAATATCTTCTTTGTTTTGATTTTGATTTTGGTTATTTAAAAAATGAGGAGGGAGTGGTTGGACAGTTAAGCTAAAATTTGGAATTTTATTAATCATAGTCATCCTCATTGTTAGATCTGATAATAACAATTTTTTGTCAAAAGGATGGACAATAAGTGTTTCTGTCTTATTTCACGATAGAGAAAATGAAATATACTCCGGCCAAAATAGGTTGTCAGACTCTAAGGACTCAGTGATCTTACTCGAGTCACCTATGTAAACTACCCTCGGCTCCAGTACGAAAGAGTAAATTGTTCTAAGCGGTTTGTTATAATTCGTTCTTACTTTATCCATGTGTAGAAACGACTGCAAACTGGCCTGTAATGAAACTTGATATGAATGGAAATGTTGGTGATGTCCAGTCAGCTTTAGCCCAGATGCCAGCCGTGCCTCCAAGGCCTGTTGCAACTCCAGAAACCAGGACAGTGTCAGCAAAAACAAGAGGATCTTCTTCATTATCGACCCACCATGGAAGCAAAACACCTGCTACTGTAAAAACGTTTGAAATGCCTCTTCAGCCTCTGGTAAGAACGTCAAAAATAATTTTGTGTATTATCAATACAGATATCTTTCCTTGTTTTGTAGAACAATTGAATTACATATTAAGATGTAAATGATAGTTACTAAACAATTTCAGATGATAGCTTTCTGATGAAGTTAGACTAACATTGAAATGTTCTATACTGACGTTTTAATGTGAGTGAAGGGCGTTGAGAAAAAAAGGACAAATCAACACACACAAATTATGAGTTAGAACTAGAGTTTGATAATAGTTCTTTTTTCTTTCTTTTCCTTTTCTAGCACTTCTCGACACCTCTCATTACTTATGCTGATAGATAAAAGTGCTGCCTCTGCTTACAAGAACTTTGTTGTTATTATAATTTGTCTCTTTTCTCTTAAATATTTGGTGCGGCTGAAACAAAGAAAGTTAATGGTTATTTTTGCTAGGTACAATTATGTTTAATTGCAAAACAGTGACTTTTGTTAAGCAATGTTTTTTTAAATGTCCATGATTATTAATATGGTAAAAAGCTGTTGCAGCATTAAGGCTGTTTAAATGGCGTGTGGAGACGAGACCAAAACATATTCTAATAAATTTTCAATCCACAAACTAACATTTGGACAAACACATTTAAAAAAACAATCACAGGATAAAAAGGTAATTTTAGCATGTTTCTAGTTACTTTATGAAATACAGCATGAATTATTGTACAATAGCGATGATATCTTGAGACTTTTGTCACATTTTATAGAGGTGAAAATGATAAATGTGGCATCATTATGGTGTACCAAAAGAAACAATGTTAGAGGCTTTATCTTTTTTAATCTTTGTATTTTGTCACAATTTCTCTCGGCTTCAGGTTCTAAGAGAGTTAGCTATTATGTTCAAACCTTGCTTCTTTGTTTGTAATATGTGTGGTTTGTAATTAAATAATATAGATTTGCATTTGCTTTGTTATAATTCCTAATAATTCAATAGATCTGCAGTTTTTAAATGCAAAATAAAGGCTTAACGCTTTGTTTTGAATATTCAATTTGCACAGGATACAATGTGTTATCATTTTGATTTTTTTAAAAACAAAAGCAAAACTAAAGAAACCGCTGTTATTGTCTAATCTGAATTATGGAGATAAGGGGAAACGCGAGCTACTTTCAAAGCAAATTAATAATAATAAAATTGATTTATTCTTTCTTATTCTTCTCAACAACAAAAGAACTGGTAATCTTATGATTATTGAAACATTTCTTTGTGATGCATTTTTCACATACTTTCCTATTTTTACAAGAGTTTGATTCACAATTTACCTTAAGTTTTTAGCTATTTTTCTTTTGAATTTCAGTTTTACTTGATACAGTAATTAATCATTTTGGAATAGAATTTGAAATTTCCGTTGTTTAAAAGGAAAAAAAATATTTATGAGGATTTTGATTGAACCTATAAAGTATATATCTAATTGACATATTTTAAAATCACTCAAGCCATATATTAAATCATATAACCTTTCAAAAACAGTATTTATTTTATACATAGATTTTGAAACATAGATGTAGAAAAGAAATTGAAATACCTTGAAATGATAGATGAAATTCTTTTGTCTTTTAGAAACGTAGTTATGATATTTTTTTTTTCAGTTATTTTCTATCGTTTGTCAATTTATATATACTTGATTACAAACCATGGATGGACGAAAATCTTCACAGTATACCGATCAATATTGATTATCAAATATTATTATGTTTATAATGAAATCACAAATTTGTTTATTTTGCAGCTTCCAATGCTTGTACAGGTTATTGAGTTCTCATTCTCTCCTTTCCCTTTTTCTTTTATAAATGATAGCACTTTAATATTTATTATCTCTTTTTAATTTAAATAATCGTTGATTTCCTTTCTTCAATAATTGTTCTGAGGCTTCCATCTTTTATTCCAACACCCTGTGCATTTTTGATAATCTCCATGATCTCAGATATATTGATCGCATAATATTTAAAAGAAAAAAGGGGCTTGTAATCAGTCCTTTTATATATATATATATATATATATATATATATATATATATATATATATATATATATATATATATATATATATATATATATATATATATATATATAATATATATATATATATATTCCTGCACATGTCCATTATAAATTATAATATCACCCTAATTAATAAATAGTAGATGGATCATCCACATTACTTCAACCATTTATTTGTAATTTTGCTTGCTACATATTCTTCCCATAGTTTACATTAGCCTTCCTGTTGATTTGAGCATAATGGTGTTATTGCATATGCCACTGAAACCTCATTCATATAAATCCAAACTCCCTGCATGGAGATAAAATCCCCCTCTGACAGATCCAAACTCCTTTTAGACAGACCCAAACTCCTTCATTATCAACCGCATATATTTAATTTTCTAGACAAATTGATGTGCATTCCCATTTCCCCCAACCCCCCCCCCCCCACCCACCCACCCACCCACACACACACACACACACACACACACACATACACACACACACACACACACACACACACTTAGAAAAGAAAGAGAAAAGAAAACTCAGGAGAATTCCGTTTACTATGTAAATGTAAAATCAACATTTTTACAATGGCTTAGATTTTACTTCGACACGAATTTGGCAATTGTTTCATAAACCAAGTGCAACTTTCATTCAGTTACTCGAGTCTCATAATGACTGTAGTTCAATCTCATTATTTTTATAACATTTGGAATTTGTTTATGTATTAAAAAACTGTTAGCTTTATTTTTCACCATTCATTCCCTTTGTGGTCTGTCATATGACATTTTATGCTCTTTCATTTTAATTCACTAGCCTTTTTTATAATATATAATAAATTATTATGTTTTTATATTTATTTTGTTGTTTTGTTTGTCTGTTTTTATTGGGGTTTTTGTTTGGTTGATTATTTGTTTTGGGCTTGTTTTTGTTTTGTTTTTTGTTTATTTCTTCTTTATTAACAAAAAAAGCCGCCCCTTTTTCTTTCCCATTTAAATTTTGTGAGTGTGTGTGTGTGTGTGTGTGTGTGTGTGTGTGTGCGCGCGCGCGCATTGATCATATACTGATGCATGTGTTGCAATACAAAGTGAACAGGAAAAAAGTTGTCACGGATTAGCTTTTGTAAATAATTTATGACAAATCAGTTTAAATTTTTTTTTTGCAATATAGTCGTTGAAAATGGAGGGAATTGTTTTAAGTCAACGAAAAAATATATTGGCAGAATTCTTGATGTTCACTCTGATGTTAAAAAGTTATTCTCACAATTTGCATTTTTTAAAAATTGGATATCGTTGGGCTTATTTTTACTGAAATTTGTTGACTACCATAATAGTCTTTAGACCTAAAACAAAGATTCCTGAGAAGCTTGTTTTCATTGTTGTCCTTTAGAAATTGCCCTGATATGTCAACTGGACAATGAAGATAGAGAAATTAATGACCTGCAACCTCACCAAATCATGAAAACATGTTTTCATTTTCAATTAATGCTCTCACTCAAAGAGGTCACGCTTTATATTTATCTTAAGACTATGTGTAAAATGGAAAAATAATTTGTTACTGGAGACTGATTTGGCATTAAAATCCTGACAATCATATTTGTGCTGAAATCTAGTATGTGAGATTTTTTTTTCTTTATTCTTTTAAAATATTTAATGATTATTATTTTTTCCTGATGAAAAGCTCATTGTGAAAATGCTATATTCAGACCTATGACTTATACAAATTTAATCGGTATGCAGATAAATTTGGATATCATTATGGCCATATTCGATCCCTCCCCCCCCCCTTCAAATTTGGATATATTTTTTTTAGCCAATTGACATCTCATCCATTATAAAGCATTTTAAAATGAAAATTTATTTATAATATGCTTATAAATAAGATATAATTTTTTCTTTCAAATTTTGTTGATTTTTATAAAAACGACATATATTTACACATTTTTGCTTGTTGCCTAGAGCAAATCTATATCTTTAATTTTCTAAGGAGTTGAGATTTAATATTTCAATGGCAATGTTGAAAAGACATTGATTAAATTTGTTAAATGTTACCAAATGCATGGCACAAAACATTTTAATGATTTTTTTTTATCTATCGAATTATTTTCTTGTTGGTACATCTATACTTTATTGCCTCTGTGATTTGACAAAGTTTCCAAAAAATATACTCCTGTTTCATAATGATTAAAGTTGCAGATGGACATTTTATTTGTATATATATATATATATATATATATATATATATATATATATATATATATATATATATATATATATATATATATATATGTATATATAAATTCACTCACGTATTATTAACCGAAACGATCGTTTCCATTTTCGCCTGAGTGAATTTATTTATTTTTATATGCTCTAACCTAAATTATCGAGCACTCGCGTACCTACAAGTACCCACCAACACTCATAAATATATATATATATATATATATATATATATATATATATATATATATATATATATATATATATATATATATATATATATATGCCTTCTGCCATGGCATTCTGTGAAGGGAATATATAATATAATCCATCAAACAAGATGTCTGATGTAAACAGGAATCACCCATGTTGTCCAAAGGACATGAGTATGTAATTATCAATTTCTTCAGTAAATCTTTATTCTTTGATAATAATGATAATAATAATAATAATAATAATAATAATAATAATAATAATAATAATAATAATAATAATAATAATAATAATAATAATAATAATAATAATAATAATGATAATAATAATAATAATAATAGATCTCTATTGCCCTTAAATTTGGAAATTTGTCATTTAGGTCTTAATGAAATTGAGCACTATCAGATACTGCTTTCATAAGACTCTTTGTGTTCATACAACATTGTAAAATGTTATAAGCATCAAATTAAATTAATAGAATTTTTTTTAGTTATAATATAAGTAACGTTTTTGAAATTACTACCTCAGCCTCCACCCACCACCCCTGCAAGTGGTGATTACAAACAAGTCAGTCACAAGTTTGCCATTCAAAATGGCAGAACAAGGGATAGCCAACCAGAATTCCTTGCCTTTAAACAACATTACTGTTTAACATGGGGAGGGTGAGTCATAAAGATACTTTTACATTTTTTGGTTATCTATCACTATTTTGCATTTTTTGAGTCATCGTGTATATATGTATATGTTTATATATATATATATATATATATATATATATATATATATATATATATATATATATATATATATATATATATATATATATATATATATATATATATATATATATTATGTATGTATATGTATATATATATTATATATATATATATCCATATATATATATATATATATATATATATATATATGTATGTATATGTATATATATATATAAATATATATATATCCATATATATGTATATATATATATATATATATATATATATATATATATATATATATATATAGAGAGAGAGAGAGAGAGAGAGAGAGAGAGAGAGAGAGAGAGAGAGAGAGGGGGGGGGGGGGTTAAGAATAACTAACGATTTGAGTGCGACCTAAGTCATCATATAAAGTATGTTACACAATAATAATGTGATGGAAAAGGATGCATCAAGTTGTGTGCAGGTACTCCCATAATTTAATAATTCAAAGATACAAATCAAGCATAGATTACTCACTAGAATTGTATTCTTTCGTTATCACCATTTTATATATTTGAAATAGATTAAAAAGTAAGTTGACAATTTTTAAAACAATACCTCTTAAAATGTTTCCTTTAATTACCCCATCCTCATCATTTTTCTTTTTCATTCATTCTTTTATTGATTGTTTGATGATCAGTAAGGCTATAATACATTATGTATCGATGTATGTTTGTATAACTATTTTCAATGTAAAAATTTCCTATATAATTTTTTTGTTTTTCAAATAGAATTGTAACGATGATCCGTCACCTGGAGAGAATGTTGACCTCTTATTCCATCCCAGTTGCATTTATCCATGGAGATAGGTAAATAGACATAATTTTGTTTATTTAATTCATTACTTGTATGTAAAATCTGTATTTTCTTCTTCTTTAAGAGAAGAAAGAAAAAATAAACCCAACAATACACCGGTAAAGTTAGTAAAAATGGACCATGTCTGGCGTATGAAGAGGTTGAAAACCTTTTTGGCAATGCTGATTGAAAGAAAATTCGCAGAATTCATATAACTGTGTGAACGGTTTCAGCAAACTCATTTCGCAAAAGCCTTTTAAGCAACTTATAGTAATTGGTGCAGGACAATTATTAGTGACCTTATAGTACAAGAAATATAAATAGTATTATATCTTCAGTAATATCATCAACAAAATACCAAGTTATCCATATTTACTCCACAATTTAAAAAATTAATAAAAATTCCGCCTTCCACCACTGCATCATAAGATACCGTCGCCTAGGCATTCCATGAACGAATATAGATACACCATCAAACAGGATATCTCATGTCAACAGGAATCACCCATGTTGTCCTAATGAGCAAATTGGGGGTTAGTAATCTTGCCCAAGGAAAAAAACAAAAGTTCCTGGAGCAGACCTCTAACCCGGAACCTTCTGTATTACAGTGCAATGCCTTAACCACTCGGCCACGTCACCCCTTACTTCACAATGCACTTATAAAAATGTAACATGGCAATGCGTTTTTCTATTGTACCTCTGCTCTGGCTGTTTATTTTTTTTTAGATTGTAATGAAGGAGAAGAATTTGACCAAATTACTAAGGGTAGAAATAAAGATAGTCAATGCAGATAATAGAATTTGTACTTAATTTTTTTTTTCTTTCAGGCTCGCTGATTTGTCCATGGAGTTTGAACTTGAGAAAGCTCCAGGAGTTGCTGAGTTGTTGAGTGTTATAATTAATCGTGAAGATGTGGAAGCTCTCATTAATAAACCTGTAAGTATAAATAGAATAACAGGAATAGTTCAGAAATGTAGAAAAAGAAGGCTTTGAGATTTTTTTTAAATTTTGAGCAATGTAAATATAACAGTAACAGTATAAATATTCTTCACAAATTCCCTCTCCTATCCTATGGACTGTGTTTCGTATTCAGAATCAAATCAGCGTAAGGAGCAGCAGTTGTAGATACTCAAAGTGCCCATTTACGTCATGGCCTTTATTTTGTTTTGTCTAAAATATCAGATATGAGTTGCATTTTAAGTGAGAAACATTTTTTAAAGAAGCTTTTTTTTTCATTCTTTTAAGCCTAGAGCCTTTACTTCATGTCAAAAGGACTTCAAATTTTGCATAGAAATATATTTCATTGTATACTTTGATCCTTTTATATTTTGAATAACAAATCGAGGACGAAAATAACTTTACATACATTGTTTTTTTGTGTTTTTTTTTTCGTGGAAACGGCAAAAATCTGCTGACATTTTAAATCACCTGCATTTGTTTTGTATAGGTAAATCAGTTGGAAATTTGTATTTCAAAGCTTAATATCCACACATGTATTCCATCTATGAAGAATATGAATCATTTAAAGAATGACAATTATTTTGTCTTAAAATACCAATTGGATTTTTTAAGAAAACCTTATCAAATATTTTATGGTTTAACTCATTGTACCAATTCGTAGCTTTCCTTATAAACATCTTGCAATAGTTTTTAAAAATAATAATAATCTTTATTGTCCATAAAATCGTAATTAGTGTGTAGTAAACATTGCTCAAACAATTTCATCTATGATGAGAAAAAATATTCACATACACAGATTCAAACACACGCACACACACACACACACACACACCCACACACACACACACACACACACACACACACATACATACATACACACATATGATCTTGATTTATTGGCTGGAAAAACAGTAAAATCAGATGAACACTATTATATTTACTTGGGTATTTTAATAAACAAAGACAAATTCTGTAACACTATTGATGATGATATTGAGGGGGAAGATGACAAAGATGATGGTGATGATAACAGCAGAGATGACGATGATGATGACTATGATGTCACCTCAAAAATTAAAGAGAATAATGTAATAATGAAAATAAGAGGATCACAATGTAATCCCTCTTTCTGCCAAGTATGCCATTAAAACAAAAGTGGTACCCATATCTAAAGCACAGTTTATTGCTAAATGTTTTGTTGGCACTATTCTATAACAATAATAAATGACATTTGTTGAGCGCTTTCCATGAACCATCTCAAAGCGCTTTACAGATATTAAATTATGTTATGAACATAGTCAAAATTAAACGTGGAAACAAAATACACATTGCTAAAGTAATACAATACAAAAATGGCACAAAATGAATTGTGAAAAATGGGTTTTTAAAGCAGATTTAAATATTGAGATATTCTCGATTTTTATAATGGGTTGCGGTAGGGTATTCCAGAGTTTTGGGCCATAATATTGAAAAGTGTGATCACCAAATGATTTTAACTTGCTTTTTGGTACAGATAACAGAGTGGTGTCGCGTCATGACTGAAGACTTCTGGTTTATTAGTGAAAGTGATCCAAGATTTTTCTACAGAGAAGACCTACAAATTATCTCTGTCGTTTATCTGGAATTTAGTGATGTATTTATGTCTTGATTGTTTTTAGTTGTTGACTGAAGAAAGGTTTTGAGCCAGAAACATTCCGTGTTTGGTATTTAGTTCTTTTTTTTTTTGAAGCTGTTATATTCATTTTTGTTTATTGGTTTATTAGTTCAGAAAGATAAATAGGGGCTAAATTGTTAAGGCATTTGAAGACTAATAAAGCAATTTTGCAATATATTCTATAGCGGACAGGATATCAGTGTAAATTTTCCAACAGTGGAGTGTTATGGTCGAATTTTCTTTATTGATATATTATGCGGACTTCTGAATTTTGGACCCGTTACAATTTACCAGTTAAATTCAGTGAGAGACCTGATGAAAGGGAGTTAATTGCAATAATCAAGTTTTGATAATACCAAAAATAACATTGATTTTTGGTGACAGTTTCAGTTAAAAACTTTCCGACAAGGAAAATTTATTTGATTTCAAAACTCAGACTTGCAGACATTATTTACATGGAATGACATGGATAGATGACCCCCCAGATTCCTAGCCTGCTTAGACAAATGCACTTCACTTTTATTGAAAATAATACTTCTAATCTCTAATTGCTTTGTTTGGATGTTTTTGTCAATAAAAATACTTTCAGTTTTAGATTTTAAAACTCTGAATTACGTCATTAATATCAAAAAAAGACAAAGACTTATGAATATTATATAAATTGACCATCAGCTATTTTTCTGTGTCGTTTATATTTTGATGTGTGTGCAAAATTTAAACTTTTAGTTCTTTGAGAATTGGCCTTCATACAATTTGGCTTTTTTTTTTGGGCAACATGATACATCTAAGAAAACATAGGTAAAGTGTCCTTTGGAAGGGACCACTCTTACAAAGTAGCCCTAAGGTCATTACCCTTTGGTAGTCATTTAGTGAGTACGCGTTTTACAAATCACCATAGAAATAATGTTGTAAATCATGCTGTCTAGGACACAGACCAGACTCATGGTACGTAAAACAACCAGGACTACTGTGACTGTGAAGCTCATGTCAATACAAGTTAATTTAAACATTTGGTAATGTTGCTAGCAAGTCTCCAAATATGTACAAATTTTTTTTCCACAGTATTTCTTTCATAGCTTTTAAGCTATTCTGTGTAGTGAAGCAAGGGCATTTTATTCGTGATGTTCAAGAGCTTTATATTATTTTAGTGAAATAGGTAGGAAATGCATGTAATGTTTTATAATAAAGGCTTATATATTATATGATCACAGTCTGCTAATCTCAAATGTTTTCATCTCTCCAATAAATCAGGGCAGAAGGTTCATGGGCGTCAATGGCAATGAAATGGCAGCCACCCAGATTCAGTCATCCTGGAGACGATACAGAGAACGTTCTCAATACCTAGAGTACAGAAGACTGAAATGGGCCGCTGGAGTCATTGCTATATCATGGATTATGCATATTAAAATGGCTAAGATGAGGAATCAGCTCAAAACTACACGCCTTGATCAACTTGCTGCTTTCAAGAGACGAGCAAAGGTAATCTAAGGGACACTAAAGTCAATGACATTATATTGATTCTATTGTGTAATTAGTAATACTAATATTATTGAGTGTGCTACACGAATCAAAGCATATATATTTTTTTTATACCAGTGGGTAGTGAGACAAAACTAAATTGTTTCTAATGAAAGGTTATGCATACAAGTTTTCAGTGTGCTGATGATGAGTATTTTACATCTTTTTTTTATTTTAGTAGTGGTAAAGCATGTAGAATATTGGGTGCAATAAATGTGTTAAATCAATTCGAAATGGTATACTGATAATTAATTCTTTTTTATTATCGGTCTTATTTTCTGTTTGAGCTCCAAGAGGATTAGTAAAGATAGCATTTAAGTATTAACATAACTCACAAAGCTTGGATTTAAAGTAAAGTGAGAATGGTATGTTTTAGATTTAAGATTCGGCTTTAAATTTGTATTTATACGAAACATTTTTATGCCACAATCTTTCTATTTAAATGTGTACCGCATTTTGAATATTCCTCAAGAGAGACAGCCAGCCGTTTGTTGAAAAGAAGGGCAATTAAAAATATCTATTAAGTCAAAACATCTTAATGATCTATTTCCATCTACTTCCTCCCCCTCTAGAAATTTTCCACATCCTGGGATCGCATCAAAAACTCAAAGCGTGTTATCATACATGTGCCATCCCTTGGCTACAGTCAATCAGTGCGAGACTCGCTCAATGGTTTTGGCATCAGGCAAAACACACAGATGGCCAGACTTTGTGACATTAGAGGTAAAATAGCTACTCATTTTCCATATTTTTGAAGGGATTGGATTGAAGCCTCAATCCATGAATAATATTTAATTCAATAAACAATAACTTGTAGAATATATCTGAATGTTTTGTTGTTTTCTTTGGTGGAGGGGGGGGGGGGGGAGTTGTATGTTTTTTAAAATTTGTTTTTCTTTTTTTTTGGGGGGGGGGGGTGAGGGGGGGGGGGTTGCCTTTTGTTTTGAAGTATTCAGTAAACAGTAATCTTGCTTTCGTTGTGTTAAAACCTTTTTGGTCACATTAAAGTTACATTTTTGTCCCCCCTTTCCATTATACCAATGGCAATTAATCTTGATATTCTTGAAAATCGTCAAGGGAAGGACATTATGCAACAGATCCTTAAAATAAAAATTAATAGATTCCCGTGTCTGTACAGATAATTAATGTCATTAAAATCAAACCAATTAAGACTGCACTATTGAAATGCAGTTCTTTGTCATACTTTTCTTTAAAGTACATTTTACATTTATTTGATTTTTGAAAAAAAAACAACATGTTGAGTATGAAAATGTCCTTTGTATGCTTTGGACTAGATTCCCAACCTCTGACTAATGTGTTTGATCACCAACAGGTACTGACTTGAAGTAAGAGATGATAATGAGACATAGATTACACTCACTGTGTTGTTAAGACATTATTTTTGTGCGGCTATGTGGTCTAGTGGTATGACACTCGTTTTCGGATTGGAAGGTCCTGGTTTTGAGCCTCGCTCGGTGCATAGTTGAGTCCTTGGAAATGGCTCTTTACTCACATTCTCTCACTTTACTCAGATGTAAAATAGGTACCTGGTCATTAACAGCGTTGTCTTTGTCCGAAAAAATTGTAAAATTGCCTGACAGGCATCATGTCCCGTCCCGTCCCTTTTACCATCTGGGAGAAGGTTTTGTCAGATTAAATGTAGAACTAACAAGTATAAATCAACGTTCGTTCCATCAGCAATAAAAATTTTGAATATTTCATATGGTACAGAAAAACCAAGGATTGATTCGTTGACTGATTAACTGATTAATTTATTTAATGTAAGATTAACTGACCAATTGATAATGATGATAATTTTTGGTGTCGAATTGCCACAATCGTAACAAATTGAAAACGAAATGAATATGTTTATGTTGTGTATATCGCACGTGTGAAAGAAAGAGAGGAAGAGAGAGAGAGAGAGAGAGAGAGAGAGAGAGAGAGAGAGAGAGAGAGAGAGAGAGAGAGAGAGAGAGAGAGAGAAGAGAGAAAATAAGTAGGAGTGAAATATCTGTTCAATCTTACAGTTATCGTTTAACATTATAACAAGTGTAACTAAATGGCAAATTGCCATATTTATGGACAATAAAGATCTATTGTTATTATTATTATTATTATTATTATTATTATTATTATTACATGTTAAGCATTGCTGTCGTCCAGGGATCCCTTGTAAAGTGCTTTTTTTTAGTGGATATTGCTCTATTTAAAAGTTCAAAAAAGACATTTTTCTTCTTTACAATAAACTGTATTTGTTGTTGTTATGCTGTTAAAAATAACATAAATGTCAGAAATTATTGTACTTTTTATACATTCATTACCTCTCTCTCCTCAGACCCAAATGTAGATGTGATATTCATTTCTGCTGTGCCTTTAAGTGATGAGACTCTACAGTATTACTCCAAATTGCTTGGCCTTAATTCTGCTGTGGAAAACGGCAACCCCGAAGATCAATGCGATATGTCAGAACGTTACAAAATCATCGTGCCTGAAGCAATCAAAAGCTTCCCTGTAAGTTACTTTTTAAAATTACCTATTTACGAAAATTTAATGAAAATTTATTAATATCACATATAAAAGGAAGGGAGATAAGTTTTAATTAAAATAATAAGCTCTTTTTTATTATTTATTTTTTCGTAAATGATATGAAAGCACTGAAAATTACTTTAAAGGTGGGTGCTTCTTTTTCTTCTTCTTCTTCTTCTTCGTAGTAGTAGTAGTAGTAGTAGTAGTAGTAGTAGTAGTAGTAGTAGTAGTAGTAGTAGTAGTAGTAGTAGTAGTAGTAGTAGTAGTGGTAGAAGTAGTAGTTGTTGTAGTACTATCATCATCATTGCAATTATTAATATTGTTATTTTTATTATCATTATTATTATTACATCATAAATGTGCTGACTAGACTAGGAAACAAAAAAAAAAAAACAACTCAATGTGACACAAATTTACCAATTTTTTAACACGTTTAAGGAGATAATATAACGTCTACATTTATCATTAACTGCATTTCTATTTTATATCTTAGACCCATCACATGTGCCTGTCCACCATCTTGAAATACAGCCCCAGAACATTGAGAAGAGTAAAAAATCTGATTAAGGGACGTAATGCCTACATGGTGACAGGGATGCCTCACAAGGACGATTTGGCTGTCGCTGACATTTTAGATGTACCAATCCTTGGACCAGAGCCAGATGTAGCTCATCTGTATTCCACCAAATCTGGGTGTAAGCGAATATTTGCCAGTGCCAATATTGAAACACCTCCTAGCGAATATGATGTATACAGCCTTGGTCAGGTGAGGCATTATGTCATGAGAGTATTTTTCTGTTGAAATTTAATGCAGAGCAAATAAGTAGTTATAATTAGAAGCAATGGTACAACATTTTCAAATTAAGCAAGAAAAAAACTTGAGGATCAAAAAAGTAATAAATGCAATAATGATAATGTCATAGATGGTGTCATCAAGCTATTATGAGGTCGGAAGTTCGAAAAAAATAAATGAATATAACAGCTTCAACATGGGACATAAAATATATAATTCATGGACTAAAGAATATAATTCAATTATTACCCATAACATATTTTAGATCTCAAGTGGATGAAAAAAAAGAAACATTTATTTTTACTCAAATGTTCAGAAGGATCAACAAAAACTTCCAAGTTATGATGAAATATTCACAAAAGTCATGAAAACATTAACATTCAACTTTTACAATTTCTAAAATTAGTACAGTGCAACACACGTTGTCAAACACTCATTCGACAAATTCACGAGTTCAACGAACAAGGACAGAATTCCCAATTTATGTCCTTCATTGTCTTAGTAAATTTTTCAAGGCATCCACGAACCGTTTCATGGTTTTGACAAACTAAACTGAGACTTAGTTGCCAACACACTGGCCATTAATAGAGAGAGAGAGAGAGAGAGAGAGAGAGAGAGAGAGAGAGAGAGAGAGAGAGAGAGAGAGAGAGAGAGAGAGAGAGAGAGAGAGAGAGAACAGAGCAAGTTGCATTTTGCCTTAGCCTTCTGAATTTATACACTGAAACTGAACTAAAATAAATAATCAAGTCATAAAACAAATATAACGAGAGCTTAACCAATGGAATCATTTATTTCATTGATCACCACTAACAACAACTCACTTTTCATTTCTTTTAAAACTTGTGATCACCGTCTTGTAATGTGACATACATTTTTGGTCAATCTCATGCATAGCCATCTTAAGTACTTGCCTGACCCGAGACAATCAGACCCACAATGTGTGAGTATTTATTACAATACAGCATATTGACACATTAATGAAGGAATTGCATTGCAACATGTGGCAAGCATTGGATATCCATGGACTCAGCCTATAGTTTTACAAAGGGTACATGTGTTTAGACAAAAATGCCTTCCCCCCTCCATTCTTACCACTTTCCCCCACTTCCCACCATGTTATCCAGTGTGCCGCGTTGTATAGCGTGGTGGTGGTGTGTTTTGTTTTTCTAAGTGAGTAACTCAGGAGTGAATGATATTCACTATTTTGCCCACAAAAAGGTATGAATCTACGAGACCAGGATACGCAAACATTGAGATCATATTAAAGAAGGAATGAAATTGACGTCATTCAGCTCTTTTTTTTTATTTTAACCAGCCAGTTTAATTAGTAGTTTCTCACTATATTGAGAATATATATAATCAGACTATAAATGTTTAAGGTTACACATAGTTTTGTGTGTAGGTGCGTTTTATCTGACTGATGGATGTTATGAGTATTTAACTAAGCGCATAGCATCAATACTTGTACAGTGGGCTACATCACAATTTCTGTCTCTTGTCTTACAGCCGTGTTCATGTATTCATCAAAACACAGATTTGACGAACTTTTCTGGCTGTCCCCATGTAGTTTGTTGAATGCATGTTGCACTGTGTGCAATTTACTATTTATGCGTGAAAATAAAATCAACTTAGAATTGGTTTTTGGTCAAGATTTCAGCACAAGACTTAAAACTTATTCTGACGACTGTTGACATGTAGACATTCGCTTGAAATTTTTTTCAGATTCTGTTTTTTAAATATATGTACATCTTCATATTCAAGGGGCAAATGGGATATTTTCTTCCACTTGGAGAAAATTTTTAGAATGATTATAGACAAGGCAGCATATGACATATCAATCACAGAGGAATCAAGGGGTTCTTTCTTTTAAATATCACAATCAGTGAGCCTTATTTGATAATATTATCTTTTTAAATTATATTTTTCTTATGTCAGATCAAGAAACAAATTCAAAATTTAACCTCTTTCAAACTTTTAAAACAGCTTCATGAGTGTTTGGCCCAGCTGGTAACAGAAAATTTAGGAGTACAGAGATGGCTTTTTAAGTTGGACGATGAGGTTGATGGTCGAGGTATTGCCTACTGCGAGGTGCCAAAATTCTTACGATGCTACAAATGGGCTTTGAAAGAGGAGAAAAGATATGGAGAGAAATGGTCAAAAAAATGGGCACAGGTGAGTATTTTTACTTGCTAATTTACATGATATGCAGCATAATGTTCGATACTTGCTAGTTAAAGGAACAAGTGTTTGATTGTGATGAAGTTGCATTAAAATATCTGTGGCGTATTCAATAAATAAACATACATGTAACTGATTTATTTTTACCTTGCCAAGATATGTATTATTTCTTTTAAGAGAAAAATCATTAGGACACCTAAAAAAAAGAGTTCAGATCTAAAAGAAGTATAATTGATAAACATTGCAGTTTAGCTAATATTATGTGACAATAAGTAACGACAAGCTTGAATTTTAAAGAAAAATTAAATCGTATTGATTTAAACAAGATTCCACGTGTTAAGTGTTTGAAAATATGGAAACTTCTTTTTTCGTCTATGATCTTTTCTCAATATAGAATTCATGTTATATTTTGTATGTTTATTACAATCTCAGGAAGCAGCCTATATTAAGATCCACGCAGAAATCCCTGACATTCTACACAACTATGCACAACCAATCAACACAAAGCTTTATCCTACGTGGGAAAAATTCTTGAGGGCATTTTTGTCACAAGGTATTATATAAGATATTTTACATTTAACGGTTTTTGTCTGATGAATGGGTCTACTCAATTCATCAATTCATTCACTAAGAATAAAGACAAAAATATTCTTACATTATGAGGGAGTTGGACCTAAGCTGGACAGTAAAAGCAATGTACAAAAATAAATATAACAAAAACTAAAGTCAATAACAAAAAAAGTAAAATGTTCATACATCACTTTTAATAATGACAGGCAGCAGAAGAGTATTAGACATGTTTTGTTGGCAAATACAAAGTTGAAATGTATTTCTCTTATTTGCCGACAAGATGTGCCTTCTGCCATCGGTCCATATTTAAAGTGATGTATCAAAATTTTTACTGATTTTGTTATTGGATGAAGGATTTTGAGACTGTAACGTTCCCCTGTTTGTTTGTTGGTTTTTTGTTGTTGTTGTTGTTGTTGTTATTTGAAGCCGTTATAACCAATTTTGTAGATTACTTTTATCAGTACTATGAGGGAAAAATTGTGATTATGATTTGCTTTCTTTGAACTCCGAAATTTTAAATCTGTCCTTAATTATATACACTTCATTGAAGATAATAATAATCGTCCCAAAAATTAAAAATTTCTTGATGAAGAAAAGATTTAATATCATTCTTCAATTTTTGTTTTCAAAATTAATTACATGTTATGATATTTAGATACTGAACTTGTATTCTCTCCATCTCTTAGACGGGAGAAATATAGTTTTCAAGATGCAGAGAAAATGATTGCTGTTGGTCTGAAATGTAATATTCCCCTTTCACTCCTCACAATATTTTCTCTTTTTTAAACATTTTACAGGAGGCATCATAGAAGCCTGTCCCCCATCTGAAAACATCACAACGTTATCTGCCAATGTTCTGGTGGAGCCCTCAGGGTTTGTCAACATCCTGTCGTGTGGTGATCAGATACATGCTGAGAGTCCATTTTCATGTTGGGGCGTGTCTGTGCCTCAGTCTTCTGTCGAGCCAGACGACCTCAACTCTGTATGCCAAAAGATTGCAGACGCTTGCAAATCCCGAGGCATTATGGGTTACATGAGAGTGGATTTTGTTACCTTCATCGATCCCAAAACAGTAAGTTTTAGATATTGGTTTATTTACTTTTTCGCTGTTTCTTTATCCCTTTTTTTCTTGGGGGGGAGGGGGGGGGGGGGGGGGGGGTTGGTGTGATTTTAAAATTTTATTTTGTATTTGTGTTGATTTTTGTTGATTTTCTAATTTTGTTGGAAGGGGACTAGTAGAGGGAGGTATTGATTGTTCATTTATCAATTTCATGATTTTTTTAAAAGCGCCTGAACGTTAAATACCAAGCTCTTTTCTGTCTGTCGTGTATATTAAAATAGTTACAAAACAAACTACAATGATAAAAATCAAAGTTAGAACAAAACTTACATTGCATATTATATAAGACACAAGTGAATACAATTTCCATATCATCATGTTAGGGGCAGAAATATTTCTGTTCAATGCCAAAGAGAAAGATGGAAAAGAACTAGAAATGATTTTTTAAAAAAACAAAACACAGTGCCTTGATTGGAAGTCTAATTCTTACTCTTAAAAGAGACATCTTGCTTTGCTGTTCAAATGTTACACATAAACATTAAGACTATTCTTCTCCTTTTTATTCGTCATACCAGTGAAATATTTTTGTTTTGTTATACGACTTCTTGTTTTTCCATATAATTCAAAGAGCTGATTGATTCTCCCATTGCTTTAGTTTTACTTAATTAAACGTAATATTTTGGGGTTCTAATAGCTCTATTGGGAGGTCTTTCAACTTACTGCATCAAAGGTTTTACTGACCCAACCGTCAACTCAGCAATGGTTGGGTAGTGGGTAGTATTAGAACTGAAAGAAAATATCTTGCTGTCCAAAACGTAGAAAGGAATTGTAAAAAAACAAGTAGTCCTTCAGACCCAAATGGCCCATTGATGCAGCAATTATCAAATTCATTGTTCAGCTTGAGATATTGAGGCCCGTCATCAACATTTTGTGTCACCATTCCAGCCCAAGGTGCAATCTTTCCTTTCCATGTCCCAGGGAAGGGGACTCAGTGATGATAAACATCTGCAGTATACATGAATGAGACTGCCCCCACCCCCTTCCAACCCCTTGATATTTCCCCGTATTTTTAGCTAGCCACTCTGCTTAAAATAAAATATGTCAAAACACAAATAGGTAACCAGGGCCATCGAATTTCATTTTAATCGGTTTCTACTGTATAATGTAATGGGTTTGCTTTAAATCCCAATAGGACAATTTGATATCATATTTGCAAATATTTATTGCAAGTTTTAAAAATGTTTTCTAAGCGTCTGTTATTCTCTTATGGGAATTAACTGGATCATGATTTTTAAAAGTCACATCCACTTAATTTTGTTCTGATCTTGTCTTCCCTCACATAGATGGACCAAAGATTGTGGGCCTTAGATCTGTGTCTTCACTACAGTGACCACCTGGCCATGTTCAAACTGATGGAATACGTCACTCATGGATCCTTCCAGCAAGATATGCATGTGTTTGAGGTGGAACTTAACAATGCTGACGAGAGACCGAGGAGAAGGCGGTTGGTAGGGGAGGAAGAGGTAAGGAGATTGTTTTTAATCTCAATTTACTTTTGTTAATTTCGTATTTTCTCTGATATAGGAATGTGTGGAACAATACCTAAATGATTATAGAATTTTAGACATGATAAATGTCTGCAGCAATTAAGCATAGAGCAAGAATATTATTGTCATAATTTTAACAGTAATTGATGAGATTTAGATTTTTAAAATACCAGCAACTTTGAACTTATGAGTTCTCAGATCACATAAAATTGATTTTTTTGTCTGAAGCAGTCACACTACCTTTAGTAACTGGTGTTGTGTGACTAACTTTGGGTTTTTTTTGCATATAGTTCATTCTTTAGTCAATTCTGATTTATCCTAATACCCCAATACTAGTTGACAAAATATATTTTTCAAAAACTGAAAATGAAATTTAGTTTTTAACAGGACTGTACAAACCACTGCCCTACAATTAGGAGAGATATGTGCAATGCTTACGTGTTTTTGTTTTTGTTTTTATTTTTTTTAGAATTGATTTCAGTGAATGGATAGAATTTGAGTTTGAGTTAAAAATAGCCACCATCCGGAATTTTTCTTTTGTTGTTTGATTTAGATTTTCATAGATTTATTGTTTATTTGCAGAGATTGCCCAACAACCATCGTTATGCTGTGATGAGTACTCGTCTGCTTCATACAAATCT
The DNA here is from genome assembly GCF_034508935.2 of Berghia stephanieae. Taxonomy (NCBI): domain Eukaryota; kingdom Metazoa; phylum Mollusca; class Gastropoda; order Nudibranchia; family Aeolidiidae; genus Berghia; species Berghia stephanieae. The sequence goes on along the minus strand of NC_088361.1, from coordinate 27,636,134 downwards.
GGCAGTTGTACATTACAGTGTCTTCTTCCAAATGTGTAGAGCTCATGGCATTGGCTACGACATCAAGGTATGTGTATTCATAATACTTGAATTCTAACTTTAAAAAATCAATTGACAGCAACTCAATCTTTTCATAACCTTTTTAGAAGAATACTAGCGGAAGACAGCAATCTGATTTCTCCCAAAATGTTACAACCCTTTCACTTTTATAACATAAAGACCAAAATAAAATATTTACCAACAGACAATCCTCCTATTCAAGTGATATGGCATCAAGGTTGGTTATTCAAAATTCTATTTTTGAAATGACATCTTTCTTTCCTTCACCAATTCTCTCAATATAGAAGACACCCTCCCCCCCCCCCCCCCCCCCCCCCCCCCCATTTAAAATTAATAAATAGACAAAAATTTGATTTTAAAACAGATAGAATTATTTCAGCTTTAAACAGAAGAGGATGATGTTTTTTACATATATAATTTATACGTCTGAATTCGCTTATTTTGTGTAAAAAATACCCAAAAAAATAACTAAAAGTAATGAAATGTAAGCTTCAATTTATTGAACATAGACAGATAATGTGGACGTTTTGGGTTTCCCCTTTATCAACAAAACATGTTGAATGAAACACAAAGGACGAATGAGAGATGTGACAATAGGGTAGTTAAGGTGAATAAACGAGCACATTATTCACCTTAACTACACCTTTCTCACAACCCTCATTCGTCCTTAAAATTTAATTCATGTTTTGTTGATAAAGGGTAAACCCGAAACATCCACAATGTCTGTCTTCGTTCATTAAATTGAAGCTTACATTTCATTACTTATTGTTATTTTTTCCTTTCAGCTTCAAGCAGCAACATTTTCATTTAAATACAAGAAACTCAATTAACAAATTAACCTTTTTCAATTTGATACAGGACAAAACAGGATCTGCATTTACCCTTGTCGACAGTTTCAATAGAGAACGTCTTGGAATGATGTAAGAAAAATTGATTTTATCTTAGGCAGTAGGGGAATGAGCATAATATTAAACATTGGTATTCAAAATGTCAATAAGTTTACATTGAATTTAAATATGTTGTCAAATTTACATTTTTGGAAGTTAGGGAGTATTTGTCAACAAAGGTTTTCTATGTTGGGTATTGGCCAATATATTTTCTTTTTTTTTTTTTTTTTTTGGTGTGCTTATCCACCAATATATTTTGGGTTTTTTTCTCATCTCGAAGCACATTCTAATAACAAATTTAAAACACTTGTCATTAAATAATTGTTAATTGTTACCCACATGTTAAATTGAAATGTATTATTATTATTATTATTATTATTATTATTATTTTGCTTTTAGTACGGTTGGAGATAACCTACAAGGAGCTCTTGCAACATTTGCCAGAAATTTGTCTGTGATTCACCAAGAAATATCTGCCCCTAACATGCAAGGAATAACCAATTTCAAGGTAGTGCCATAGTTCTCATAGTATTAATAGAAGGATTGTAGTTGTAGATTTCCAAAATGAGCAGTTTTATCGCCATTTCTTTTGTTTTGTTGTTGTTGCTCTTTTGTTTGTTTTGACAGATTATTTTTACCCAACAATAAGAGAGCAACTGAAATTTCTTTAGATTTGTTGACAAAAGTAAATATGAGATGATGAGGAATTGAGAGAGATTTCATTTTCCTCATAGTTCTCCAAGGACAATAAACAGAGGGCCAGGAATAAAGGGAAAGATCCCTTCATTTGGACTAGCATGGTAGGTTGCTGAGTTGGACAGCAGCCCTGAATCCAGCAATGTGCATTTAAGTTCTCACACTGACTAAGTGGTAACCTGATTTTGAGAGGTAACGGATGTGCACAAGCTTTTGACCAATAACGTGATAGTTATGGGATAGTGATATCAGCATCAAACGCTGCTGCTACTGGTGCTGAGTATATTATATATTGACTGTATTTGATCTGAATGTCATTAAAACCTATTTTAGGAGCACATAAAAGTTGTCTTATGTCTCATGCATTGACATAGATTAACCATATCATACTCTGTTAGTATCTGTCAAATGTATACCTACTTATTACGGTCTGATTTTTTTTTCATCTTTTAGGGGGCCATTGCAGACATTGAAGGCATTTTAGGAACGACAGTACAGAATGCTGCAGACACAAATCAAGTACAGGTTGACCAAGAAACAAAGCAATCCTCGTCCTAGTTTTTTTTTTTTAATCTGCTTTTCTCAATGAGAAAAAATAAAATATCCAGCTTGATATTCATATTTATTTGATTGAAGCACCCAATAGTCAAGAATACATGTTTATGTCAAGGTCATTTCCAGAAACAGACGAGAATTGGAAACCACACCTTTAGCAGAAAATTATAAAGGATAATATAAGGAAATATGGGACATGTGTTCAATAATTTTGAAAATTCTGGGCAAATTAAAGCATTCTAGGCATGTTTTAATGCACATAACAATAATTAATAGAAAATATGAAAATGAATGAGTTTGTATTCTATCCTTGCAGTAAACCTCTGATTGGCCGAGAAATTGCACTTATAACATACATTACTTCACCCCACAAGTAAATCAATATGCAAGTCCTATTCAATGCTAAAACAGCACTTGGATTTGGCAGCCCATTTACCTCTGCCTTATCAAAGCCTTTTTCAAATAAATAATAATGATTTATGTAACAAAGAACAATAACTGTGACGATAATGTAAATATATTAACAAATACTTAATCTGTTGATGCAGCTTTAACCTTGGCAATATAGTACACAGAATTAACTAGAAGTGCTTAGTTAGTCATAGAGTAGAATTCAAAACTGCAATATTTTCAAGAGCTGTTTATGTCAAAATAATTTTCTGTTTACAATTATGACCTTATCAATTTTATATTGTTTCATACGACGGATAAAGTTCATCATGTCTTTTTTTAAATATATTTTCCTCTTGTCAAAATATTAAAAATGATTTCCTTGTATATAGAATAATCAAATTACATTGGACTCTGATTATAATGTTATCGATAGATCTCCTGAAAATATGTACAAACTTAATCTAATCTTATCTGAGCTTGCTTATTGAAATTTACAAAGGTAAGTGGGATACAGAAGTTTAACTGATGATATCACTTTTTTTAGGGGTCCTGATTACCCAACAGGGCACTCATTGCACAAGTAAAGGGACTAGTATCAATTCCAGGTGCAGTTGTTCAACCAGCAATGATTGGCAAGTTGGGTCAAAGGGATCTGACATAAAGTAATTTGCAATATACTAGCATTCTATCTAAAAGGTAGCAAGCTGTGATTATTATTCATTTAACGGTAAAGAAACCAGAATTAATTCCAGATCCATGGGCCTTGTGAATAAAAAGTACTACTATAATTACCTCATTTCATTATTGTCATTCACTTTCATTGCTTCCGTCATTTTATCGATAATTTCCATTTTATCTTGCAATGCTTGAATCCAAAAAGTTATAATTATTATCAACAAAGATCAATACCCCAAATGTCATCACAAAGTTTGAGTTTGAGCTCGAAAAAAAATTGAACTTGCTTTCATGAGAGGTACCATTGTATTCAGAGTCCACCATATTAACAAATGTTAATCATTTGTAAATTTGTTGACCCCAAGTAACCAAAAATGTGGTTGAAGACTGTCTCCTTTCCATTTTTCTTTTCCAAACAGAAGAATAAAATAAAATCTCGTTTTTCTCCATTTTATAGTTAACAATGTGTTTTTGCTTGATTTATGGATTTTATGGCGCTCATGGTAATTTCAATGATAATAATTCCCAAAAGGAATTTGTCTTTCAGGTCTATCCCAGAGAAGACTGGAATAACTTAAGGGTCAGCTACAGTGCAGAACCACAAAGTAAACTAGGACGTGGTGACCTGTTCAAGGCCACACAGAATGGCGGGGATTCGAATTTGGTATCTTCTAGGTAGCAAAGACCATACCTCTGTGCATAACTCATTTCAGCGCCAATTTGAAAAAATAAAAAGATGGGAGAGTCAAAAGATTATAAATCTGAATTTGTCTGTGTTTATTAGCGCCAAAGAACAAATGAGGACAATGGAGACTAGTTTGAAACGAAACAGAAGTAGCTCTCAAGAGCAATATATTCCATGTGTCTAGCTTTAGTATTAGACCTGCAAACACAGGCACAGGATCCTTGCCAAGAGAGATACATTAAAATTCCGACAACGATTTTGATATCAATAACTAACAGTAAAATATATAATATACTGAGCGTCAATATAAACTGGCCAGAGCTTAACTGCCTATAGCATCATAACAAAGGGGTGAAACCTGATAAAATTTTATATAAACTGTCTGATAAACAGCAAGATCAACAACACTTATGGTACCTTTATCAAAGCTACAGAAGAGAGAATAAAATTGTCAGCTCAAAATGAGAAAAAAAATTAACATTGCTTCCTATTGGGAAGAAACAATATGTAATGCGGAAAACATAATAATACATAAGAATGCCATTTTAATCTGAAAAAATCCATGATTTAAGGCTTTATGGGCTATTGCTCAAGAACGTTGGTTCCAGTCCCAATTGGACAGTTTCTGTATTTCTGACGAAAGCAAGTTTGAACTTTCTTTGCTTTGTTGATAAACCACAAAGAATATGGCACTGGGTAGATGGTAGTTACACTGCTAAATGAGTAAAAGCGGTCTTGAGCCGTGATGGCAGGTCTGTTATGGAATGGACGGGTATATAACTAGCCATCACACAGAGCTTAGTCATTGGGGGGCTCCATAACAGCACAAGTGTACAACATGCTTTTCAGGCAACACAGAGAACTTCAATTCTTCTAGCAGGATAACGCAAGATCCTGTGTGGCAAGCATGAATTCAAATTTTCTGGCAAGACAACGCTTTGGCTGCTGGCTCTTTGGATATGTCACCCATCTAACATATTAAGGATGAGTTAGGTCAGCAAGTTAGCAAACGGAATGACATTCAAATGGTTTTGGAGCTTCAAGTGTTTTTGTTTTAATACATGGCTATCCCCAAAAACAGAATTGAAGCACTGATACATTTAGTGAGTACTCAAGTACGTGAATGTAGAGGCAGCAGAGGGCACACCCATTATCGAAAGATACTTTACAAGATTAATTGTTATTTTTAGTGTCGCATCAATGTAGAATTTAGTTCATATTTAATTTAATATCTGGCCAGTTTTCACAGTATATTCTTGTCCATTGTCATTTTCAAATTAATTAAATTTGACTCAACAAAAAATAAGGAGAGAGGGGAAAAACAAACACAAGGACAATAAAAAGACTTTTGTGTTCTTCAACTTTGTGCATTTGCCCTTACTTTTGCACTCTGAAATTTTTGATGTTTTTCAAGCACACCCCATTTGAGTACATATGTATGTATATTACCGAAATTTGAGCATTATACCTGAAATTTTCTTACCTTTCCAATGGAGTATGAATTATGTAAATGTGACTATCAGTAATAAAGTTATGGGCTGTTAATCACTGGCTAGTTTAAATTGACGCTCAGTATCGATGAAATAAAATGAGAAAAAAAATATCAAAGCCTAAAAATAATCAGAGCCTTTCAATTGATTGCTTCCTTTTTTACTAAGAAGAGCCCCGGCCATGGTTTGGACAAAACCAAGAATGCCATGACAAGGACAGAAAACAAGAGAAAACAAACAAAGGGGTAGATGAGACATCAAGAGTTGACCATTCCGGCCTATCATTGGAGGTCAGAAGCACTCATCCCTATGCCCTATTATTAGCTGTTCATGTTGTAGATTACTGTATCTAAACTATTTTATGACACATGCAAAACTTTGAGGATGTATCCATGCCAGGGAAAAGGAATAAGACGAAACAGTCAGCTCGTTTGGTTGCACCTCTAAATGTCAAAACAAAAACTAGAAAAATCTCAGTAGCCACCCATGTGTCTAATCTGAAATCACTAAAATTCCAACCCAAGTACAGCAGACTCGCTCACATCATTATAACATGTCAATAAATTTGTAATGGCATAGTTATAAAAAAGAAAAGATTTAATACAAGAATCGAACATCTCAACAACAAACAACTAATAAATACAAGTAATCTTTTTTCCAGTTCAAGGCAGAAGGCAAAGTGAAAGAAGAATAATACTGGGGGCAAGAATATACAATGAGAGTTGACCTCTCCAAACCAAAAAGAGAGGTCAATGGTGCCCACCAAATTAAACCCACCAAATAGGTATTTAATTAAAGATTAAAAAAACGTGTCTGACTGACCCCACGGTTTTTTGCAAAAAGTATTTCAAAATTTTGCAAAGAAAATAATGAATTTTGCAAAAATCTTGCAGGTTTCTAAATATGTTGTATCACACCTAACAACTACATGCAACCCATGTAATAAAATATCCCTGCGGAATTACGCAATTTCAAACTCAAAATTATGCAAAATTATGGGACAAAAAATGGCAAATTTTGCCAGAAATTATGCTGATTTGGAAATAGGCACAAAGTTGGGAAAACAAAATTACAATAAAAAATTGCTGTCAATGAAATTGTTGTAATTAAGAAAAATCAAAGCTTTCAGGGTTGCCTGGCTCAAACTCTCCTTCGATCACTTAAAATCATATTGTACAAAGAAAAAATCCTTTCAACATCAACAGAGCTGATGGTTGAATACATGTAACGGCATGCACAAGCTGTGAGGCACCGTTTCCTGGCAAGAATTTTTAAAAAGCTGCAAGTTTAGTGCTTGTGTTAGACTGTTCCTAAGGGCAACTGGTCTTAGTTCTTTGGTGTAACGTCGAATTTCATCTTCTGGGACATCCTTCAGTCCTGGCACCCCATGAAGTTTATGTTAGACCAAGGGGAACCACTTCAGTAATCTTCATCACCACGGGGAACGCAAATTTCGCAAAAATGAAAAATTAAAAAGAATCAAAAATTTGCAAAACTGCAGATTTTGAAGTTGCAATGCAAATCAGAAAATTTTCCCTAATTTTGCGGCTGCAAGCTGTGCAAAAAACCGCAGGGCCAGTCATGATAAAATGACAGACAGAACAGAGAAGAACATGATAAAACCATTCCATAACATCAGCCTTTCTCATCTGCCAACCATCTGATTGATGAAAAGACAAGCTACCTGTACACTACAGAGGCTACCCAATACTTCAGCTCTTCACAAAGAGTATGCTTGTTACGTTGTAAATCTATTTTTGCTTTTACACATACAACATTGAAAACTTAAGACAAAGGCATTTTAAAAATATTATTAAAATACAAAATTGGGGAGAATGATGCAAGACAAAAAGTTTTTAAAGTTTGTATGATACAGCATCAATAAGCCTACTTCTAAATTTTTACCTTCAATTTCCCAACACAAAAATAAGTAGGTTCCTTTAAGAAGAGAGCACGTGATTTCTAAAAACCTTCATTCAATGAGGCTAAATGAGACAGAGGTTTGAAGAACTAAGTTTTGAAAGTGTCTCCATCCGCATTCAACCCACATTTTCCATCCAGAAACAAATTGTGACAATATGATGAACAGTACATCAATTCTTTTCTAAGATTGAAAAATATTAAAAACGAAGTCTAAAAGTCAGTTGTTTTTTTTTTTCATTCACTATCAATTTATTGTCAAAATTCATAGTATTTCCAGTATGATCATTCTGACTTTACTTTCCAGAACTAAAGAGAATGAGAAATCAAATACGTTTTATCATTCATGTAAACTCGAAAGCTTCACTTTCATGAAAAACATACAATTAAATGATGAGTTAGTTCTCTCTTATTCAGTTTCAGATTCCATCTTGTCTTGTTCTTGGCCTGAAGACTGAAAAACATAATGAAAAAATTTTAAAAATCAAATAAAAGCACACAATTGCTAATTAAGGAGGCACAAACTTACTGAACTTCTATTTTAACACATAGACAGACCCAGTAAAAGGACATTGTGTACTTACTTTTTTCAGTTTAGAAGGTGAATGGAAAATATGCTGAATTCTATAATTATTTTACATTGAATGACATAATCAGTCGGATGGTGAAAAGGTTTGAACTGAGATATTGCCAAGTTTAGTTAGAAGGTCAATTTTTATCAAAAATGAGTTCTTGACATAAATGATTAAATCAACCCTTTTTGTACACCTTCGGGAAATATCAAAGCTTAAATTCACTTCTAAATATTTTTTTACAGCTAGTCAAGTTGAAAAAGTATGAAATTTGAGAGAAGTTGCTGGATACCTTTCCCATACATCTGACCATAACTTCCTGAAAAATCACCAGATTTATTTCAAATAAATATTAAAATGCTCTGGAGAGCATATTCTTTCAGAAAATGCGAAAAAAATGCAAATCCAAAATTTTCACCTTCCAACTGACTATGTCATGCATTGACATACACAGAAAATTGGCAACCTTGCACACAACTTTAGCTTTGATTTTAAAGTCATGTAACTTGTAGGAAAATTAAGATGACACATAAATTAAACACATAACAATGAGAAAGATTTAGTTTGTCAGTACCTGCAGCAATCTAGATTCACAAGCAGCAAATAAAAAGTTAGACAAATGGGACTAGCCTAAAGGTAAGAGCAGAAGTGGATCTCATCACCAATAAGCATATACACTCCAGCACGGTTTCTTCATACTCTTCGGGACAAGCAAAAACGTTTGAGGAAACCATTCATTGCCATTGCATTTGATGGCAAGGAGATGAGGGGGGGGGGGGGGGGGGGGGGGGGGGGAGAAAGAGAGGCAATGTGCCTCAGCGGTATGGTATTTGCCTCGTAACAGAAAGATGCCTAGTTTGATTATCAACGTGGCCATCAGCAAGCCATCGCTCCATCATTCAATTTGTGGCACTGTGCTGCAGCTGACATATGGGTTATTCCAGTCTTCTCTTGGAATAGACCCTAAGACAAATTTCTGCTTGAAGATGAATAAATAGAACTTCTTTATTGATATGTTACAAGGGGTGTGTGTGTGTGTGTGTGTGTTTGTGTGTATGTGTGTGTGAGTGTGTGTGTAGGGGAGGTTACTGTATCACAAAATTAATTTACCGTGGTAGCCAACCATGATCATGACGCGTGGCATTGGAGTTGGAACTAATAGCGAAGTGGTAAGAAAATTCAGAGAGGTGCCTTTTATGCGTAATGACGATGGCTGTGAATTTTTGCTTATGTACCATACTGCATACATACACATGCAGTGTAGACAGATACACAAAAAAGTAACTGTCAATATCAAAGTAAGTCATCAGTGGTCGAAATCAACGGGCGCATAAAAAAACATTAAATGAATTAATTAATTTTGCTTACATTGGCTCTGTGAAATTAGTTCGAGGAAACCGTGTTCGAGGTAAAAATCAGTTCGAAGAAGGAATGGAATGATAACAAAGAAAAATAAGGAAAAGATTCTGGACATTCAAATTAATTCAAGGAAACTGTGTGTTCGAGGAAACCGTGCTAGAGTGTATGCTCTTAATTTATAATGTGAGCATTCAAAACATTTAATTCACAAAGATATCATAAATAATAAATATCAGTGCTGACATTACTGGGCATTGCCAGTAACCTTATGACCCCGTAGAGGGCAACATAACCAAGTAGATAAGGTACTGCACTAACACCTGAAAAACACTGGTTTGAGCCTAGCTTTTGATTTTTTTTTTTTCTCTAATCATAAAGAAAGATTGAGCAAAAAACTTAAACCCTATTGTTCATTCTGCAGATCGCAGAATGTGACTGAATGCCAGGGCCTAGATTAACTCTGTCTCTTTCTATATGAATATAGACCCTAAAGATAAAATTTTATCATGAGAACAAATTTATTCGATTTTCCATGCATATGAACTCGAGAGAGTTAAGAGAGATTATATTCCAATCTACACCAGGTGGGATAGTGTAGTTGGTGTTTTGGTTAGTGAATTTGAGTCCTCGATATCAGGGACCCATGTCCCTCAGATCTCCCAGAAGGAAATTATTAAAACGAGTAGCTGAGTCTATTTATATCTCCCATACTACATTATGTGATTGACTAACAGAACAATCCCCAACATCTGTTCCAACATTAACTCAATTTGCATTTTTTAAAACTTAATTCATTTCATCTTATTTATATTTGTATTGCTGTGAATATTTTTTTGTTTGTTGCTTTAGGTCTCTTCCAACACAATTGAGGTTATATGAGAGACCGCTGAAACAAAAAAACAAGCAATCTAACAAAAATAGTACAAATGTCAATCAAAATCATAACCTAAAGATATCATAAGCTAAATTATAAATAACCAAGAACAAACAGGCAGAGGATTTACAGGAAAAAAATATCCCCTGTCAAAAATACAATCACAAACCAAAGAAGCAGGATAGGCTAGTAAAGAGAAGAAGAAACGACATCACTATCGGATCGTACACCCATGCGAACATCATAGGTATATGATTCAAGGGTGATGCTCCCATCCAACCACCCGCATTGCTGTGAATAAAATCATGTTGTCAGTCATAAAATACACATAACTGTGAATGAGAAATGGTAATCAATTTGTCTTTAAGGTTTTATAAAACAAAATAATGAAAGGGACAAAATCAATTAGTTTGACAAACAAACTAAGCAAATAACTGGGTACCCGTGAGAGTAAGTACTAAAGTAAAACAGACACATATATCAATAATTATCTGCTTTGATTTTCATTTTTGTTCAATATTTTTATGTAGGATCACACGTTCCAGTTTCTGAAATCCCTCCATATCTGCTATTCCCTTCTTCATCACATTCTGTCACTGCTTTTTTCCAAGCCCTTTCTTGGATTATTGAATTTGAAAAGCTGTTAAGTTCATTTTCTTTTAACAATTTAAATCCAAACTTCAAACAGCCGAGCAGAATCCCTCAGCCCAGGTACTGTTCAATCCCCACCAACCACGCACTCAATTTATTAAATATACAAACCTTCTGTCTCTTTCCTTGGTTGGAGGCTCTTTTTTCTTCTAAATCTACATCTGGATTATGACTTCTTTTGGCCTTGGCCCTTGGTCCCCAATATGGTTCAGGATTTGGCTGCCATCGCAACAAACCTTTCTCTCGAGACTGGGGATTTGAGTCTTCATGCTCCTTGAAAGACACATCAGTGGTGATTTGTTTCTCCAAAATGGCCTTGGCAACAGATCCCTCCACTAGCCAGCGTTCATGCACAGGATTATCTTTGACCCATGTTCTCATGATGTCCTAAAGTAGATATTTAAAAGATTAAAAATATGAAAAAGATTTTATTTTATCAAAGCGGGAGCACAAATTAAATAAAGCAAAATAATTAAGCTAGCAGCAATGGTTTTAAAATTCAATGTTTGTAAAAGTATACGTAAAGTGCAGGTAAAGTGATTACTACTTAAGAACTGTATGCAAGAAAAATAGGGCATGATACTACAAATGAAGTGCTCCAGTCCTCTCATAGTTGTTACATTGACATGATTTTAAAATGATGTGTTCAAATGTTTTGGGTTTTTTATTTTCTTTCTTTATGAGCAGATTATGTAGGTGCACACACAAATCATGTTAATGGACCCAATATAATTTTACAACTGTGATTGTAAAATCATGTTATTAGTTTAGGGTGGAAACATTGACAAGATAACATTTGGTTGCTGCCTCTTGTTTTGTTGTTTTCAAAAGTCCTACATATTCAATAGACGACTGATGTTCTGAAAAGGATTAAGTTAAAGATTAAAGATAATTGATTGTTTGACAATAAAACATGGCACAAATGAATGTAAACTGCTTTGAGCACCTTTAGTGGATATTGCGCTATATGGTTTTTTTGTCGTTTTTTTTTTAATTCATCAAATTCATACTGATGATAAAATGTAAAAAGATAAAAATTTGATTGATTAATCAATTACATAAATAAAAACAGAACAGAATAGATTGATACCAATTTGTAAAAAATCAAAAACGATGAGGATGATGATGATGATGATGACTATGATTATGATTGTGGATAACTATTATCATTATCATGATTAAAATAAAATACAGACCCATATAACATTGACTGGGGCATTGGTCTTGTAAGAATTTTTAGCAGCATGTGATAAAGACACTTCATATCCAGCATTTAAAAGGGATGATCTAAATTTTTTTAAAGAATAGATAAATAACACAATGAATGCTTTGGGCAAATAATGTTGACCATGTAGGGCGTTTGATGAAAAATAAAATTTTAAAATACTGTCTCAGTCCCAGGAACATTTTATTTTTAATTGGTCTGTACAGCCTACAAAGGGGAATTAAAGAAATATTGTGATGTGCACTGAGCATGATAAATATGTGGAAATAACTATTTAAAAAATATTTGTACAGCGCACTCTGGATACGACGACGTTGTTTAAGTCGTTTTTACCCACGTCGATTTTTTTCTTGGTCCCTCCCCATTCTTCCTATATAACTAGTTTTAAAAAAAACACTCCACATAAGTCGATGTCACTTAAGTCGTATTCTTATGACCACAATATAATCACAAATAAACAAGTATTTCCATTGGTCAAAAAAGCTACCATTAAGAATTTTAATTGTTAAGAATATCTGCAAGCAACTACTGGCGCACACCAATGTGACATAGGTAATAGGTGCCTTTGCCTGACGTTCATGCTCAATGTACATAAGCAGTATTGAATAACTTTGATATATCCATCTCACATTTTACATCGTCGGAACTTCAAGTCAAGATTTTTTTAAAAATCCCAGGCCATCCTATCTAATGACCCTCTTGTCTTAATAAGAATCAATTTGATCAAGAATTGAAATTCAAGTCAAGTCTACAACTACAATGGTAAATAGAAGGTTGAGAACCCTATCGTTGAAAAGAAAGATCGAGCTGATCGATGCAGTTTAAAAATCAGGGATGCCACAGAAAATCATTGCAGAGGAAATTGGCATACCAGCCAATTCAGTCTAGACGATATACAAGAAGCATGACCACTACAGGGACCTCTACTTCTCTGGTCAATTCGATGCAACCAAGCAATGTCAGCGGAAAGCATGACATGAAGGGCCATACTTATTCTAGATTGGCTTGCTTTGTTCATATATGCATTTTTACTCATTTGGTTACACTCCGGTTAAGTTGATTTTCAGTTAAGTCGATTTCTTAAAATGTTCCTGTGGGCATAGTCTTATCCGGAGTCTAATGCATTTATATTAAATTGTTTTTCCTTATGACAAGCACAGACTGTATTCCGAACAACTCTGTTTCTTATAGCACCATTGTCAAATTTACATATGTGGCAGTATAATGTGTTTTTACTGGACTTTCTGTTTATGGAACAATTTACTTACGGTGGAACCCATGTATAACAGGTCTGGATAAAAAGGGATCTGGTTATAACAGTTTGTTTTTTTTAATCCCTGTTTTTTTCTCCCTCTTTGTCTTTGTTAAGAAACATTGGTTACAGTTAAGAGCTCAACCGTTTATAACAGGGGCGCCAAAACCCACTTAATATCTCCAAATGCAATGCATTAACCAAAATTACACTCAAGTAATCCTACAGCTTAAGGTAATGGAGGGCTAGGCTAGGCCAAGTTCGTGAATATTCTGTGTGTTTGTTTGTATAGCCTATTTACAACTATACTACATCATTTTCAGTGTAATAATGATTACCCCCCCCCCCCTTATCTCAAGCTGTGTCAAAAGTGAGGTTAACTTGCCATTGGTAGTCCTTCAGAGCAATTAGGCCCATGGAGCTGGATTTTATCCCAGTTCTCTATCCCGAAACGAACAATAGCAGTTGTTTGCTACTCTTTGGATAAGACGCTAGCCTATTGCAAAGTACTTTATGCCAGATCCAACAGACCCAGCTACCCAATCACTGCTGAGTGGAAAGGGAGACTTAGCCCAGAATCAAACTTGATCCCTTTGTGTGTGAAGCAAGTGCTCTACCAATGGAGTCGTCGAGACCCCCAGCTTGGCACTGGTATGCAGCTATTAATCATTAGTTTGGTGCATCTTGTTTCATTCAATGACCATAAAAGATGGTAAAGCTCTCACTATCCTGTTGCATTGCTGATTACAGCAATGCACATGTCGTCATATTACCTTCTCACCTATCTCTTCTCACCCCCAATAGCTTGTATAGTTTGATTTTACATAATAGTAACAGCTTCAGGTCATCACTGCCTCATTGGTCTCCCAGTGGGACCATGTGTAAAACACTGGTCAAACACGCTTTGCATACACACACAGACACACAAATTTCATACATGACATATATATGCATAACACTTAATGCCACAGGGATATACAGACAAAAGGCAAAAGTACTTAATTCTCAAATGCACAAGTGTTTGTTCAAAATTTCCGTGTTAACTTCCAAAAGTGTTTGAGATTTTCATATTGCTCATACTGTGAAAATAGAGAGATTAAAAGATTAAGACATGTTTAAAATTTCTGTGATTTCAAGAACTTGTGTGTTCAGGATTTCCGTGCTGCACTGTACCATTGAGCTTTACACAAAAGATATGCCAAAACTGTAATGAGTAACTAATTCTTTTGACTTTCACCTCAACAAGTCTTTCACTGCAGTTTTTGGGGGTTTTGTATTTTTTAAAATAATGATTTAAGACCATTGAAGCTGAGCTTGTACATTGATGGGACTTCAAAAGTCATCCTTACCTAAAAAGTTTCATAGGTGGCGGTGAGCAATGCAAAACATTGCAGACAGTATCCAGTATGTAGTATAAAGGTTTGTCAGGAAGTTCCTCCAAAACGACACTCAACATTCCAATAATACGCTGTGAAGTTCCAAATTGTGCCATATTCTTTTCAACTCTTTCAACAACCTGTTTGACAAAATTCCTATTGTGTATTGGAGAAGACCAAACCGGTCCTCCAAATCGATGTCCGTGGCCACAATGTTCGCATGTTGAGTTAACCACAGGTCCACTTCCTGGCATAAATTTGAAATTCCCTTCTCCTTGAGTGGGGGTAGCAGTTGCAAGAGGTTGCAAATCATGAGCTCCACATCCTGTGCACTCAAATACCATTGCTCTTTTTGTTGCAGATTGCTTGACTTGCCTCGGTCCTCTAAAAACTTGTACAAACACTCGGAAATAAAAATCAACACTGAGAGATAATAATGGTTCAATGTATCTGCCATATCTATTTGCATGTGTATCCAAGGATTGAAGTATGATACGAATTGCCATCTCATGGCAAAATTTTGATCTCAAGGATACAGCTCCATATGCAGCATTGCATTTTTCCAAAGCATTTCCACAAAGTACAGCTGCATCTGTACATGTAACGCACAACAAACCTCCTGGATGAACTCCTTGGACTGCTGCATCAAGGA
Organism: Berghia stephanieae; assembly: GCF_034508935.2. Taxonomy (NCBI): domain Eukaryota; kingdom Metazoa; phylum Mollusca; class Gastropoda; order Nudibranchia; family Aeolidiidae; genus Berghia; species Berghia stephanieae. Next base: position 27,620,812 of record NC_088361.1, on the reverse strand, counting down.
AGACAGATGGACTGCCATAGGGATCTAAGTCAATAACATCAAACCTTTTATCTGGATCACGATTTTCATACATGCCCATGGCAGCATCACCATGCTTAGCTTTCATCAGATGTTCCAACCCATTCTTCTGAATATTTCTTTCGATAAAATCTACAGCATTTTTATCAAAATCATTTGCAAGAACTTCCTTTACTCCTGGAATCTCTAAACCAAATCGCACAGAGCGCAAACCAGATGCTGCCAGCCCCTCAAAAATTCGTATTCCATCCTCATAAAATGTCCCAGCCTCAAGGCCCAAATTTTCACATTGCTCTGCAGAATTTGAATCCTCGTTTATGATCTTGCTCTTGTTTAATTGTATGTTATTTCTTGATTTGAAAATATGATTTTTTGCGTATTCAGATATCACAGCAATTGTCAAGTCTCTGTTAAACTCTTGCACAGGATTATAAAACACAGACTGAGGAAGGTCTACTTTGGCTAAACCTTCAGTTACTTCATTCACATCAGAATCTGATGCCATCTTTCTAATAAAGGAGAATGAGAGAAGTTTTGATGGAGAATTAAATTTGAAAATATTGCAAATCTTTGCAGTATGAAGGGTTGAAATAAATGTTTTTGTGTTTATCAATGTAAAAAGCATCCCAGGTCATTCATCACAAATTATACCTGAAATTGAAGGAAAAATAAAGGGAAATAATGAGAACAAATACAGGCATCAAAATATTTTTTTAAATAAATAGATAAAAAAACAAACAAATCAGTGTCGACCACATTAAAACAAATAAAATACATAATAGTCAGTCCGCCCATCAAACTTCAAATTTTTGTCCTCTATTGTCGACAGTCATTTTCACTCCTGAAATGCATAATTTAAATAAAATTTAATATCTATGTTTATTCAATTTTTTTTAACCTGTAAAAGGTGTTGTGTGTATTCTTTTATACAACTACAACCGATCGTCACAATACAATAAACTTATAAAATTCAATGCAATCGGGATGAAATTTTCTAGCAGGTAATCCTAGCCTAGATATTGCTTTGACTTCTAACAGTGTAACACAGCGACATTTAATAAACGTTGATAAATGTGTACTTCATTACTTCATTTACTTTCTGAGAAACACTATCATGAATCAAGGGTACAATACACCAAAAGACAGCTTTGTATATGTCCTTTAAATTTCAAATGATAGCCTACCAAAATTAGTCACATAAAGAACCCCATAGTCCATAGCATAGTGTAGGGAATAATATCCCTTGTTGTGTTGTGTGTTTGTGTGTTGGTGTGTAGTATCTCGATCGAGGCTGTTGTGAGTTGTTGTCATGATGTTCCGTTTGTGATTGTGACGTCATATCTTGTTACCACAGTATATAAGCCGCAGTCACCGCATGCTCGCCCTCTTTGACCATTTGAATCTACAGCAAACGTTCCTAACGGATAATCAAAATCTAGGTATGTGTACTTAGTAAATCGGGAACTGCCCACTTCGGTGGAGATTCATGCCTCGGGCATATTATTTATTTATTTTATTTTCTCATCGTGAATGAGATGTAAAAATCTATTCACGACAATTGGCGCTGCGACTAATAAAGTTTTACAATTTTCACTGTGGTTTTAGTGTAACTGTAAAATTTCGAACCCTGCCATGAAAATCGTGCATGGAGACACCACGTGCATGGGCACGGGAATTAGTTTCATAAAAAAAAGAGTTCTGTAAACAAGTCCGTCGTTAGTTAGCATTGTTCTAAAGTTTCAACGGATTATGTTTAGATGCGCCGCGATATTTTTCCTCTGGATTACATGGGAGTTGGTGGATGCTACCCAACCAGAGAGGTCTTAACTGCTATTTCTGCAGCTATTCGCCGTTTTAGGGGTCGGCAATTCTCAACTAATTATCAGTATTTCAGTGATATAACTGCGATAATATTTAGAGAGATTTTCACTCTACAAAAAAGGAACAAAATATTGGTGAGTACCTTTCCCATTTTCATTGAATTGTTATTTGGAAATGCTTTAAATGACTAGGAGATGAGACCTACTATGCATTATTCCTTATAACTATCTGCTGATCTGGTGAACCACTCATAAAATAGGTGTCATGGTGTTTTTACTTACACAAGAAGTCGTGGTCGATGTCTAAACTCCTGAGTTTAATAAATCATGACCTACCATGCATACAGGGTAGGGTGCTTATCTTTTATGCATGAGACTAGAGTCTCAATGACTGCTATCTGGAGTACTATTCCTATGCATTGCATGGCTCCCAGATTGCTGGTCAATTACCTCTATCTCTAGTTCTTAAGTCAACAGTAAATGGACTCAACTCAGGTAGACTAGCTAACTAGTCTCTAAGCTGTAAGTGATAACACCAGAAGATTACAACAGAAGTCGAAATCTGTCTAAACTGAGTTTAATCAAGACCCACCATGCATACAGGGTAGGGTGCTTATCTTCTATGCATGAGACTAGAGTCTCAAGGACTGACATCTGGAGTACTATTCCTATGCATTGCATGGCTCCCAGATTGCTGGTCAATCAGCTCTATCTCTAGTTCTTAAGTCAACAGTAACTGGACTAACTCAGGTAGACTAACTAGACTAAGTTGTAAGTGATAAATCACTTAACTAGCTCAACAACCTACATAGGCTGCTAGTTTTGTCTCACCAGACAGAAGCGTTCATCTTAATTTACATGTTCCTAACAACCCCTATTAAGTATAGGATGTTTATCCGAACTCTTTACATCCATACTCTGTAAACATATCCATCAGAAGGCGAAGTCGATGTCTAAACTCCTGAGTTTAAATCATGACCTACCATGCATCCAGGGTAGGGTGCTTATCTTTTATGCATGAGACTAGAGTCTCAATGACTGCTATCTGGAGTACTATTCCTATGCATTGCATGGCTCCCAGATTGCTGGTCAATTACCTCTATCTCTAGTTTTAAAGTCAACAGTAACTGGACTCAACTCAGGTAGACTAGCTGACTAGTCTCTAAGCTGTAAGTGTTAACACCAGAAGATTACAACAGAAGTCGAAATCTGTCTAAACTGAGTTTAATCAAGACCCACCATGCATACAGGGTAGGGTGCTTATCTTTTATGCATGAGACTAGAGTCTCAAGGACTGACATCTGGAGTACTATTTCTATGCATTGCATGGCTCCCAGATTGCTGGTCAATTACCTCTATCTCTAGTTTTAAAGTCAACAGTAACTGGACTCAACTCAGGTAGACTAACTAGACTAAGTTGTAAGTGATAAACCTAACTAGCTGACCAAGCTACACAGGCGGCTAGTTGGGTCTCACCAGACAGAAGCGTTCATCTTAACTTACATGCTCCTAACTACCCCTATTAATTATTGGACGTTTCCCTGAAACTCTTTCCAATATGTGGGACATTTAGCTCACAAATTACCTGTCCCAGTCACCAAATTGTCTACATACCCCAATCTAATATGACAAGAATAGAAAACCCTAAATTGTCACAAAGTTGGCTATGGCCTAGATTCAATCCATGTGAGCAATTTCACTGAGACAAAATCTATTCATATTGTTTCAGTTCATTTAAAATGGATTCAAAAATCATGATCAACTCAATCTCATCCAAAGATCTTGCCAGATCTTCATTGATCAGCAAGTCACTGGCTCGCAAAGTGTTAGACCTGCGTGCTCAGAAGGGTTTTTTAACTAGAGACGATTTGGAAGATAAGGTTGCTAACATCAAAATGTTAGATCTTTTTGATTTTGCGGTTCCGTCTACCGGTGCTTGGGTAAATCCTGAGGAACCAGCTGCCGCAGCTTCCCAGGCTAGTACCCCGGATAAAGCATGCCCGTTGGATAACTTGAGTAGCAGTAACGTAGACCTGCGGGGTGAACCTTTCGAACCTAAAAACCTCGCTCGACGAGCCGTTTCGCAACCCGAAATGGTTGCTACTGATAAGTCGCGAGGAAAGGCGATTGATGCTTCAGGTGCAAATCAAAATGGCGATATGAGACCTTTCCCACGTGAAGAGTTTCATGACTCACCAAGCATGTCACGCCGAGCAACCTTTCCGCTGTCCGATCAAGAAGGGGTGCCTTTTTCACAGGGGGGTAAACTTGGTCAGGATCCCTTTAAGGGGGATCTCCAAGGTAAAGGTTATGACCCGGTGAATAATTGCAAGAGGGATCCCTACCTCCACTTCTCAGAGGAAGATGTAGCACCAATGCACATGAGAGAGGAACAAAGTAGTAGAAGAGATCCAGTAAGGCAAAGTAGGACAGCGCATACGAGGCCATCAGGAAGGATGCCCCCGATGTACGGTGATGTCCAAAATGTGATTGATAGGTACAACGAACGTCCGAGGTGGAGAGACGAAGCAAGACAGTTGCCATATCGTGACGTCCTGTTTGCATCCCGCAACCCTGATAACAAGCCCAACTATGAGATGCCAAATGAATACTCATACATGCTTCCCCCATCCAGAGTGCAGCTACCAAGATCAATATCGTTTGATGGAACTGGAAGATGGGACACATTCGTATACAGTTTCCAAAATTTTTTGAAGTATCACGATATCCAGCACCTTCGTGATCAACTGTATTTCTTAAACTTAGCATTGGAGGGAAAAGCCGCGGATTACCTATCGCGTATCCACCAATCAACAGTCTTCATAAATATTGAGGAAGCATATGGGGCTTTAAGGAATAGATTTGGCGGCCAACAACTGCAACATGCAGCATTGATACAATTCAACAGTACCATCCAGGCCGAGAAGGAGGATGTTCTGGACTACACAGACAGACTGTGGGAACTGGCACTCCAAGCTTTCCCAGGACAATCCCCACACCACTTGGAGGCACAAGTAGTGGCCCATTTTGTGACGGGGCTAAATGATATAAAAGCTGCACAATATATCGCATGTCAAGAATGTGCCACCATGGATCAAGCCCTTCGAACCTATAAGCTATTTAGGAACTCTCAACAAACTGGATGGCGTTCACGAAGAGATAAGGCAAGCACCTCTGGAAACACAGTACGATTCAGAGAGCCTACTATCCAAGCGGTGAATCGCTATGAGCCAGAAACAGAGTCAGATTCGGAAGAGCTTGATGATTATAACTGTGTTAGAGCAGTGACTCGCAACTCTACCAACAGGGCAGCAGGCGCTCAACAAAGGTCGGACAGCAGTGTGGAAATGATGTTTAAGAAAATGTTAAGCATGCATGAACAGACTCTAAACAAATTAGATACCTTGATCACACTCCAGTCTCAAGTTTTGGAAAGGTTCCAGGGAGATGCCCGGCGCACACGCCCAAGATCACGCTCTAATTCCCCATCTCCAGGCGCTTGTTTTACTTGTGGAAGTCAAGACCACTTTGCCAGAGAATGCCCAAAGAAAGGTCCTGTGAAGGAAGACAAGACGCCAAAAGGGCAGGGATCAATTTAAGCCCGCAGTTGATCCCACTCCAGACAAGGGCAGACAGGGAATACCAAGTTTCTGACATGCAACATACTGATGCCGCCATAGACGAACAGAAACAGGAACATAAGGAGAAGAATAATCCCTCTTACTCAGATAATACAGCCCGTCGACCCTATCGAAATCCTGAACAATTACAAAACGGTGAGGATTATATCTGCATTGCAAGGCTACAATCGGAATCCGCCTTAAACGTCTACTGTAGAATTGAAAACATTCCAGTCCAAGCAGTTGTAGACACAGCAGCAGATGTCACTATCATATCGGAGAGCGTCTATGATAAATTGAAACCTCCACCCACCTGTACAAAAACTATCAAGATGTATGCAGCTGGCAAAGATCAGAGTTTCTCCGCAAGACTGGTTGGCCCAATACAGTTTAGACTAGGGGAAACATACCTGCTCATCCATCTCTATGTTGCACCAATATTCGACCCAATGCTGTTGGGAATGGACTTGTTGAAAAGACTTAAGGTTAAGATTGATGTGGAAAATCAACTACTACACTGTCCAGGCCAAGTCATCCCTCTGGCAACAAGAAAATTAGCGAACCATATTAGGTGTGATACAATACAACCCCATTTACCGGTTGACAATAGAAGCCAAGTAGTTGCCAACGTTGTCTTATCTAGTAAAATTGTTATCCCAGCCCAATCAGAGTTTATTACAAGCATCAAGTTGGATGATATACCCATGTCACCTTATATGTACTTAGAGCCACACAGAGACCTACCTGTTTTAGTGGGCCAGGCCGTGTATGTGACAAGAAAAGACATTGTGGTGTGTTGGATCAATCCAGATGATAAATGTTCTCTCAAGAAAGGGACTGAGATTGGACAATTGTTACCCCTGGAAGAAAGGGACATATTAGACTTGGAATTAAATGACTCGCATGATACAAGAGGAATAGAGAAATGCAAAATCTCCTCTACAAACCGAGAGTTGGGCTACTCCATATCAAGCACTTCTTGCCAAGCCTCCCAATTACCAGAAGTACTTCGTGATCTCTGGGAGAGAGCTACACAAGTTTTGGATAAAGAGAGACACGGCAAGGTGAAGCAATTGCTAATGGAATATCAGGATATCTTCGCAAGTAGTGAATTTGATCTCGGAAAATTCCAAGCAATTCAACATCATATTGATACCGGAGAAGCGAAGCCAATTAAACTAGGTTTGCGTCGCACCCCTGTACATTTCACCAGAGAAGAAGATGAAATGCTAGAAAAAATGCTTAAAACAGGAGTCATACAACCCTCAAACTCGAGCTGGGCAGCGGCACCTGTACTTGTGAGGAAAAAGGATGGATCAGTACGTTGGTGTATTGATTACAGGGCACTCAATAATGTCACAAAGAAAGATGTCTTCCCGCTACCCTTCATGTCTGAATGCATTGACGCACTGGAAGGTAACCTCTGGTATTCAAAGTTGGATTCTAACTCCGCTTATTGGCAAGTCCCAGTTCATAAAGACTCCAAGCACAAGACGGCTTTTCGGACCCGCCAGGGACTCTTTGAGTTCAATAAACTTCCATTTGGACTATCCAACAGTCCAAGCACATACTCTAGGGTCATTAACCTGGTACTTAGAGGGTTAAACTGGAAAAGGGTGCTAGCTTTCCTTGATGATACACTTGTTCTGGGTAAGTCTTTTAGCGACCATATTTCAAACCTAGAACTGGTTTTTCAGCGTTTCCGCCGTTTTGGGCTAAAATTGAAACCCAAGAAATGCGACCTATTTAAACAAGAAGTGGAATTCTTGGGAAGGAAGGTAGGTAGGAATGGCATGATGTTAACTAATGCTTCAATTGAAGTGATCAAAAACTGGCTTCCACCTACCTCCATCAAGGAAGTAGAACGGTATGTCGGGTTAATTAATTTCCACAGGGCCTTTATAAAGGACATGGCAAAGATCATGGAGCCGATCACAAGGTTGCTGAAGAAGAAACAATTTTACTGGGACCTGGAACAGCAACAAGCGTTTGATCACTCCAAGGCACTTCTTTGCACACCACCAGTCCTAGCAATCCCTGTTTCACAAGGCCATTTCATACTCGACACCGATGCATCTGATGTTGCGATAGGTGCAGAGCTCCTCCAAGTACAAGATGGAGTAGAGAGAGCCATATCCTATGGAAGTTTTACCCTAACCCCCCAACAAAGGAACTACTGTACCACCAGAAAGGAATTGTTAGCAGTTGTCAGGTTTACCAACCACTTCAGACATTATTTGTTGGGAAAGGAATTCCTCCTGCGCACAGATCATAGAAGCCTCACCTGGCTGATGAATTTTAAGAGACCAGAAGGCCAACTTGCTAGATGGTTAGAGGCTATCAGTATTTTCTCCATGAAAATTGAACATAGACCTGGGGCTAAACTCAAGAATGCAGATGCGCTGTCAAGACCACCAGATGCAGCCACATTTTGTCCTCACTATGCAGAAACAAAAGACTTGACAGAACTTCCTTGCGGTGGATGCAATTATTGTACCAGGATACATGGAATATGGACAAAATTTTCAGATGACATAGATGATGTGGTCCCTTACCCACAGTGCAACCCGAAGATAAGAAGCCTAATCATGACAGATTAACAGCGGGTATCCGCATTGTGATTCGAGATCTTTCCAGTACCCACCCATATAACCAGATAGACCCTGGAGATGTCATCATTAAGACAAAACAAGAATGGAAAGAAGCACAAACCAAAGACCCTAGCGTAGTGTTCCTAGTCGATTGGTTGAAGGACAAATCATCACCGCCCCATGCAGACCTCAGGCTTGCTAACGCTGCTCAAAAATACTACTGGCTAAATAGGAATCTTTTCTACTTACAAGATGACCTCATCTACAAAAGAGCGGATGAAGGGAGAGACCTATAAGTAGTACCCCAAGTTTGAAAGAAGAGGTTTTAAACTTGTGTCACAGCATCCCAAGTGCAGGACATCAAGGAGTACAACGAACGAAATTGAGAGTTAAGGCATCCTATTTCTGGTATAAGCTTTCTAGAGATGTCAAGCAATATGTTCAAGACTGCTCAGCGTGCAACCAAAACAAACATGGAAATAAAAAGCACCGACACCCATTAGTACAAGACCATGCAGGTATACCAATGGAGAAAGTGCATATAGATTTCCTAGGACCCTTGACTAAGACCCGAGATGGTAATGAGTACATCCTCGTAATCGTAGATCAATTCACCAAATGGATTGAATTCATACCTCTACCCTCACAGGGAGCAGAAATAACTGCAAGAGCAGCAGTAAATGATTTTTTTTCAAGATTTGGATACCCTTTGGAATTAGTGTCAGACCAAGTAGAAATTTTGAGAGCAGTCTTTTTAAGGAGATGTGTAGGCTCCTCCATATTAGAAAGATACGCACCACCGCCTACAGACCATCCGCCAACGGCCAAGCAGAACGGATGAATAAAACACTGATGGCAGCAGTAAGAAGCTTCATTCAAGCAAAGCCAAATACCTGGGATGAATACGTGCCACTGATTGCATCCGCCATCCGCAGTTCAGTCAACCGGCATACAGGCTTTACACCAAATAAACTGATGTTGGGAAGAGAGCTAAGAACTCCGAATGACCTAGTAACCCCTGGACCAAGAGAAGAGGGCAAAATCGCAGATGAATATGTTCAGCAGCTACAAGGAAGCTTAGAATATGCCCATGAGACTGCTAGAAAGACATTGAGGACGGAATTAAAAAGGATGAAACTGGACCATGACCTGAACGCTCATGTTCACACCTTCCAGAGGGGCGATGCTGTTTACCTCCTTAACAGAAAGGGTGGGAAATCCAGGAAGCTGAAACCAGTTTGGATAGGTCCTGCCATTGTAATGACTGTTCTCTCTCCTTTCATCTATAAAATAAAATTGAGGAACAAAGAACTGAAAGTGGTCAACCATGATAGTCTCAAAACATGCAATGACCGTTCTTTGCCAGTGTGGATAGAAAATGAACAGCAGTCCATAATAACAGGTAAGGCCCAGAAATATTGCGTTTGCAATCAGCCCGACGATGGCGATACCATGATCCAATGCGATAATTGTTTTGAGTGGTATCATGGACGGTGCATGAATTTAACTGATTATCAAATGAGTCGGGTAAAAGAATTCTATTGTCCATGTTGCCAAACCCAAAGTTAAACAGGTTATAATTGACTAATTCCATCTCTCATTATGCAGCATCATGGACCGCCGCACAGAAAGCCGGGTAATTCAGCTGATGGCTGAGTTTCAGGCCTTTAGAGATGCTAAGGGGCCACCAAGAGACAATGGAAGGGGACGTGGCCAGGGCCGGCGGAGAGGGAGAGGAAGAGGAAGGCAAGTTTCCCCACAGAGAGGACCCTCGTACTCCCGCCGTCGGGACTCCAGGTCCCGACATCAACGAGATAGGCCCTATGATTACCGGCCAGAGCCTCACCACCACCAAGCCTCAAGGTCTGACAAAAGTGCGGCCCAAGGAAGGAGGCCGGAAAGACCCCCCTATCAACCCCGACCTGTTGATACCAGGGCTGCGCCCTCGGGAGCACGGGTCATGAGGGGTGAAACCCTGTCTGATAGCCATTCAGACAGTGGTGGAAGGGCGGCCCGGAGGAGCAAGGCCAGGAGGGAGCAGATGAAACTCCTTCAGAAGGAGAACTTGACCCTAAAGGGTTCCCTGGCCTGCCTCCAGAAAGACCTGGAGGAAACGAAGACGGAGCTCGCCCGCTTGAAATCGGAAGTGGGGTGTCTTCAATTGAACAAACCCATGGACGATCTTCTCATGGATTTGTCCGACCAGGAAGGTAAGTGTGTTGGACTAGTAGATGCCCACTTCCATTTGGACCGATGGCATAAAGCTAAGGGAAAGAGGAACCTTCTAGACATGTTAAAACAACTCCTGATGTACCATGTCGCACCCAACCCGGCAGTAGACCTGCCTCTTTTAGGCGGAATAATAGTTTACTGCGATCCCTTAAGTTTCCCTTCAGAGAGCGAGCTCAGAGCACTGACATGCAAATTCCCTAACTTTGGGATAGCTGTAGGTATCCACCCATCCCACGCTACCCTAAACATGCAAGCGTTGTCAGCAGCTAGGGATAAGATAAAAAACCTAAACCAGCTGGACATGATTCATGGGTTAGGAGAAATTGGGTTCGATTGGACAAAACGGGGCACTAGGAAAGAGCAAGAGTTTCTAGTGGAGAGCCTTATTGTTGGTGCAAACCCCCAGAAACCAATTATCTTGCATGTCAGGGGGAAACTTGGGGCTGGAACAAATAAAAGCAGTACGGGAAACCCCGAGCAACAGGCTCCTGCTTGAAACAGACTCCCCCTACCTGCCATTTCATCCCCATATTAGACATAACCATCCATATTACTTAGGGGAATCTGCTAAAGTCATTGCAGAATTAAGAGGCAGTAGTCTTAATGATATTTTGAAAGCCAACTCCAGAAATGTTAAATTTGCTTTTAAAATTAAAATATAATGGCTTTTTAATTGGTCCTTTGGATTTGCCGTAATGACCTGTACAAGGTATATTAATCTATGATTTATTGTTTTACAGGCGCCTAAAGGACACCCCCTTCCATGTACATAAATATGTATATACATAACCCAGGAGGAGAGGAGAATCCCCTGCGGATTTTTATTTTATTTCAAGCCTTTTTTTTTACAAGGAAGATCCATTTAATTTTTCAAGCTTTCAAGCCCCGGGAAGGGAGATTTTTTTGGTTTTGTTATTTCCCCCATTTTATGACTCGAGTGGAGCAACGCCTCATAAGGTAAGAAGTTTCTTATTTTTTGCTATAGGATGTCAAACTGGAGACTGAGGTTTGTTTTAGAAGGGGGAGGAATGTAGGGAATAATATCCCTTGTTGTGTTGTGTGTTTGTGTGTTGGTGTGTAGTATCTCGATCGAGGCTGTTGTGAGTTGTTGTCATGATGTTCCGTTTGTGATTGTGACGTCATATCTTGTTACCACAGTATATAAGCCGCAGTCACCGCATGCTCGCCCTCTTTGACCATTTGAATCTACAGCAAACGTTCCTAACGGATAATCAAAATCTAGGTATGTGTACTTAGTAAATCGGGAACTGCCCACTTCGGTGGAGATTCATGCCTCGGGCATATTATTTATTTATTTTATTTTCTCATCGTGAATGAGATGTAAAAATCTATTCACGACAATAGTGTACTCTGTCGAAATGTTGTTATTCATCAGCCTGTGTGGACCACACAGCCGTTTCAGTTTTCAGTTTCAGCTCCGCGATTTTTTTTTTCTCTTTAGTTTTCCTAATCGAAACATTTACATAATCATAATTAATCTGAAATTGGGAGAAACAGGAATTTGTTTTCACTGGGTGAGAATAGCGAAAGGGGCGGCGTCCTAAGACCGGGTGAGAATAGCGAAAAGGGCGGCTACCTCTCTCTAACACTAACACTCCCTCAGCAATCAATTTCAATGAGTTGCACTTTTACCTTGGCCTTGACTTACAACTAACAGGTTGTTAGAGTTACAGTACAGTCAGTGAGCCTATTGGCAGCCTACAATGAGTGATGGTGAAGAAATAAGAAGTACCTACTACTACTGCAGACGTTTTAAAAATTAAGAAAAAGAATGAGAGTCCACACTGAACTGAATGGCACACATGATGTAAAAGTATGCAAGCAAAACATTGAAGAAAACGAAAGTAGGACGGAAAAAATGCTTCCGACTAAATGGGATAAGAGCAACGATATAAGAGTTATCGACCATATCACGTGAACGGCCCTCCTCCTCCTCCTCCTCCTCCTCCTCCTCCTCCTCCTCCTCCTCCTCCTCCTACTACTACTACTACTACTACTACTACTACTACTACTACTACTACTACTACTACTACTACTACTACTACTATAATAATAATAATAATAATAATAATAATAATAATAATAATAATAATAATAATAATAATAATAATAATAATAATAATAATAATAATATTCACCCCCCCCCCCCCCCCAAAAAAAAAATGTAAATTCGGTTTACAGACATGCATAAAAATGTACAAACACAAAGTTGTGAATCTATGGCGACAATCCTATACATAATATTATATACATATGCAAATGCACAAAAATGTAAAAATATACAACCAAGAACCAATAGCAACACTTTAAATATTATATTAATTTGATATTGAGATAGGCCATACCTCTGGCCTTTAGTCCGAACTTGTGTGTGTGTATCATAGAATGAACTTGGTGTGTATATTTAAAAGATAGTATTTAATTTAAATCACAGTTGCGCGTTAAAAATTCGAACACCATAATGTGGCAAAAATTAATTAAAGTGACGTGTTGTCTTTGTTTTTATAGATATAAGATACTACTACTACTACTACTACTACTACTACTACTACTACTACTACTACTACTACTACTACTACTACTTCTACTACTACTACTACTACTACTACTACTACTACTACTACTACTACTACTACTGTTGCTGCTGCTGCTACTACTACTACTACCACTACTACTACTACAACTACTCCTACTACTAAAAAAAAAAATTAAATAATTAAAAAAAACAACAACAACAACAACAAAAAACAAAAAAAAAAAAGAAAAAAAAATGTAATAAAATTGTCAAATAGATAAAAAAAATTTTGCCTACAACACGTGGGGTTCCCAAGCGGTCACCCATCTAAGTACTAACCACGCCTGACGTTGCTTGACTTCGGTGATCGGACGAGAACCAGTATTTTCAACGTAGTATGGTCGTAGACCACTAATGTCGAAAATAGAATTTAATATAATATTAAAACACTCTTGCTAATTTATATAATGATGAAGATAGTTTAGAAATGTATAATATTGGGTACTACCGCAAACACCATATTGGGTACTACCGCAAACTCGGGGACCCAAATGATTTTGGGGCTTTGGGAGGGTGGAAACTTTTTTTTTTTTTTTTTAAAAAGTCTAGTAAGGGGTTTGGGAGGGGAGAGACTTTAAGAAAAATTTTTTAAAAGTTTCCCCCTTCCCAAACCCCCAAAATTATTTTAAAATAAAGTTTCCCCCCTCCCAAAAACCTAATATTGTTAGTTGAAATAGCGTGTTGTATTCGTCTGTTGCACAATTTGTCGTGACTGGAGAATTTATTACTATTTTTTGTTCCGCAATTTCGGTTTCAAACTTTGTGAACTTAGAATTTATCACATGACTGACAACATTCATAATGGCGGCATGGAAACACTTCACAGTAAGCGAGGACGAGAGACGCATAGGGCAAAAACCACCTTTACGTTCTCTCTGTAAGACTGTAAAGCACTGTAAGGGCATGTCCACCGAAGGTGAAAGGTCTTGTCCGAAGTCGAGCAATGTCGGACGTGTTGTAGGACTTTTTTAGGTTACACCACCACAGAGTCACGAAACACAGGAGATGGCACTCGGGCTTTTGAGACCTGCCAAATTCAAATTCCCCCGTGCGGTGTCCGGGGTCCCTCAACAGAGAGAGGGAGACCTTCCGAAAACTCCTACATCCCCAGTATTCTTTTTTAAAATAATGTTCTAGTAGGGGGTTTGGGAGGGGTAAACCTTTTTTTTTTAAGTTTCCCCCCTCCCAAACCACCTACTAGAACATTATATATATATATATATATATATATATATATATATATATATATATATATATATATATATATATATTTTTATATTTATATTTATATTTATATATATATATATATATATATATATATATATATATATATATATATATATATATATATATATATATATATATATATATATAAATTAAAAAAAAAAAAAGAATACTTGGGATGTGGGAGTATGAGCTTTCGGAAGGCCTCCCCAGCGGGACGTAAAAGGCGACTAATGGTGTTTGACTCCCCTGGTTGGGGGTTGTCGAAGGGTTAACACCCTTTCCGTAAAAGTCAAACAGGCGGACAAATCAAACTTTTTTTTTTTAATTTAGCTTGGACGACCGAAGAGTTTCTTTAATGACAGAATTTATGAAGGACAACAAAGCCGAAAGGACTCTGCTGACCCGATGACGTCTTCGCCAAACAAGCAGCTTTTAATTGCGTCGTGGAACGTTCGCACCATGTAATGTATGAAGCAAGGAAAAGCTCTCAAGTTGTGACAGAGATGAGAAGATACAGGCTGCATATACTTGGAGTAAGCGAAACCCACTGGCAGGGACGGCTGGTAATAATGGGCAGGGTGGGCAAATACCAGCCTGTTTTTTTCAAGTTATATGCTGTATTACCAGGTCTGAAATAATCAAATTTAAATTAGATAATTTCAAAAGTTACTACTTAAACTTTATACTTCGTACTGAAATCAATTTGTGTGTATTTTTGATAGATTGAGAATCACCATGCATCCCGTAATGCATAAACCAGGATACGCTCCTGTTCTTTTTTTATCACCCCCCCCCCCCCCCCAACCACTCCACTCCGCCCACATCGTCATCTCATCGTCACGTCGCCTGACGGTGAACTAACTCCGATTTTTGCTGTCTGGCCTCTCCAGTACTAGGTCGGGCTAATTCAAATGAGCCCACCTTATTAACCAGTGAAAACTAAATAGAGATTTTGGCAAACGAACTTTTTCTTATTTATTGCCTTACTTGTGCTGGTACCATTGATGTAATGACTTTGGGAATGTTCCAGTATTGAATTAAATTTATTAATTTACTAATTTTATATCAATTTAGTATTAATTTGTGTTGTTTTTATATATTTGTTTATCCATTTAAACTTTTCTTTTTTTCTCGTTTTCTTTAGTGCTTCTCAAAACTCATTTATTTAAACTGTTTTCTTATTTGTTTTTTGTTGTTGTTGTTGTTTTGGGTTTTTTTTTGTTTTGTTTTTTAACAAATTAATTTGTTAGTTCTTTTTTTTTTTAATTCTTAAATTAATTACCGCTGTATTTTTATTGCCAGACAAAATAATTTTGCAAAACAATGTAATTTTCTATTGTATTCCGTCTAATAAAACAAAACACTTTTATTCAAAAGTCACGACTAAATAAATATATAAAATACAACCACCATTTTGGTTTTCTCAACAATTGAATTAGTATACGAGAAATACTCTTCTGAGAAAGGAGAGAGTTGAATTCTAACTAAGTTATAGAGGAAATACGGAAGGGTGGGCAGATTCCGTACTTGCCCGTCCTGAAGCTACTACATACATAAGAAGTTGTTCGCGATGAAGAGGCGGGAAGCTCGGGGTTGGTTGGGTAAAGAGTAAAGATAACACGGTCGTTATTGTTATAGTCTAACGAATGCATGAGGAGAAATTGGTAACATTATTTTGTCTTAATTGTATTGTATGAAGTATTGGCGAAAGCCTAAGATTAAATAAACTTTGTTTTTGTTTGTCTTATTTTGACTATGGAACTGATACTGATACTTGTCATATCAGACCTGCCTACTTGAAATAGGAAAATAAAAATCGTAGTTTTCAGGGCTAATAAAATCGTAGATATTTTAACTACTCTTTAAAAAAATGACCGGAATTTCGTCTGTTTTGATAGATATCAAATTTTTAAAAACGAGAAAAAATGATTGGAAACGTAATAATGATGGTGATGGTGGTAGTGATAGTGGTAGCGGTGGTGGTAGTAGTAATGATGGTGGTGGTAGTAATGATGATGGTAATATTATTATTGTTATTATTATTATTATCATCATCATCATTATTATTATTATTATTATTATTATTATTATTATTATTATTATTATTATTATTATTATATTATTATTATTATTATTATTATTATTATTATTATTATTATTATTATATATTATTATTATTATTATTATTATTATTATTATTATTATTATTATTATTATTATTATTATTATTATTATTATTATTATTATTATTATTGTACGTATTGGTGGTATTACTATTGTTGTATTTTTTTGTGGTTATTAATGGTATCAGTTTATTGTTTGGTTCCATTTACCATTTTTTTTCCACTTTCATGTATGTGGTCATCAAATTGTATGATTTATTGTCGAAAGCCTAAGATTGAATAAACTTTGTAATATCGTATGGTAACCATCATTGTCGACGACATCGTCGTTGTCATCATAATCATCATTATCATCATCATCATCATCATCATCATCATCTTCTTCTTCATTAACAACAACAACAACAACAACAATATTAACAACAAGTACTACAATAGCAATAAAAACAATATCAACATCATCATAAAATTTCCGTCATCGTCTCCACAACTATCATTCTAACCAACAGCATCACCAAAACCACTACCATAATTACATCCTCCTCCACCACCACCACCACCGCTACCACTATTCCAACCACTACCACCACCGGCACAGTCATTCTAATCATCAAGACAGCAGTGAAATGCAATTTGAGCTCTGAATGAAACTCGAGTCATATCGCTGTTGTTGCTTCTCGATTAAAACTTTAAGGTTACTACATACTACTGAAAACCAGTAATGTAACAGAAATATTTATCTCGCCGTTGAGGGATTAAAGCAAATCTTTAATTTTTCGAGTGAACGAAATGGACTTGTATTGTCAAGGTGTTGTCGCATTATGTCTCGTCGCTTTATTTTTTAGTTGTATTCTCTTTCGTGATTCATTTTTGATTACGTTTGGAATAATTAAAATCTACTGGTATTGTCATTTCATTGTAAATGTGATATTTGTGGTTGAAATATTATTTTTTAAAGGTGAAAAAAATAATAATTTAAAAAAATTAATTAAAAAATAAATAAATAAATAAATAACTTTTAAAAAATGAAAAGATAAATCAAAAAATAAATAAATAAATAAATAAATAAAAAAACAATAAAAAAAAATTAATTAAAAAAAAAATAAATATATATATATATATATATATATATATATATATATATATATATATATATATATATATAATATATATATATATATATATATATGACCGAAGCATCTTTGCCCCACCAATGTAAATAGGCTAGAACCGCCACTGCCCACTGGATACAATCCGGACAGAAACACCTCAAGTCTGGGGAGAAAATTTTATATTCAGGGAGAGGGGATTGGATTCATTCACTGGGAGTAGGAATAATTCTAAGCAAGTTTGCCCAGAAGTCCCTGAGCGGATGGGAACAACACGGAGAAAGGATCGTCATGGCGTCCTTTACAACATGGAGCAAGAATTTCAGCTTGAACATTGTACAGATCTATGTCCCAACAAAGGACGCAACAGATGAGGACTAAGATACATTTTGTTGTCTGCTACAACAAGTCATTGATAAGTTGCCAAGGAAGGGCATCAACATATTGATGGGAGATGCCAATGCTAAAGTGGGGCAGTATGACGTAGGTTAGGAAGGTATCATGAGCCGTCATGATATGGGAGAGATGAACGACAATGGTGAGAGATTTACAAATTTTTGTGCATTCAACAGTTTGGTGATTGGAGGATCAGTGTTTCCCCATAAAAGGATACACAAGGCAACTTGGGTCTCACCAGACGGTGTGACAGAGAATCAGATCGATCATTTTTGTATCTCTCGAAGATTAAGACACTCATTAGAGGATGTGACAGTACGGAGAAGAGCAGATGTTGGATCAGACTTTTAAAATAAAATTTACCTGTAAAGCAATAATTGGTTTTCAAAAGATTTTTCTGAAACAAAAACCAATGTTCTTTTTTCAAGCTAATCTAAAAAATGTGGCTTCAAATTCCTCACAATTATATTTCTTACTTTTAGTTTTTAGCTATTAGTATTAGGCTGACCCAGAAGGTGTCAATCTTTTCAATAAAAGTAGCGTAATACCTTGACACCTAGCAGTGTACATGCCCCCACTCCCCTTCCCGTCATTAATCCTGTATATAACGACCACTTTGGCCGTTGATCTTACGTGGTCGATATAGACAGGTTTAACTGTACCATGTAAAAGGAACTTAAACTCTGCTTACAATGGTACCAAGTATGGTACATCACTCCAAGTCAAATATAGTGATTTGAAAGTAATCATTTAATGATCCCTATTTGGGAAGAGTAGAACTAAACACAAAATAAATCATTTACTGTAGCACGTTTTCCCATTCGGATTCAAAATAAGTTGCCCATTTCTCCACATTTATTGACAACAAATTCAGCTTTCTGTTGTGTTAGATATTTACCTTTGATATCAAGATCTAGAAATCCTTATTAAATTTTTATGTCAAGATCTTTTAACACCCGCACAACATTACCATGCCAAAACTGAATTGTGAACAATGGACAAGGTTGCGTGAACATTAGGAAGCTGGATATGGTGGAAAGAGGGTAGCTAATATTTTAAACGTATTCAACTGCTTGAGCACATGCGTGTTTTTTGAGTGGGTCGGTTAAAGATCTTCCAGGGCAAGGACGGCTATGCGAAAGCCAGTGCCCACTGAGAGAATTACGTATACCCTTGATACTCGTAAAAACCGACAATAAGCTCACGAAAGAGAACGGTGTTGTGGGACTGAGTAATTGGTAGAGAGAGAATAATTGAAGAAATCTGTCCCCGCTGTTTTTCGCGGCCGCAAATTTCACCCTTGGCCGCAAAAAGCCGCAAATTTTTATTTGGCTGCAAAAAGCCGCAATTTTCGCCGTTTTTAGGCTAAATTGACGATTTTTTTGTTTAAAAAAACAAAACAACAAAAGCTATGAAAAATTGTGAAAAGACGGAGACTTTCAATGCTAGCATCCAAAATTGGCATTAAATAACGGACAAACATGTCCTAGGCCTAGCCTCCCACCTCTATGGCCTAGCCTAGGCTATTGGAGATCCCAAGATTTGTTTTTCGCCTCTTTTCCCCCATGTTTTTCATTCAAAAATCCATTAGGCCCAAATTGAAATATAAAGCAATAATAATAATGCTCAAAATTGGATAGTAAGTAGAGAATACAAATTTAATGTGCCCCCATTGGAAAATGGATTTTGTTTCTCTTTCCTTGTGTGAATAGTTATTTTTTCCTCTCCTTAATTAGTTTTTCAAATTATGAATTTTTTATGCGATTGTTCACTTTGATTTCCCAAATTTTAAGAAGCTAAATAGTTAATAGAATATTTTGATTACTTCCTTCTTTTTTTTTTACTTACTTACTTACTATGGCTATTATTATTATTATTATTATTATTATTAATATTATTATTATTATTATTTCAAACCCTTCAAAGTATAAATAAATTCATGTTGACAGGTTGTGACATCAATATTCTACAAAATGCCCTATTTGTGTCAATTTTTACCGTACATGTTGTTTTAATTGTTTTGATTTTTGTAAAAATTTGGCAAATTTTGCTATTTTGATGGCAAATTTTACCATTTTTTATAGCAAATTTTGGCGTTTGAAATGGCAAAAAAACCGCGGGGACAGAGAAATTATCATTGCAAATTTCAGGGACATTTTACAGACAAAATCAAATTTCAGGAACAATACATCCCCACAGGTGTCCATATATCACATGGTCCTGCATTCACTCCCGTCCCCAGTGGTGTCCACCTCTCATAGCTCAGGATTCATTCCCCACTAGTGTCCACCTACCATAGCCTCGGGTTTACTTCCACATCCCATGGCGGTTCCACAAATACTCCTAAGTGGTGTCCACCTCTTATAGCCCAAGGTTCACTTCCCATTGGTGTCTACCTCCCATAGTCCCAAGTTCATTCCACACTACAGTCCACATCCCATAGTTTCAGGTTCACTCCCCACTGGAGTCCAAATCCTGTGGTCCCACGATCACTCCCTAATGGGGTCTATCTCCCATAGTCCAGGGTTCACACCTCCCTTAGTCCCAGATTCAGTCTTCACTGGTGTCCATATCCTAAAGTTACAAATTTACTCTCCTCTGGTGTACCAATCTCGGAGTCCTGACTTTACTCTCAATCTCAATTAGTTTCAACCATATTGGTACTAGTGTACTATAATATCCCATATTTACTCCCTACCATACACGCCAGCACGGGTTCCTCAAACACATTCGAATGTTTCGATTTTTTCCCTTATTATCATTCCATTCCTTCATCAAACACGGTTTCCTCGAATGAATTTCAAACCAGCCAACGTAAAATATGTAATTTATTAATTAAAGGGGTTTTAAAGAAATGCGCCTGGTGATATCGAATACTGATGACTTATTGTGATATTGACAGCTTCTTATGTGTGTATCGTATGCATCTATCTACACTGCATGTGTGTGTGTAAGCAGTATAATACATACGCACACACACACAGCCATTCACACACTCCATCACCGCTTCGCATAAAAGACACCTCGCTGCATATTCTTATCACTTCGCCGTTAATGCCACGTGCCACGATTTGATAATGGTTGGCTCCGACGGCAAATGACCTGTGATACAGTAATTCCCTCCCTCAACACACATACACCAACCCCTTTTAACATATCAATAAAGTAAATAATAATAAAGTTCTCCTTATTCATCTTTAAACGGAAATCTGTCTAAGGGTTTATTCCAAGGGAAGACTGGAATAACCCAAGTGTCAGCCGTAGCAGTGCCACAATTTGAGCCAGGGAAAGGCGGCTTGATGAAGACCACATAACACGGTGGATGTTCAAACGAGGTATCTTTCGGGTACGATGCAAAGACCATACAGCAGAGCTACAATTTCTCCCCACTGGTGTCCACAGCCCAAACAAAGTCCTGGGTTTGTTTTTGTGTTTTAGGGAATTACCGTGCTTGCGACACATTTAGGTCATTTCAGGCCAGTAAAAGGGAAGAAATGGGATAGTAAAAATTGAAAGCACACAAGAAAAGTAAGATAATATAGGGGAATGGTTCAAATAGGAAACAGATGTAGATTCCTAGAGCACATCATCAGTGTACACTTGGTTTGAGATCACCTAAAAGTCTCAGCCAGGCCTCATAAAACTAACACATTTGACTGTTTCCCTTTCAGCCAAAGACTCCGGAAAGTGCCTGGACAAAACCAAGTAATCCCACTCCAAGGCAAAGACAGATTTTATTTTTCAAGGGTTTTACGGCGCTTGCAACACATGAAGGTCATATCAGCGCCAGTAAAAAGGAAGAAAACGGGGATAGTAAATAGTTCAATAACAATTATAGCATTCAAAATTCAGGAAATAGTAATACAAAGGGGAATTGATTCAAATAGGAAACAGATGTAGATTACAAGAGCACACTATCAGTGTACTTAGTTTGAGATCACCTAAAAGTCTCATCCAAGCACATGTCCCCACTAAGATGAATACACTCAAATGTTTACAAATTATTATACATATAACACAAACAATTAATACAATGCGTATCAGAGAGCTGATTTACAAAAAAATATCATCTCCCAAAACAACTATACATTCGACTGTTTCCATCCCAGGCAAGGACTCCAAGGGCCAGGACTTACTTATCCGAACCAGCGACCACCTGAGCTCCAGCCCTTCGGTCGTGTGCCATGACGTAGAAGTTAGACGTCTTTTGTAGTTGTTCCAGATGACTATAAAATATGTTACTGATGCTTGGATTTGGTGGGAGGAATGTGCATCTCAGGTCTTCAAGAGGTTGGCATTCAAGCAAGTGGTGTGTTACTGTTTCATTGGGGTGTTGACATAGGGGGCAGGAAGGGGATGTGTCTTTTGTAATTTTGCTTAAATGGTTGTTGAGCGGTATGTGTTGTGTTCTTAGTTGAAAGATGATGCTTTGCTGGTGTCTTCTGAGCTTATTTAGGCAATCAGTCTTTACAGAAGTGGTCATATGGGAAAACATACATCTTCCCGTGGTGCTCATTGCCCAAACTGTTCATCCATTCTTCTCTTTTATTTGTTTCGCTGTGTCTAAGGATACTGGAATTGATGGTTGCAAAAGTGTTGAGCCGAGTCTGGCTAGTTTGTCTGCATTGTCATTTCCTGGTATATTTGAATGTCCCGGTATCCACTGGAGAGATAAGTCTACTCTCTGTGTTGTAAGGAATTCATCTAGTTGAGATCTTAAAACTATTGAACGTTGAGGAGAGTTTATCTAAATCGAGAGCTTGGAGAACCGATTTGGAGTCTGTGAAGATGACAGTGTTTTGAAGTTTTGAAGGGTTTAGCTGGAAAACAGAAGAGAGGTGTCGCATTGAGGCTTCTATTGCAACTGCCTCTGCCTCGTAGTTTGAGCAGGAGCTTCCGCAAGAATTGTGGATTTTATCACGGTATTCTACTTTACTACAAACCCATACCCAGCATTTTGTGGGCAGATCCATCTGTGTAAACATGTATCCAGTTGTCTGGGTATTCTTGTATTGTCTTCATTGCTAATGTTTGTATATCTGATTTGTTTTTATTTCTTGTTTTTTCTTCTACGAGGTTAGTCTTTATTTTTGGAAGTTTGAGGTCGGCGTATGGAGGTTTTTGACTGATTAAAATAGATTTTTCTGTTTTCTGGGAGTCTGTGTCTTTCATTCAAGTTGTTAGCAATGTGTAGCAGGGATTTTTGTTTTAATCTTGTTCTTGGTTTCCATTTCTCTGCCAGAAATCTGTTTGGATGGTTTTCCTCGTTTAACCATTTCAAGCACTGCTGATTCTCTGCGAAGTCCAAGTGGTTCCACATTAGTATGTATTTCACATGCTGCTGTGGGTGTCGATCTCAGGGCACCGGATATGAAGCGAAGGTCTTGGTTTTGTACTCTGTCCAAGGTTTTGTGTGTTTTTACTACCTACATTTTGGAGGGCTAAATTGTAGTCCATGACGGAACGCACATAGCCTAACAGAGCTGTCGAAGCAAGTTTTTGTCTGCTCCCCAATTAGTACTGCTAGTCGTTTTAGTAACTGGAGTCTCTTTGTGGCTTTGATTTTTACATTCTGAGTGTTTGTTCAGAGATAGTTTGTCTAACTGTATGCCCAAATATGTGGGGTTTTCTTCTTTGGAGAGTCGATGGCCTTGGATGGAGAGTGTTATTTCTTTCTTGGAGACAGGATGGCTCTTAGTAAATATAGAGTAGACTGTTTTATTGCAATTTACTTTTAACTTCCATTTATCACAGAAGGTGTTTAAGCTTTCTAAATCTTCATTTATTCTATTGGAGGCTATTGGTAGGTGCTTCGTAGTATACCACATAACTAAATCCAGGGGTGAGAATGACTGGTCACTAAAACGGAGGAAATTTTTCAGCGCTAGATCAAGAACCATCCGTGCAAAAATAACCTATAAATTTTAATTTCATTAAAATTTATTGTGATGCAATCCAAAATGTGTGTGTGAGTGAGAGAGATACAGAGAGAGAGAGTAAGAGAGAGAGAGAGAGGGAGAGAGAGAGAGACTGCTCAAAGTGAATATAGTGATAGGTACGGAAAGATTAAAGTGAAAAACTAACCGAGGTTAAAGTACTGAGTGAACTTTATTATTAGGTGTGTATGTGCTTTATTTGTTAATCGTAAATATTAAGTTAACGTATGTTTCATGTTGGCAATCGCCAGGAAAATAACGTTTTAATTGAATCCTCTGTGTGTGTGTGTGTGTATGTATCATTGTTAAGTACATGTGTGTGTGTGTGTGTGTGTGTATCATTGTTAAGTACATGAAGATGAAAAGTGAAAACTTATCGAGGCTAAAGAACTGGGTGCACTTTACTGATTTGTGTGTGTGTGTGTGTGAGAGAGATATATATATATATATATATATATATATATATATATATATATATAGAGAGAGAGAGAGAGAGAGAGAGAGCTCAAAGTGAATGTAGTGATGAATACAGAAAGATGAAAGTGAAAAATTAACGAGACTTAAGAACTGAGTGAACTTTATTGATTTGTGTGTGCACTTGCATATGTTTGTAGGTCATTCAGCGGCCCTTAAAATATATATGGGGCTGTAAGAAATATAGATTTAAGTAAGATCAAAAGCACCGGAGAAAAAGTGACTGGTTCAAATAGGGCTCACAAACGGACTCCAAGATCAAACTATCAATGTAGATAGTTTGAGGTCACCTAAAAGTCTCACCAAAACACAAGCACAGAATCCTTGTGAGAGAAATACAAAATATAGAACAACAAATCTAACGTCACACAAAAAAGAGATGATATACGAGGACAAACATATCATCTCCCAAAAACGACTATACATTTGTTTCCCTCCCTGCCAATGAATCCGGCCAGGAAAAGGATCAAGCCAAGACAAAGGCAGAAAGCAACTCTGATCCATGTAAGTCAAAAGATCCCACCAGGAAGATGATGTGATAGTGGTGCTTGCACTTGAGGTGGTACTGATCACAATGAAGGCAGTGATGATGTGGTTGTGGAGATGGTGTTACTGATGATGATGTGATAGTTGCTGTCGTAGTGGTGTGTAATTTTGATAGAGATGGTGATGATGTCATGATGGTTCAGGGGTGAGAATGACTGGTCACAAAAATGGAGTTCAAGACTTATCTATGCGACGACAACGTATAAATTTGAATTTCATTAAAAATTTACTGAGATGCAATCAAAAATGTGTCTCGCAAAAATTTCTGACTCCACTTGGAGGAATTTCAAAAGTTGAAAGTGTAATTACAACATATTGTAGTAGTAGTAAGAAAAGATGGCGGTAGGGATGATGATGTGATGGTGGTTGTAGTAGTTGTGGTAGGGATGATGTGGGGTGGTTGTAGTAGTGATAGTTGGGATGATGTGGTGGTGGAGGATGTAGTTGTATTGTTAGTAGGAATTATGATGTGGTGGTGGTTGTTGTGGTAGTGGTGGTTAGGATGATGTGATGGTAGTTGTAGTAGTAGTGGTTGTAGATGTAGTGGTGGTGGTGGTAGGGATGATGATGTGGTGGTGGTTGTAGGTAGTAGTAGTGGTGGTGGGGATGATGATGTGGTGGTGGTGGTAGGGATGATGATGTGGTGGTGGTTGTAGTAGTAATGGTGATAGGAATGATGATGTCACGGTTGTTGTTGTCAGGTGGTGGTTGTAAAAGTAGTGGTGATAGGAATGTTGATGTAGTGGTTGTGGTGAGCCTTTTTAAAGGGCGGAATCGTGATGGTGATGGGCGGAGATATACCACCATTTAGGCGGAAGATTCTCAGCCCTGTAAATCGTCAGCATATAGTATAGGGCCTTTTCTGTCTGTAATACTTCTGGTAGATCATTTATAAAAATAAGAGAGTACAGCTGAGGCAGGATCCTTGTGGGAGACCCTCTAATACTTCTGTTTGACAGTCTGTTATTAATTTTTGTTTGGATTGATCTGATACTGAGAAATTGTTTAATCCAGAAGTAGAGATTTCCATCAATTCTGTAGTCCATCATTTTTGATAACAGCCCTTTCCTCCATACTTTGTCATAGGCTTGATGGAGATCAACAAAAACCGCGACTGTATGTTTTCCATCTCGAAAGCCATCAATTATTATTTGACTTAATCTAAACAATTGATCTTCTGTTCTTTGCCCTATCCTAAAGCCTGCCTGATATTTATTTAGTAGGCCACATGTCTCCAGCCACCAGTATAATCGGTTATTTACCATTCTCTCAGCAATCTTTCCAACACATGAGGTGAGAGATATTGGTCGGTAACTTTTCGTTTCGACTGTTTCCCTCCCAGGCAAGGACTCCAAGGGCCAGGACAAAACCAAGTAATCTTATCCCAAGACAAAGACAGAAAGCAAGTTGGAAAACAGATATAGGGGTAAAGAAGACGTACTGTACCTCCCTGCCCACTATGGGAGGTCGGTAACCCCAACCAGGATAAAGACAGATATAGCCTATATATATATACAGTACAGCAGTTGAAAACAAATGGCAAAAAATTGCCAAATGCTGAAGATTGCTATACAAAAAACTGCCATACCAGATAAAACGTACTGACAAGTATACCAAACACCCCTAAGCCAAAGCAAACTTGCTTAGGCTTCTGTTATATTGCATCTTTTGATGTTAATTTTTAGAAAGTACTATTAAAAAAATAATTAGATGTACAAATGTTAATTAATCATAAACGTTTATTCATGGCTATATAAAAAATTATGTACAATAATAAAATTGGAGATTTATGTTTTACAACAGCATAATTTTAAGTATAAGTACATGGATAAAAATGTTAATGGTGCGAATATACGTCTGAACTATCAAAGCACAATCAAATACATAAATTAATCAAGCATGCGATTCTGAATCGGGCTTTGATTGAGGCTCTCCAAATTCATAATTAAGTTCAAAGTCTTCCAAGAATGACTCATCATCTTCAACTGCATTCAAATCTAAATTATTGTCTTCCTCCTTTTCCTTGTTTTGAGCTTTGCCCCATGCAGATGAGGATTCACCACTGCCAGATTCTGCTTCCGGCAGATTGGGGGAAGCACCTGCCATTGTTGGAAAGCTGTTTTTTTTTTAATAAATAAAAATAATAGAAACAAATTATTCAAGAGTAATTATTGATTATTACAAATGGATAACGGATTACATGATGTTGACTGGACTGAAAAATATATAAAGTTACCCACCAGGAGTTAAATGTTAAGATCCAAACATGCCTTCCAGGCACGAGCAAAGGATCCTACTATGAAGAATTCACTCAAATGTTTACAAAGTACAATATATTCAAAACTAAAAACAGTAATGGTACATTACAAGGAGATGATTTACAAGAAAAAAATATAGCTCTAAAAAATAACAATATCATCTTTAACTGCCTCCCTCTCAGCTTAGAATCCCTGCCAGGACTAGGAAAAAACCCGAAAAAAAAAAAAAAAGATATATGTAAATCCAGAACGAAGACGAGAGCAACATAGGAAGGAAAACAGATGCCCACCATGCGAGGTCAAAATATCCCATCTACGATGATATCTGTTTGTAACTAATGGTTTTAAGGCGCTTGTGACATATTTAAGTCATTTCAGCACCAGAAGAAAAAAGGATAGTCAAAATGAGAGAGAGCACTTGAAGGTTACTGCTCTTGTCATATCTTCAATCTCCTCGTCAAAAGTCATGCAATGAGGGAAAGTAAAATGAAACAAAGTTAGCTCTGAAAAGAATTGGTATTGATGGGTCACTAAACAAGACAAGTCACTTAACAGAGCCTTAATAAATGGCTGGCATTGGGCCTGATTTGGAAAGTAAAATCATTGAATGCAATTACAGATTAGAATGAAGACAATCCAACAGTCACCTCAATCTGGTAAACACATCCAGGACTTTCCATTGCTGCTCTTTTGAATATACAGGAAAGAAAAGGGACTGCACTGCTGGACCCTTACACACTATCATCTATCCTCATGAGTAGGTCAGAGCTGAGTTCTTTGTACAGCTAGTTGAATCTATGTGTGGGCCCGTCTTTCATCTGGCTATGCTGCAGGCGATGAACAAAACCAACCTTCTTGAAGCAGTTTGTGGTTGTTGCAGACTATGCTCTTCTCATAAGTCGAATTGTATATAGCCATGTTGACAAGATATGTCTTCAGATTGCAATGGCTTTGATCTGTGCATCCCAGTTGCGCCGACTGCATCGGAAGAGCTTGATTGGAGTCTTTGGGTCCGTTTATGGTTATCACCCGTTTCACTCCAACATGATCCCAAAATCATAATGTTGTAACTTGGAAGTCACATTAGAGGAAAAAAACATGCCTGCCATTGCTTTCCAGAACCTGACAACTAGATTAGCTTAACGGTTGTCGGTCAAACCCCTCAGCCACTCTTCAAACAGGTAAACAGTCATTCATGTATTCTTGTCTGCTTGGTAGGTAACAAGCAGTCTTCTGATCCTCTCAACTTCTGAGATTTGCTCTTCATGACAGAGTGGGTGTTTGTCACTGCCACCCATGGTTGCACACAGACACTAACTCTTTCCTTGGACATCTTGTCAGAACAAATCGGTCTAGTCTGCTTTAAAAATGGTGGATGGATGATACTTCATCATATCAGCTATGATAGTACCACGCAGTCATCCAGTGCGTTTATTTCATCTAAGACAAATCAAAATATGATTCTGAGACATTTGAACCTAGTGATCCAGCTACAGCTGCAGGTCCCGTCCTCAAGTCCGTGTTCCATGGCAAGTCGATCCACCTTCAGCACCACAAATGGTCCACTGATTGAAATGCCAAATGTCCTCAAGAGAGCCACTTAAGCAGTAAATTTTCTACTACACCATGTTGTGCCATGTGCCGTCTCTTAGCAGTGCAACTTCATTCAAACTCTTCCAAGTTATGAAGCCTTTTTTAGCTAGTCAATACATACATGAATTGTTTCAATGTAGCAAAAGCGACATGAATGTTTTCACAAAGAAAACAAACAATGGAAATGACTCCTTCAAAACGACATCCAGTTTGTATCAATCGAGAATCAATATACAGTGCAGCACATAAATCTCGACCAAGTTGAGGCCGGGTCTGTTTGAGATTTCCGTGTTGTGCATTTTACAAAGAATACGAAGAAGAATGTGAGGGAGGGGGAGGGTGTGTGGTTTCGGCGAGGTCCCATTATAATGGAGTGTAGTTATGTGCGTCTTGTTTCTTTCAATAACAAGTGAAATAATTTTCCCCTTTATGTGTGACCGTGGTATAATAAGATAGCACATCCCATTGATGATTACATACTCAATCCTCAATTATCTCCCTCACCTCATCTTCCCATCCCCTGATCACTACAATAACAGTAACTAGACCTATAAATAAGCTCTATAAAAATTGACCGAAACCCTTCGTAATTCGTAGCAGAAAAATCCAAAGAATCAGAAGAATAATAAACAGCAAGCTTGCTTGCATAAAACAAATTTGCGTGGAAATTAATTAGACTACTTACCATTGTTCCTTATAATTAGGTACCCAATCAGTGAAGAAACTAGAAACGGTCAACCAGTTTGTTTACAATGTGAGGCAATTGAGATGTGCTTGTAGCAATCATATAACTTTCGATTTGAAGGTGTCAACATAACGCAAGTAAATGTGGTCAATTTTGGTTTCGACGAAACAGTGAAATTATCGCTCAGCGGCTCAGTCAAAATTGGCTAGCATTGGGATCATGACAGGTTTGGAAAGTGAAAAAATAATTTCACAAAGGCTGCGTGAAAATACACCGGCAATTCTAAAGAGCGTCGCTTAGCCTTGGCAATTTATCCATCGTTAATTTAAACGGCCCACCAGCTATGCGAAACGCTGTGGAACATTCTTAATTACTTTACGGTCACTTGACTATGATTCATAAATTCTTTCCTTTTTTTTAATATTTGAATTTGACGAATTGACTGATTTCAGTTAATTGACTGAGAATTTACAGGTCTGTAACTGTTAATGTAACGTCACAGCCTCAGGTCATCATTGCCCCAACTGGTACTGGTTAGAGTAAGACATCTTGTGATCACACACTGGTCAATCATGCTTAGCACCCCCCCCCCCCCTTCCCTTATATACACACAAGATCATACTCCACACACGAGCTTAACACATACATTTAATGCCACATAAAGCGCAATGGCAGTTCTCATTTCTGTTCAATACAAACATGAAGCCAACTAATTTTATCAACAAATGCAAAAGTTAAGGTATATGTAGTTTGAGAATTCCGTGTTAGCTTTCGATAGTGTTCGATTTTTTTTTTTTTGTTTGTTGCTTTAGGTCTCTTCCAACACAATTGAGGTTATATGAGAGACCGCTGAAACAAAAAAACAAGCAATCTAACAAAAATAGTACAAATGTAAATCAAAATCATAACCTAAAGATATCATAATCTAAATTATAAATAACCAAGAACAAACAGGCAGAAGATTTACAGAAAAAAAAATATCCCCTGTCAAAAATACAATCACAAACCAAAGAAGCAGGATAGGCTAGTAAAGAGAAGAAGAAACGACATCACTATCGGATCGTACACCCATGCGAACATCATAGGTATATGATTCAAGGGTGATGCTCCCATCCAACCACCCGCGATAGTGTTCGAGATTTTCATGTTGCAAGTACAATGAAAAGAGGGATAAAAACTGAGAATTTACGGGGATTTCTGTGAATTCGAGATTTTTTTTCGTGCTGCAATGTAATAGCATACAATTTCATGATAGACTTACTTAACATTTGCCCACTGGTGGACATACTTCTTCCAGGCTTTGATCTGTGCATCCCAGTTGCGTCGACTGCATCGGAAGAGCTTGATTGGAGTCCTTGGGTGCCGTTTACGGTTATCACCTCTTTCACTCCTACAACATGAAAAACAACAATAATAATAATAATAATAATAAAAACAACAACAATAATAATAATAATAATATAATGTAGCTAAGTCCCCAAACAGTGAAGCTCTAAAAACATTAATAAATAAATAAATAAAACATCACCTCGCTCCATTATCTTATCCAAGACAAGTACTCGCCTTGTATCACTCATCGCCAATCTGTTTCGGCTGACGACATAAAACCAGGAGTGTCTACAGAATTCATGCAATTGAACACAGGTGTCAAATTATGACATACAACATAATGGAGTTGATTTTTTCCCCCTGAAGTTCTCCCAATTCATGAAACATTAAAAACAAATTTAGAGATTATGATGGTACAACAAATAAAATAAAACATTTGTTTCCCAGATGTATATTCCGGCATGAACATTAGATATGACATCAAAAATGTCTGGGACGTTGGAAAAGGCAGAATTCTGATTTTAAAAAGTAGAAAATTAAGAGCACTGGTAAATCCATTCACTCAAGGGGATAGAAGAATTAGCAAGAGTAACCTCCCTGCCCACTATGAAAGATCAAAAGAGCCATTCCCATGTGTGGACCTATGAAGAACCCACTGGCCAAGGGGGTTCCGAATATTGCAGTTATTGAGTTTTCTTCAATAAAGCTTAAGCCAATGGATCAATGTTTTATTTTATATTGTTATTGAGGGTACTAGAGAGTTTGTGACACTTTTAGGTGTCAATTCAGCTTCAGTAAACAGGAGAGAAGAGGGTCAGTAAAAAAATTAAAACAAAGAGGACTGGTTCAAATCAGCATAAAAGTCCATTTCAGACACAAACACAGGAACACATTAATTCTTGGTTGTATATTCAATTTCACAATCTCGTTCTGAAATAGTGATGAAAATAGCAATTTGTCAAAAAGGAGGAAAATTGCACGGTCCATTGATCAAAAACAAGCAAAGGGGGGGAGGGGGGGGGGGGGGGAGAAAGGAAATATCGACCATAGTAATTTATGAATTGATCTTCTGATATCGATATCAAAAAGAAAATGAAGAAAGAAAAAAAAAAAAAATCTCTCCCCTTCCAATTCAACTACCACTGGTCTTCTGTGTCAATTGTTACATCTCAAACAGTATAAAAAACAGGACGCATCAAATTTCACAAAACTGAGCACAGGTGTCAAAAATATGACTTAAAGACATAACAGTGATTTTGTATTTTGATGAAAATGACAAGTCAAAATTGGCGGAAGATTTATGAGAATTTCCCAAAATCCAGCAGAAGATTATCATCACTGGAAATAGTACTGCTTTGAGACAGTAAGTCGCATATACTTACTTAGGTACTGTCTTAGCATACAACTGGTAGGATTCTGTCATTTTTCCATAAGCAATTTGCTTTTCCCGTCTTTCAACAATCATCCTGTCTCTGTGGAAGAAAGAAATATATATGAATCACAATAAATTCAGTCTGTGCTAGAACGTCAAAATAGGTAAATATAAAACCTATAAAAAATATGACGAGATTCAAAACAATTATCATATCCACAAAGTTATAAAAAGAACAAAATTGGAAAAAAGTTAATTTTCAAACCAAAACAACCCATATCAAGATTTAGCAAATACATGTGATTTAGTGAAAAACCACAAAACCCAAAATATTTTTTAAAGAACACAGGGATGATATGAAAATATGAAAAAAAAAAAAACAACAACATGACACTAACTCTTCGATTTCAGGGTTGAGAAATTCATCTCCCTCTTCCTCATTTTCTGATTTCTCCTGTGGTGGTAAATCAAGACGTCTGCGAAATTTTTGTCTGATGACAAAAAGTGTTAAACAATTGTTAAGAAACAAAATCTGATTAGTATAAAAATCCAAACATTAGATCTTGGCTATGGATTAAAGAAGACAGAAATTATGTTAATAAATCAATAAAAAATATAAAAACAATGCAAGTCAGTAACTGACCGAACAATAATCATACTTAATAATAAAAAACAAAACAAAAATATTGTGGAAACTGGTTAAACTGTTAAACTCAAAATAGCTATATTGTAAAAAAAGCCCAACAAAAACAAATAAAACTAAGAGTCTGCTTAAAGCCGAAACATCTGTATCGCACACCATTTATGAGGTTAACTATCTGATTACAATGGAAATTATGCACAGGATGCGTGTTTATTGATTGGATTTTTGGTCAACAGTTGATCCATATGGCAAGCTTGTCTGATTCAATATCTTGTAAAATAGGTGGAAAATGAAAATCATGATTTCAGAAAAAAAATCTTTAAAAAAAAGTAAAGCCAATCAACCAATGAGTTTTTAAGGGGCAGGGTTTGCCACCCCAGAAAAATATTGAAATTAGCAAAATGAGGCATTCTAGGACTCTATTTAGAGTGTGTAAAATTTACTCAATTTGTTAGATTTCGATTCACTGAGCATAGAAAAAGTTCATTAAAACTAAGACCAAAATATAAAGTGATGGCTGAATAAAATCAAATCAAATAAAAAAATGAAAAATTAACGTAAAGACAATAATAACATACTCCTCAACATTCATATCCAACATAGGATAGGGACATTCCTCTGCTTCGGAAGATTTGTTTCTTTTACTAGGACTGGTTGCCTTAGGTTCTTCATTCTCTTTTTTGTTATTTCCATCATCCCTGGCAGATCTCCGTCTGAAACCAATATAAAAATAATACAGACCTGTAAATTGACTGAAACTTTCGACAAACTACAGACATGAATTTTAAAATAAATGAGTGCAGTATAAGAAAGGAAAGAGATAAGAGACAATGTATTACTATTTCTTAAGTGCCTTGTAGAAGTAGAAGAAATGTCACTAACTTACTAGCAATTATTTTTCCAGCAGCCACTTATCTCATCAATTCCTCACATCTTTAAATCTTGTGTATAATCCAAAGATGTGAAAATAAAGGAATCGAAGTTAACAGTGACAGACATTGAACAGTATGAATGTGAGAGTGAAACACTGGCAGAAAACTAATTTGTGCGGGAATTAATTAATTACAACTGTTTCTTATAATTAGCTACCCAATCAGTAAAAAATGGTCGAACAGTTTGTTTACAACACGAGGTAATCAAGATGTTTTAGCTCTTGTCGCAAGCAATCACAAACTTTCAATTTGAAGAAAGTTTCTATACAACATACTTCTGGAGTTTGCATTTCACTTCCCACCATGTAAATGTGGTGAATTTTGGCTTAGAAAAAACAGTTAAATTTATCGCTCAGCGACTCAGTTAAAAGTTGACAACCTTTGGGATCACGACAGTTTGGGAAGAGAAAAAAAAACTTCACGAAGGCTGTGTAAAAATACACTGGGATGTGTTCAGATACAATTCTAAAAAGTGTCACTTAACCATAGCAATATATCTACTGTATAATCGACCCATGGGCTATATTGGCGCTCTGGAACATTCCCAATTACATTACGTTCATTTGACTACGTTTTATGAGTTCATCCTTTCCCAAGTATTTGAATTTGACAAATTGAGTGATTTCAGCTAATTTACAGGTCTGATTAATAGGAATTGATAAATTATGACAAGTGATCACATTCAATACAAAACGGTTTGCAAAAGTTAAAACAATGCCTGGTTCGATAAAAATAACAAATGGGTCTAGGTAGCTCTATTGGTTGAGTACTGCTTAACTCATGAACAGAGCCATCACAAACTAAAACAATTTGAGCCACAGAAACTTTTTGTTTCTACTAACCTTGGATCAACTCTTGAGGTCCTCTGTTCCGGATTCAAAGGGCTTCTCAATGGACTGAGGCCATCTATCTCCCGTCTATAATTTGGTCTGGACGCATTATTATCTGGAGTGGATCTTCAATTAAGGGATATATATTAAGTTAAAAACAAATTTCTAAATCCAAAATAATCAGAGATATTGAGAGATAAAAAATGAAAGTTTCAATGACCAAAATAATAGCCCACAAAATTAAGTCAAACCTGACCATTACGACCATAAAAACCAATTAAAATGGGTCATACAAGAGAGGCAGCTGGCAGAGCAAAACAAGAGTGATGAAATGTGCTATACTTTTGTTATATTAATTACTATATCACTTTAACATTGTATTCTCCACTGACCCAATGAATCGACAATGATGTAGATGGAGAATTCAGAAACTGCAACTCTCCCCATAACAACCTCTGAATCTTGTATTTTCAAGGGTTGATTTTGGCATTCCATGAAAACTAAGATTCTTGCATTAGTGTATTTTCCACTTTGTTTTATCTTTATGCTTGTTACAACAATCCCAAAGTTTCGTTTTCTGAACCATGTGAAGTTTTTGCAGCACCAAACAAAGTTTTACCCAAGGTGATTAATGGAGACAGTCAAGATGAGTAGTCGTTTGATCAGAATATATCTGCATCTCTTCGAGCAAAGGATCCCAACCAATCCCATTTCAGCAAAATGAAGAGAGGAAAACCATGTCAAAAACATAAAATACATAAGTAGAAAAAAAGAAAAAAGATGGCACAACTTTATTTTATTCATTAGAAAGGTTACAAAACAAACACATACACACACAAGATAAAAATGTAATTGAGTGTTACCTCTGTCTTCTTGGACGTGCAGGGCTTTTGAGTGGACTATGACAATCACTTGAATTGGAATGGTCCTCCCCATGATTTTCACATCTGGTTGAGAAGATGAGATGTAATTAAGCACAAAATACTTTTCATACATGCCTATAACAAAGAAAAAAAGTAGTTTAAGTCTATGGTCTTTCGAAAGATATAAGCATTGATTCAATATTGGGTGTAGAAAATTTGTTAAACAATTGATACCTAGGCTCTGATTAAAAACAAATTCCCACCATTCACCACAAGGGGATTATTTTCTCCTTAAAATTTCACGTCAAAGGACTGTTGTGTCCCAAAAAGAGAGGTGTAATGCTTTTGTTTGTTTGTTGCTTTAGGTCGCTTCCAACACAATTGAGGTTATATGAGAGACTGCTGAAACAAAAAAACAAGCAATCTAACAAAAATAGTACAAATGTAAATCAAAATCATAACCTAAAGATATCATAAGCTAAATTATAAATAACCAAGAACAAACAGGCAGGAGATTTACAGAAAAAAAAATATCCCCTGTCAAAAATACAATCACAAACCAAAGAAGCAGGATAGGCTAGTAAAGAGAAGAAGAAACGACATCACTATCGGATCGTACACCCATGCGAACATCATAGGTATATGATTCAAGGGTGATGCTCCCATCCAACCACCCGCAATGCTTTTGTAGAAAAAGTAGAAAGTATTTGGAAAAAGAAAGAAGAACTGTCGAACCTCATTGAAATTACAAATTCTGACATTATTTTAAAGGAACTGAAACCTGGCTAAAGAACGAAATAGCAAACAGTGAATTTGACATATCAGACACATTTGAAATATACAGAAACGACAGGAAAAAATCAATGCAAAAGAGGGGAAGGGGGTATTATGACTGGCATAAAGAAAACAATAAATTAATTAAAATATTAAATTTACAAAGGAAAACAAAGTAGACTGACCCACTTTATTTTGCAAAATAGCAATGACAAAAAACTACCCCGACAGAGATATTAAAAGCATGAAAACAATTTGCAATAGTTTCAAAAAAATAACACACAAATACAACAAGTCAACAATCTGGATCGGAGGGGAAATCAATCTGCCAGACATAGAATGGGCAGACAGCTCGATTCAGAGTAAGAGATGCCCAAAAGATTAATTAATTATTAATTCAATATTCACGGAAGCGATGACAGACTGTGGCCTACAACAAATTGTGAAGGAAAACACATGAGAAAACTCACTCCTTGACTTGTTTTAAACAAACCACCCATCACATGTTGACAAAGTATGTATCTTATCTGGTCTTAGTGATCATCATACAGTACAAGTTGATAACCCTGTCAAACCTAAGACAAAAAGACAAATCTATACATGGAAACATTCAAATATTCCTAAAATGAAACAAGAAACTAAACACCTTCCCAATGTATTCTTGGTAAAGTTTACCATCGACTCGTGACACTTGTGACCAATGCAGGGATGCCACCAGGCAAAATTTAAAAAGCCTGAAAACTTGCGCGGACGAGATACAAATCAACGTCAAGGGCTTTGTTGGGATTTGAAAAATATCAAATTTGGAATATTGTTTCAGTACTTATTATTGCAATTGAGAGCAAATAACACACAAAAGAAAGGAGAGTTAACAGTTTTCAAATTGATAAAATAAGGTGCTGAAAACAAAATATAGACAAATTAATATCAATAGCTATCAGGGCTGTGAATGACTGGTCACATAAAAGGAGAAAATTTTTCATTGTGAAAATCATGACCCACCCATGCAACCATAACCTATAAATTTGAACTTCACTCAAATTCACTGAGATGCGATCCAAAATTTGTCTCGCAGCAATTTCTGACACGACTCGGAGAATTTCAAAAGTTGAAAGTGTAATTACATTTGGTGGTTGTAGTAGGGATGATGATGTGGTGGTGGTTGTAGTAGTAGTGGTGGTAGTGATTATAGTCGTACTGATCGTATGGATAATTGTGTGGTGGTCGTTGTAGTAGCTGTGGTAGGAATGATGATGTAGTGGTAGTTGTAGTAGTAGTGGTGGTAGGGATGTTGTGGTGTTATTTGTAGTAGTAGTGGTGCTAGGGATGATGGTGTGGTGGTGGTTGTAGTAGGAGTTGTGGTGGTTGTAGTAGGAGTTGTGGTAGGGATGATGTGGTAGTGGTGGTAGGGATGATGATGTGGTGGTGATTGAAGTAGTAGTAGTAGTAGTAGTAGTAGTAGTAGTAGTAGTAGTAGTAGTAGTAGTAGTAGTAGTAGTGGTCTTAGAGATGATGTGATGGTGGTTGTAGTAGTAGTGGTGGTAGGGTTGATGATGTGGTGGTGGTTGTAGTAGTGGTGGTCTTTTAGAGATAATTGTGTGGTGGTGGTTGTAATAGTTGTGGTAGGAATTATGATGTGGTGGTAGTTGAAATAGTACTGGTGGTAGGGATGATGTGGTGTTATTTGTAGTAGTAGTGTTGGTAGGGATGATGATGTGGTTGTGGTTGTAATAGTAGTGGTTGTAGAGATGATGTAGTGGTTTTGGTGAGTGTTTTTTATTCAGTGATAATAATAGCAATTTGTCAAAAAGGAGGAAAATGTCTCCGTCTATCGGTCAAACGTAAGCAAAGTGTAAAAATAACAGGAACATAGTTTTGTATTGGTATCATGTAATATATTACTATTACTAGTATAAATCCATTCTCATCATTAAACATAAATTTTACTTTTTGTAAACATTTAATGAATTGTCCTTTCCACATGTTAAAGGCCTACAATGTTATTCAAATAAAAGGCCAGAGGGTGTTGTTTTGTTTTGATTTTTGCTTTATAAAGCAGGCTACAATATCTTTTA
This sequence comes from Berghia stephanieae, assembly GCF_034508935.2. NCBI lineage: Eukaryota > Metazoa > Mollusca > Gastropoda > Nudibranchia > Aeolidiidae > Berghia > Berghia stephanieae. The sequence goes on along the minus strand of NC_088361.1, from coordinate 27,582,770 downwards.
TTTTTTTTACCGAAACCTAATGTTATTCAGCTTATAAATTATAAATACAACCCAAGAATCTCACAAAGTTAAAGCCATAGTCAAAAGGTAAAAAGAAAGAAGAATAAACTAAGCCAATCACCATTGCTTTATTCTAATGTTTTATCTCTGTATAACCAGATGATTTAATGGATGGTTGCGAAAGAAATAGAGAGAGAGAGAGAGAGAGAGAGAGAGAGAGAGAGAGAGAGAGAGAGAGAGAGAGAGAGAGAGAGAGAGAGAGAGAGAGAGAGAGAGAGAGAGAGGAACTTCTCTACCAGAATAATTTATGAATTGATCTTAGGAATTCTATATCAAAAGAAAAGAAGAAGAAAAGAGAAATGGAAAGAAAAAAAAAACAGAGAGAGAGAGAGAGAGAGAGAGAAAGAGAGAGAGAGATTTGTCCCTCCCCTTCCCCTTCAACCATCAACTAGCTAATCAAAGAACACCACTGGTCGTCTGTGTCAATTGTGACATCTGGTGCCATTCAGTCTGGCCCGACGTCATAAAAATGGGACCTTCACTAAATTTCACGAGACTATTGCACAGGTGTCAAAATATGACATAAGACATAATAGTGATTTTGTGGTTTTGAGGGAAATGTTTGACACGGCAAATTCATCGAAAAATCACTGTATATTTATTTTTAAAATTTTTTAAAAAGGAGGAATTGTGATGGGGATGGGCGGAGATAAAATATCATTTAGGTGCCCAAATATTTGACTGGCGGTGACAGCCCCTATTATTCACCCGGCGAAAATGTTTCCGCTCAAATCTCGATGCGATTTTTTTCTTCTTTAAATTTATTTATTTATTTTTTTTTTTTGAATAGTGACGACGGACAAAAACCGGAGGTTCCGGATTAAAACCGGCTGGTGGTTAAAAAAACCGGATTTCCGGCTAAAACCGGAAAAGTGGCATCGCTGACCAATGGGAACATTTACCAGCAATAACAAATCTATCCTAAATGCCTTGGGACCCTCACCACAAATCAGAAACCCAAGAAATTGAATGAATACAAAACAGAGCAGTGAAATTTATAAATCAAAGCAACAAAGATAAAAAACATGAAATGATTTAACTCTCGAACCACTACAACAAAGAAAGCGTGACAAAGTAACAATATTTTGCAAAAGCCATCAAGTTGAATTACCCCTCTGTGATATTCAACCAAAAAAGAGGAAGTTTTCAAAGTTTATGGTTCCCCACTTAAGAGTGGATGCCCACTTGTACTCGTTCATAGCATCGACATTAAGAAAGTGGAATTCTCACATCTTCAATGAAAGAAAAATGCTGTGGTTTGTAGAATCTTCAAAATTTGAAGTTACAGACTGAAAAGGAGGAGGAGGAGGAGGAGGAGAAGAAGAAGAAGAAGAAGAAATGCTAAAAGTCTAGCTCATCAGGGTCAAATTGTTCCCCCCTTTAGCCACCTCACTCAAAAACTGACACTTAAAAGTCCTGTTTGGTTATTATTTTTTTAATTTATAAAATACTCCTTTTTATCATTTATGACAAAACCAAAAAAATCCCCAAAAATCCCAAAACAACCCATTTATTTTACGTCAAATTAATCCACAAGACTAGTATCTTTTTTAAATATATGCTTTTTGGTTCTGTCTATATACCCAAATATTCTCTCCCTCCAATGTGACTTGAGACTCAAGACAAAATTAATGGCTCAATTTATATCAAGGCAGAGCGAATACAATGTAATCAAAGAAGAAAGAGCAAAGCAGGATAAAACAAGTTGATAACCTAAGGTATGGTAGATCAATAATTAATGGTACTATGGCCAAGCCAAATACCTGCTCCTTCTAAGCCGGTGTCTCAGATCTGTAGCATCAAGAACCTCACTGTGCATTTCACTTTCAGTTTCAGTTCTTGGTGGCACAAATACGTTATGGGTTGGTTCCATTCTGTCTCTGGATGAAAAACAACGTGTACAAGTACATAACAAAACTCTTAATATAATTTCCATTAGTCAAAGCAATTCCCTTGTATTACAGATTGACATCAAATAAAACTTACACATCCATATCAATGAAGAAAAGATTACACATCCATCTAAATTAATGAAAACAGGAACATATGAATCTGAAGCAAACATAAATCGAGAAAACTGATCAACAATTAGATTTTAAAAATCTTGATACAGGATCAAATTCTCTTCAGGTCAACTAAAGACATGAGACTTATTCAATTCTAAGTGGTGGTGTTTATGGCAACGAAAACTTGAACGTTCAAAAAATACATTTGACAATATACCCAGACATAGTTTTTGGCAAATTCTTTAAGTTTACCAGACAAAATAGTACAGTGGTGATTGCCTGAATGCCCGGTGGTTGGGAAGCAGAAAAAAAACCAGGCATTTAGACGACGTTGATTAAGTGCAAGATAAATATATAAACATTCATATCACACATTTCAACTGATTCAAAATAATAATTGAGCTCCACAATGCTTTGTTTGTTCCACCAAATTTCCATCACAAATAATAGTAAAAGATGTCTACTAAGCATCCTCTGTTTGTAGGAGAGCTTAAAAAATGTAACTGTCTAAAACTAGGTCACATCTCCTGTAATAAGGGTTAATGTGGTTTCTTAATGCCTTGCATAAGGCCAGGGCCAGTTTTCCGATCATTGTTACCCAGTACCCACATTTGCTATAGAATTGTTCATTCCCTGTTTCGTCCTTTCTTCAAATTTCTGCCATGTCTCCTCTCCTATCCATTGTTTCTTTGGGAGGTGTGGTCTTCCAAGCACTTCTTCACATATCCCTGTGATGGCCATGTTGTACATGTATCCGTGTCCTCCAGCTCATACGTTTGAAGCACTTCAAAGCAATTTTGGAGTGAAATTCTAAATGTTGTTTTTTGTGTTTGGTTGTTTCAGCTTATTGATATTTGTGAGCGTCCCTGACAGTCACATTTTTCGAAAGCCCAATGTCTCCTGAGCATTTTAATCTTTATTTGAAGCAAATCTGGTGATTTTTCATGAAGTTATGGTCATATGAATGGGCTAGGGTGTGAAACCCTAATTTTGAGAAATTCGCTTCCATTTCCATAGTTGAAATTAAGTATAATAATTACCTTCAAAAAAAAAAAATTAAATAAAATATTTAGGAGTAGAATTCTATTAAAATATATCATCAACAGGCCTGTAAATGGTTGGTTAAAAAATTGTCGGAACTTTTTGAACACGCGAAAATAGACACAACAGGACAAAAATATGGACACAACACAGATATGACATGTCAATTGTCAAATCATGTCACTTTCCCCTACTTATTTATAACGAGGTCCTTATTTTATGGTATCAAAAAAAAAAAAATCCCAATTATTTGAGGTCCCAGGTCTGAGTTAATTGTAAAATGAAAGGAAGAAAACAATTCCTACCCTTTTGAAGGATGTGTATCCCGACGTCTAGCACTCGACACGGGAAGCTGCATATCTTCGCTCCTGTTTGTGTTAAATGTTTACGCTGATTCTTTCGTTTATTTGGATTAATTCTTATAGAAGAAGAAGAAGAAGACGACGACGAAGAAGAAGAAGAGGAGGTGGTGCGGTGGTGTGAGAGCTTTCAAAGAAGAATATATATTTCGAAGAAAAATAATTATTTCGCATTATTTTTTTTTTCCGTCTCACATCGGGACGGAACCAAAGAAATATAGAGTATGAGAAATAAGAACCGGAGATATGCATGTGTGTCGGTAGCAAAATAGAAAGAAACCTTCCGGTCCGGTTCGACACACTTCTGTGTGTGCGTTATTTACTGTGTATGTGTGAGGACGACTCGCGCAAACTTTGCGACCTCTCTCTCGCTGGCTGTGCACAGTAGCCAAGCAGTGAATACATAAACGTCTAGCGGAGCGTGTAGGTGGCATGATAATATTATAGTAAATTATAGCTAACTGATAGACGGCATGTTTCATCTTTGATGCGACAAATAAGTTTTTTTGTTTTGTTTATTTAAGTCAGCATTTGAAACGGAATAAAATCTAATTTTTTCGAGGAACGAAATAAAAGTCTTTTATTTTATTTTTTATTGGTTCTGTTCTTTGGCGTTACGAATTTTATTTTTACTATTATCTTTTTATTTTTTTTTAGCACTTATAGAGCAAAATTGTACTGTCGGAAATCCGACAATAGACGGAAGATTTACAGGCCTGCATCAATATGTAGAAAAATGTTTGATCTAACGATTTTTGATGAGAACTCATTTTCCATAAAAATTGACCTCTTGACTATAATCGTCAATATCTCTGAAGCTTTTCACTATGCGACTGATTATCTCAAGGACGCCCACATTTTACTCTAGGGTTTTTCTTGCCACAACAAGGTGATGGTCTGAACCGATGTCTAGGCCTCACCTAGCTCGTACATCTAGTAATGACCTTCTGTACCATTGTCTCACAATGACATGGTCTATTTGGTTTTCTGTCTGATGATCTGGAGACACTCATGTAGATTTATGACAAAACGTGTGGGAAAAGTGTGCCGTCAATCACAAGGTTGTTTGTAGTACAGAACTCAGCCAAAAGTTCTCCATTCTCATTCATCTGACCAATGCCATACCTTCCAATTCCATGCTCTCTCTCTACATTGGTGCCTCCATTGCATTTACATCCCCGTGAGTATCAGCACATCTCTGTTTGGGATATATCTACCATTGCCTGTAGTTGAACATAGAAGCTGTCTTTAATTTCTTCCTCTACTGTTTTGCGCGGGCATAGAACATGCCTAGGGACACCTTATGGAAACGAGAAGAGAAACGTGCAGTAATGATACAATCATTCCAGGAGGCTTTTAGCAGTTGCTTTGGATAAAAGGAGGCCTCCTGCTTCATGGTGATCGCTAATCTCTTTTCCAGAATATAGAGATTTCTCCTGTTTGGAATTATGTCTCTTCCGTAGCCATTCCAACAGACATCGCATAATAATAATAATAATGCCATATGGGTGAGATTGTATCTCTGTTCGTCTCTGCCACTGCTTGAGCACATCTACCAGGCTCCCAGAGCATTCTCACATTTCACGTTCCTAATAGTAACAGGATGGGCTTTTTCTGTGATAATCTTGGAGGCTTACTTAAGGGTGTTCTTGGACTAAGTAAGTAAGAGAGTAAGAGGGGTCGTCAGCTCTGCAGCTCCCTGGACTGGTGGGTCGCGTCATCATTCTGGTTGGAAGTTGGAGCTCCTGGTCTCCCAAGAACAGAATTTGTGGTTATAATGTTGCAGGTTTCTGTAACTTGCTACTTTCGAATGGACCGTCGCATAACGCCTAGGCCTACTAGGCCCAGACTTTGAGGACCAGGATTAATTTTGGAGATTCACATCGAGTAGACTGGTTACTCTCCCGAGAGTTAGTCTACCCGTTTTTCTATTGGTATGGACCATGGAAGGGTTTCAAAATGTGATCGGTCAATGAGGCTACTGTCACTAGCATGTAACATGTAGACCGAATTGAATATGAATAAAAGTAATAGAGATCAACACAAACGTCACACCCGGACTGCTAAGACTTAAGTCTAAGACTAAGATGTCCACTAATACTACTGAACTGCTAACGCTTTTTCAGGTTCACTTCACATTCGGTTATTAGTTATAATCAGACAAATAAAATTGTCGACATACCTGTGGAGATTAGAATCTTCTTCAATGGCCCAGCTACGAACAGATTCATTAGACTCACTCATTTTTAGAGTTCAGATTCTCTTTACAAGTTATAAAATAATGTCTTGTCAGGCGGTTTCAGATTTAGTTTCTGTTCACTGTTCACTGTTCACTCACTGTTCCAGTTGGCGCGCAGGGTTGCCAGATTATTTTTCAACAAAATGCCAGGGGAAGACTCAAAAAATGCCAAAAACACTCAAAAAAATGCCAAAGTCTGTTGACTCCCACCCCCACTAAGAAAACTACTCACTTTTGATAGACAATTTACTATCATATCCTGGTGGCTTGCGTGTTTTCTTTTCTTTTTCTTTTTTTTCTTTTTTTTTTTTTTGAATTATACTAAATTTCCTGTTGGGGTAATTTTTTACCTACTGACTACTAAGTGGAGTGCTAAACCACTACACCACGGTTGGATCTTAAGAATGAAAAAGAAATACATTAACATGAAAGGTAAATACGTAAACAGTTAAATAATTATTGACAATTAAGAAAACTTACTGTTTCGTGTTTCTTATGATGTTTTTTGTTGAATCTGGTTCAAGTGCAGAGTAAAGGTGTCATTTGAAGTATAATATACAAGAAAAGAAAATGCCAAATGAAAATGCCAAATGCCAAATGATTTTTCTAATGCCAAACGGTTTTCAAAAATGCCAGATTTTTAAAATCTGGCATTTAAAATGCCAAACTGGCAACCCTGTTGGTGCGTCGGAAGTAGAATCAGTGAATGAAGGTCAAGGAAGAAAAACTTAACCTTTGACATAGCCTTTGACACATAAACCTACACAAAATGCAAAAATAATTCATCCTAATTATACAAAACAAAATTAATTTTTGTTTTCTTAAATATATTAATATATCACCTCCGATTATAATTTATTATCATGAATATGGTGTAATTGTTTATAATGATTATTTATAGGAGAAAAGAAAATATCTAGGATTAAATGTTTGTTTTCTTTTAATCCTTTTTAGGGTGAGCATATTTTTGTCTCTACTGTATTGACCACAGCAACGATTCTCTCAGCTGATTGGTTGACTAATGTTGTTGTTCAAACGTGGTGGCGGTGGCTGAAAATGTGTCCAGACACATCCAAATAAATGTTGTGATATCGTCATAAATTCCTGTGTTCTATCTACCATTATATTTCCTCCTTTGATTCTTATGGCTGTCGTTAATGGCTTGTTAACAAAAACGTGATTATGGGATATTGATTTTTAAGGTGCGTATTAAGAGATTTGGGGTAAAAATTGTCTTCTGAAACTGAGCGACTTCTCTTCCCAGCTTCCTCATCATGTCCAAGTCCAAGAGAAACCAGTGCCGAAGTGCTGGTATTATTTTGCATCGTATTTATTTACTCTATTTCCCTTATAACTTTTCAAAAATATGTATAAAACCATTACCGTTACCATTTTTTAAAATGGAAAGCTAATGTTCTTGCCTTATGGAATAAAAGCATTGGGGTCCGGTTAGTAACCGGGGTTAGTGATAGTGTCGTCTCAGTCAAGGGCACCGCCCACGCCCACACCTCTCTAATTTTAATTTTCACACAAGATCCCAATGCAATTTCAGTATGTGATAAATTGCAAAAAAAAACTTTTTTTTCCCCATGATGTCGTTTCCCTGATGGAAAATCGTTCAATTTCTAAATCAAAAGCTAAAACTAAAACCACTGTGTGAAATTATAATGTGAGAAAGACTTGAAAGACTGGCTGCATAATGCATTGCAGTAAGTCTCAGTCATTAATTTGAATTTGAGTTATGTAAGCCCAGTTAGTCAAATGTTTATTACTTACTTAGAGATGATTTCCAGCACAGGTTCTCAATGATCCTCTTCGCTGGACTCAGGTGTCATCTTTGTTTCTTCCGGTTGCAGATTATCGTGAAGACAGAATGTGATGCTAGCCTTGTAATCTGTAATCATAGAAGATTTCTTGGGTTTTCCAATAGCTATCCAGTCCAGTCTGTTCTTGAATTCTCTTATTTATGAGTATGACCTAGTGATTTTATATCTAGCTTGACTATATCATCTTTTTTAACGTTGTTCAATGCAAGGTCAAAGTCAATGATTTTTTAAAAACTTTTCCGGATATTTCACTTGCATTGGTCTTAGTCTTAGAAATTTGAATATATTATATGAATATGTGATGTGAATAGGCTTAAGTCTAAGTGGTCCAGAGAACCTTTTCCTTTTCAGGAATTCATTTTTGATGAGAGAAGTGTTTGTGCCATGCCACTAGATTTCCTCCGAATCTGTGCACACACTGTAGTGAAGTCTTTTGTTGTTTCCATTCAAAATTCTCAATATAGAATATAGATAGTTTGTGTATGTGTATGAGGACAATAATTAAAAACATTCGTTATCCTTTGTCCATTGCTGATTCGGAGGGATGGGGATGGTTTTAAAGGTCTCTCTCTCTCTCTCTCTCTCTCTCTCTCTCTCTCTCTCTCTCTCTCTCTCTCTCTCTCTCTCTACTGGGAGGTACTTACTGTGTCTTCTATCCCCCTATATCTATTTTCCAACTTGCTTTCTGTCTTTGTCTTGGTATGAGATTACTTGGTTTTGTACTGGTCCTGGCCGGATGCCCTGGCTGAGAGGGAAGCAGTCAAATGTATAGTTTGTTTTGGGAGGTGATGTTTTTTTTCCTTGTAAATCATCTCTGTGTTATGCACTGTATTATGTTTTCTTTATATTATAATGATTTGTAAAACATTTGAGTGTGTTCCTCTTAGTGGGAACCTGTGTTAGTGTCTGGATAAGACTTTTAGTGGTCTCAAACTATGTACGTTGATAGTGTGCTCTTGGAATCTACACCTGTTTCTTATTTGAACCAATTCCCCTTTGGCTTACCTGTTTTTGGGTGCTTTAATTGTAATTCTTAAACTTTTTACTATCCCATTTCCCCTTTTACTGTCGTTGATATGACCTTGCAAGTGCCGTAAACCCTTAAAAACAAAACAGCAAAACATCTCTCTCTCTCTCTCTCTCTCTCTCTCTCTCTCTCTCTCTCTCTCTCTCTCTCTCCTCTCTCTCTCTCTTCTCTCTCTCTCTCTCTCTCTCTCTCTCTCTCTCTCTCTTCTAATATATATATATATATATATATATATATATATATATATATATATATATATATATATATATATATAATGTTTCTCTTACAGGTTTATTATACTGCAGAAGACAAATTTTAGGACACAAGATGCCCATTTGCCCATTTTCATAACTACTTTCGGGAAAAGATGTCGAAAAATAAAACCAGACCCAGAAAACTACAGCTTGAAGGATTGCCCTTAAGAAACATCACATCTTCCCTAAATTTAAATCGCCCTGTTAGTGTCAAATCAAAAATGTCTTATTCAGAGGATTCAGGTTTTTCCAACCTTACCAACTCTCCTATGTCTTCATTGACTTTCAATCTCAGTGAGCTATCAACTGGAAGGTGAGCTAATATGTAGTTATTTATGGTGCATATATAAAGTCTTAAGTTTTTGGGGTTTTTTATTTATTTTTTTTTTTTTGATATGATAAGCTTTTTTTTTTGTGTTGGAATGCTACTTCTCTTCTCTCTCTCTCTCTCTCTCTCTCTCTCTCTCTCTCTCTCTCTCTCTCTCTCTCTCTCTCTCTCTCTCTCTCTCTCTCTCTCTCTCTCTCTCTCTCTCTCTCTCTCTCTCTATATATATATATATATATATATATATATATTATATATATTTTTTTTTTTTTTTTATTTTTTATTTTTTTTTTCTTTTTGTGTCAAGGAAACTTACAGTAATTTAAATTCATTTTTATAGCGTGAATTATTAACAATATTTGCTTTATATTACCTTTTGTCCTTTCCATTAAACACTTTGAATTACTGATGATTAAGCTCTCTTTCTTCAGGGTATTGATTATATTTTAATTACCCATAAGATTTTATGAGTTTTTTACTTGATTCCTATAATTCTTTTTACTTTTTATTTTTTTTTATTTTCTCATTCGCCAGAGCCACCCCAAGACGACGGTTGTCAATGTCCAACATTGATTCTCCCCCATTAGATGCAGACAAGATAAATAGTGATGGGATGTTTTCAGCCGAATCTGGTGAGAATATGTGTTTATATTTCCTTTTTTTTAAAAAAAGATTATTTTACAGTTGCCAGATAAAAACCGGATCACTTTCCTCAAGTGATGCATGTGTAAATGGCTCTGTCATATCATGACTACTGTTTTGCTTTTGAATTTCTGATCCTCTTTTGAGGCGTTGCTGTTTGTTTTTTTGTTTTTTTGTTTTCTTAACGAGGCAAGGGGTAGGGAGAGGATCTGGTGTTTGTCTTACTGTTTCATGTCTTCTCTTGTTTTATCACTTTTTGGGTTAAGTCTTTATGATCTCTTTCATGATCATTTTAATTTTTTTTATTTTAACCCTGCTATGCAAGCTTGTTTTGTTTTTCTGTTATCAATCATTCAAGTTTTGTGATGTGCTTGTATGGACTGGAATGTGTTCAGGCCAACTGTAAGCTTCTGATTGGTATTTTTAATCGTAGATCCCGTCCTTCAGAATGTTTTTTTTTTTTTTTTTTTTTTTTTTTTTTGGAGTAAATTAAATAAATAATGTGTCGTTCCATTGTTTAGCCCGGCTCATTGCGCTTCTCTTTGCTTTATTTATCCTCCCAGCAATTCTCATGGAACTTTTATTCCGTTTTGTACCATATAAACATTTATTAGACGTTCAGATACCATATCATCATTCACACCCGATTAGAGTTTTGTTTTATTTTTAATTCTTTTTTTAAAGTTTTAAACATTTGTTTCAGCCTCGTGTACTGGTACTCTTTTTTGTCCTTTCAATATTTTTTTTCTACACTAATTTTCCCCACCTCACGACATTGAGTTCGTAGCTTCAATGAAATCTTTTCTGGATGAGAAATTATCTATAACCGCTTCATTTTATATGAATTGTGATAACATGCTTATGTTTCTGTATCGACTTTGGGAATAGAATGTTTATTATCATGACAAATTCAATGTATCGCCCACGTCTGCGTGCTTTGGGATTTCCTCAAATTCAAATAGCGCGTCGTCGTTCGCTTGAGTTGGTGCTAGCCAGTGTGTACTTGTAGCCCGCTGTGTTGTTGTTTTATCGGGTAACCAACGACGCGGAAAGTGCCGGGCGGCTCAATTTAGGTCAAACCACGCAACACGGTCAGTCATCGCCCTCTCTTTGTTGTAAGCGAGGGAAAGGTGGGTGTGTCCTCTATCGGTGTAACACATTCCGGTCAACTGTGGGGTTGCAGCACAGGTCACGTCTGGTCATGATCCCAGTGTGTCCCCGAGAGTTTGGGGAGGGGGAGAGGCCAGTTGCAAGTGACGGCGCGCTTTTCGACCGTTCGTTTCCTTTCGGTCAATTTTTTTTCTTTGTGCTGGTAGAGATTCGACACACGGGCATGGACAGTCAGTCATTGTAAGGCAGGCGGCATACGTCATAACTGAATTGTACTTTTATTACATGCAATAATAATAAGTCGATGTTTACAACAGAAGAATGGCTTTGGTTGATAGGCGTTTAGTGTGTCTGTTTTTGAATTCGTCCGTCATATCGTTTTTATAAAAAGTACAACGCTGGATGCTGACGTCAAAAGAGTATCGGTGTAATCAAATGAATAGAATTTAAAAACAAACTTATCAAACCATTTATCATGTTGTTAGAGGATCCCATTCCCCTCAAACACACCCTTCTAACCAACGTTTCACGAACACTCGTAACACGTTCCCTCAGAAGCCTTTTGTATTAGGATTACGAATAAAATTATATTTCAGTTTTACATCAGTGCAGCTACCAGTTGCTAGTAAATATATATTATTTTCCACATACTATTACTCGTTCTAGTTATAAATATTCAGGCGAGGACAGGTGTATTATGAACCATCAACTGCAGTAAGCAGTGGAGGCAAACTTTCCCATTGAAATAGTTTACCATTAATAGGGCCCAGTTTTCAAGAGCGCTAAAATGGAATTTTAAAATATTTAAAGGCCGTACTGTTGATTAAAAATGAGTCAAAACCTGTCCAGGTGAATGTCCTCCAAGTTGTCCAAGTCTATTGTAGTTTTAGTATCGTGTACTGGCGCGGCCTTTTGTTTGGTTTTCTCCATGTAAAAGTGCAAGGATGGACGGCACGTTTGGGCTGCGCATGCGTCCTTTCCAGCGGGCATTCGTGGAGTCTGTCAAATACATGGGCTCAAAAAGAGATCTGATTCACCCCAGCCACACGCCGTCCCCTTAAAAAATAAATAGATAAATAATTAAATCCCTGTCCTTGCATGTAGTTCAGTGGCTGGATCTATCCCTGATCCTGATGCCGTTGTTTTTCAGGCGGAAATATTTCAGGGGTGGACCGCCCTACTCACAGAATAGTAAATTGTTATTGCTCTTTAAAACTCTCAAATTTATTTTTATTCGGTGATGGTCGTCTTAAACTATAGGCCCATATATGGACAATACCATTTCAAAAATTATTAATTTATTGGGGGGGGGGGGGGGGGGGGGGGGGACAGTTCGTGTACTCTTTTTATCGATAGATTAAGACGACCCCCGCCATAACGGAATATTTTAAGGCGGAGTGTTTTAGCAGGTGTAACATTTTTTACAATAAATTCAGGATTACTCTGTCCAGTCGTTATATGTACTATGGACTAAAAGTTTACTGGCCAAATGTTTTTTTTAAAAAAGGACGTTTATTTCATCCGTTTGTCATTTGCTAGCAGTAAAGTTGATTATTCAATTTTCAACCCTACTTGTCTTTAAAATGTAAAATGTGTCAGTTTCATCCATGTTAATGTAACTGATAGCCTCATTGTGTTATGACATGTTCTGTCTATCTCTGCACTACAATGTGTCACAGGGTAATGTTTTGATCTTTTTTTATTACGGGCGCGGCTTTTGACTTTTGACTTGAAAAACAAATGTGTTTGTTCTGTGTTTGTATGAACTCTGTAAATGGTCTTGTCTGTGACTGTTGCAATTCTTTTGAAGAAACATTAGCGTTTGTTTGTTTTTTTGTTGTTTTTTTTTTAAAAAACTGATATATTGAATCCATGTATGTGTGTGTGTGCGTGCGCGCTTCCTTCCTGCATTATAACGGGAGCTCAATTAATTGGGACAGTTTGCTTAACCTTATTCAAATGTCCTTAGACATTTTTTTTTCGGATCCTTTTATCCTTTCGGTATTATGTAATTGGATAGCGTCCAAATTATTTTGTCGGTTGAAAATACTTTGAGATAAATCAGTATAATATCCAAAGAGGAGAAAGTAATTGTTAAGTAGGTTAACGGCCTATTATTATAAGCACAGTTAAATTCAGCTTCACATGTCTTATGGCTTTAAAATACTACTTGAGACATAATCTATTGAGCAAAAGCATCTAAAGCAAGGTTAGTCTTTTCTGCTCGTGTCATATTTCGAATTGGAAATGCTAATCTTGTTTGTTTCTGCTTTGTGCAACAGCTCGCCGGTTGTCTTGAGATTCGTGTTTACATCAAATGTTTGTATAACGTCCAGTTTGTTTATCTTTTGCAGGATGTTTTTCTGGCTCTTCACTTGACGATTCTCCCACTTTAGACCGGTAAGTCTATCGCTTTGTCTTTCTTTCATTGTTAAGCTCTCTCTCTCTCTCTCTCTCTCTCTCTCTCTCTCTCTCTCTCTCTCTCTCTCTCTCTCTCTCTCTCTCTCTCTCTCTCACACACACACACACATACACAGCCACACACGCGCGTTTACTCTTTCTCTTCGTCATTAAATCTTCCAAATCTAAGTATTTTCGATAATGTGTACCGGTGTTTCTACAGCCTTGCTTCCAACTACGAACTTTGAACTGTAGGTGGTTTAAATCCCATTGGATCGCTGTTTGGTTAACTTGAAATTAAAGCACAACATCATATTTGGTTGAATGACGCGCCACCTGTTGAAATCGCTGCTTGACTGACTGCTTACCGTGTTGTCGCCTGCATTCTACAACCACCTGTCCTTTGGTCCAATTCAGCAAGGTTGTTGTTATGTTCCAGTGTAGACCTTGATTTTCCGTGTATGCTCTATATTGAATATTATTACGAGCACAACCCTGCCTACTACCACGAATATTTCATAGTAATACGAAGTTTTTGCTTCAATTGCAGAATTTAAACAAGCATTCTTGATTCAATATAATAACATTTTGGTGCCAGAAAGCGCATAATATTCAGAATTTTGAACCATATTTAATATTGCCATGGGTAAATTATTAATTTGTAAAGTGTATTATAGTGACAAATAATTATTTCCCTCAATCTACGAACTTTTGAATTTTCACGTAGGCAGGTCTACAATCACCGTCGCAGATCACATAGTGGACGAGTGCTGCCAAGTACCCTTAGAAAGCTAAAGAACAAAATTATGATCCTACCCTCGATGGGGCGGTTTCTATATGGAGACTTGTTGGTTTAGTCTTGGTCAAGTTTAGTATAATCCTTTTAATAAAACAGCATTTAAATGATAATTAATGTAGTGTTTGGGGCGTTTTTCTAACATTATTTTTTAAAGATATTGGGGGGGTGAGGGGGGTGCGACTGAGAACTAGGGCAGAGACATTAATCATGCGTACTTAAATTTGTTTACGTTACATTTCAAGCGTGGCCAACCCACGCAAGCCAGCAAATTTGTTCTTTTAGTTAATCTATAAAACGTTGTGCATTTATTCTATTCGACACTATACTTTATAGTAAATTCTCTCTCTCTCTCTCTCTCTCTCTCTCTCTCTCTCTCTCTCTCTCTCTCTCTCTCTGTGTGTGTGTGTGTGTGTGTGTATGTACGTATAATGTATTTATGTTATGCAATTGTTTGTTTTGGTTTTTGTTTTTATTTTTACAGAACTGTTTGCTGATTCCAGCACGAGCGAAAAAAAAAATTAAAAATAAAAAGAAAAGAAAAAGCGCAATGATATAGTTAGTTGGATCAGTTAATAAATCATATCAACAAAGATATGAACGTTGCGGGGATAGGCTGATGTGGGGATTCACATTATATGAATATGGTATAAAGATTAGACCTGTATAATCATCACTTAAATATAGAAGGCGGGACAGGTATAAGAATGCTATACAAAACATTACCCCCCCCCCCCCCCCCATTTTAGGCCAGAAAACTGTCATTCCAAATTATACCGGTCAATGACTTTCAATTTGCCAAAAAATTTCAGAACCTGATATTTCTCTGAAGCGTCGAGTTTGAGACTTTTTAACAAGTTGAAGGTCAATTTATATAATCTAATCAATCGATATCTGAACGCAATGAACAAAAAAAAAGTGCAATGGGAATATGACAGAATTGCCAGTAGCACTTTCATAATCTCATCAATTCTTCAGTCAATCTATAACTGCCTTTTATTGTTTTGATGACGCTTGAATCGTTATAATGCCTGAAGGTTGACTCACGGGATGTCAACTGTTTTTGGATGTAACTTGGATTTTAGGTTTTGGCTCTTTACATTGTGTGACCGCATTATCTTTTGTATGCAATTCGGTGATTTATTTTGCCTCAGGCACCTCATTATTTATCAATTCAAGTTACGAAGAGTTGTGTTTGTGTGTGTGTATGTGTGTGTGAGAGAGAGTTGGGTGGGGTGGGGGTGGAGGTATACTAATGCTGAAAGGTGTGCAAATAGAGCGACCATTAAACAGAATCACATAGTGGGCAGGTCCATTTTCTCCAAAGTCGTTAAATAGACTGACAATAGAATTGCCCTGGGTAAGACCTCATGTGATGCTTTTTTTTGTGTAGTGATTGATTGTTGTGTTTTCAATTTTAAGAGCACAGATGAGTGATCATAAAATGTTTAATGGATTGGAAACTGACCGTCGCTTCCATATTCCTGTCCCTTCCTATTGGAGCCAGAGAGACGTAACATTCTCTCTCTCTCTCTCTCTCTCTCTCTCTCTCTCTCTCTCTCTCTCTCTCTCTCTCTCTTCTTTCTTTCTTTCTCTCTCTCTCTCTCTCTCTTCTTTCTCTCTCTCTCTCTCTCTCTCTCTCTCTCTCTCTCTCTTCTTTCTCTCTCTCTCTTCTCTCTCTCTCTCTCTCTCTCTCTCTCTCTCTCTCTCTCTCTCTCTCTCCCCCTCTCCTCCCCCCTCCCCACAATTTTTTAAATTTTAAATTGCATGCTGCTTTTGATATCCTGTAGCATTTTAGATATACATTTCCACGATTGAAAATAAATATTTCAATGCGCCAAGAGCATGACGAAGAAGCTCTTTGTCATAATAGGTCGATTTATATGATCATCTCATGGTACGATTTAATTTTTTTAAAAATGCATTTATGTTTAAAAACGAGCTTTTATATAGCGCCATATCCACTAAACGTGCTCAAAGCGCTTTACAAATGGTCACTGGCCAACAGCAACAAATATGTAGAACGAGACATGACGCCTGTAACAGAGACAACACTGTTAACTTCTGTTTCATGTATCATTACGATAGCGTAGTAAATATGTATATATTTAATTCAAGTGAGGTATTGTGTAAAGTTGTTTACTTAACATGTTCACCACCTGTTTTTTGTTTGTTTGTTTTTTTATTTTTAATTAATGTATCAGCACACGATCAGATCATCGGTATTTGTAACTGTCGATTGCGAGTTTGCCCATTTCCGTATATATACAGAGTTCAGTATTTTATAAATCCTTAGTATATTTTCCAATCGCACACTACACGGAAAAATAAGTAAGTACATAATGCGGAGTTCAGCACTCAGAAAGGGGTCGGTCTATGCGTTTGCGTAAAAGTTCAGTAAATTTTTGTCGCATTAATTGGCTATTATTGACCCGCTATTGTAAAGCGCTTTGAGCACATTAAATGGATATTGCTCTATATAAAAGCTTGAAGTATAACATAGGGGGGTTAGCCGTGTAGATATTATGTGAGAAAGACATAGAATTTTTTTTATTTCCAAGGGAAAGCTGAGTCGTTTAATTTTACTACACATTCAGCACACTAACTGATGGGCACGAACATGTGAATTAACCAAACGTTACTTCTACCGGATTCTCCGTACCCCTCGGTACGTAATCTTCTAATTATAGTGAGTACAAGTACAATGGTATCTTCCTCTAAACGTGACACTAATTATAGATTATTATAGTGACTTGGTAAAAGGAAAAGGCGGAGAGAGAGAGAGAGAGAGAGAGAGAGAGAGAGAGAGAGAGAGAGAGAGAGAGAGAGAGAGGGGGGGGGGACCCTGAGGCTGATACAAGAATAAAGAAAGTACTAGTATCTAATCTTGGTTTGATCGGGCTTAATGTTTAAAACGAAGCTCTCACATTATCTTCCTTTTCCCGGGGTTTTCTGAAAAAGAATTTCTACGGTGTTATCGCGGTTGCAGAATCTGATTTTAATCAGGCCGTGCGCACCAGGATCCAAAAGGTGGCTTTGAGTCAATCTGGACAACACACACTTGTGCGCACGCTCTGCTCATCGGAATGGGGCAACACCATCTGGCAGGATGCGTGACGAAAAGATAAGAATAATATGATAAGCCATCAAGGAAGATAAGACAGAAAAGGATGTTTGCCGAATTTCGGTACATGATCGCTAATTTGTGTAAACTCAAGAATTACTCGCGTTTCACGACGCCCTTGGGATTTTCCGGTCAGTCTAGTTTCGATGGTTGAAAATTCAAGGTTTAGGAAACGAGTTGTATTGTTTAAAAAACAAAACAAAACAATCAAAGACCACACACCAAACAAACAAACAAACACACACACACACACACACACACACACATACAAAAAACCCGGGCGTTTCGATAACAAACCTTTGTCCACTAATTTTTATTGATCAATTAACTGATAGTGATAATATTTCTGATGATGGTGATGATGATGATGATAATAACAATATAAAAAGAAGCATACAATAATAATGCGTTTGTATTTTCCCCACTTTCTCTCTTAACCACTAAATGTTTTGCTCGCCTTAATATATTGTTTCCTTGACCACCATAACTCTTAGTTTCGCATATATCGCGCTAGTTACAAAAAAAAATTATGAGCGTACTCAAAGCGTTTTAAAGATAATTTCTTCTTTTATTTTGTCTGAAAGTGTGTCAGCCAGAGCAGAGTAATAGAAAATGCATGAATGAAAAATAACCCACCCACCCCACAGCCTTTCTCGACTTGGGATTGAACTCAGACCATGCAATTCATCGTACACAACTTCAGCGATTTTAGTTGCATTGGTGTCTGCTATTCTCCTCCCCTCCCCCACCTAAATTTTTCAGTATTCTGGGTTAGGTTAAGGCTATCTGATTCTAATCTAACATATTAGTGTCAAAAGGAATCCGTGGCATAGGTAGTACATCCACGTTGTGATATGTGATCCATTGCATTCCTTGTCCTCTCGAAATACATGTCTGCCCCTAACAATCCAAGGGCTTCGGGTCTGTAGATTGGGGAGAGTTTTTGGATGGCGGGAGGGGAGGGGGGTGTTGGTTTGCATCATCGTATAGTAATATATGTTGAATTGTTATATTCATTAATAGATAATTTATTATTGTATACTCAAATTTTGTTGAAGTCGATTCAAACACAACATTGATTAATGGCAAGGATGGAAATATGTTGACTACTGGTTCAGCTCCTTAGTTTTATTGGTACCTAATAAGTACGAACTCAGCTCTATGATAAGGACCACTGTTGGTTCATATGATTTGCCAGAGCTATTATTTATATTGTTTTCCAAAGGGGTAAACAAAGCTCACATGTTCTACTTCATCTTCAAACTAACACGTTTAAAGGCTTGGCATGCTTAATAGAGTCTCAAATACAGTACTGTAGTTATCGCTTGGGAGCTGAGAGGCAAACATTGTTCTCTCAACATCCTGAAAGTGGCGGTTGAGTGTCTGTGACTACAGAATCAAGGTTGTATGGTACGAGACGATAATAAAGTATCCCATACTTGACTAGACAAGGAGATTTGAGTCTCGCTGTGGAGAGGACAATATCTGAAACGATCTGAAAAACCACCTCACTGGGTCACTCGGTATCCTTAAAAGCTCCAGAGAGAGAGAGAGAGAGAGAGAGAGAGAGAGAGAGAGAGAGAGAGAGAGAGAGAGAGAGAGAGAGTCCCTCATACTGTGTCGTAATCCCCATTTTGTTTGTTTGTATTATTGGGAAACCCCACGGGAGCCAAAGTATATATTATAGAGTTTGGTTTTGTTTTTTATACCTAATTTTGTGGGTTAGCTAGCAGTGAATCGTCTGCATTTCTTAGCAACGTGTTTGTTTCGTCTTGTAAAATTGTAAATTTCATCTTTCCAACTTGTGTTTTGTTTATATTTTGAAATCAGTGTTTGTTTCTTTTGTGTTTGTTTGTTGTTTTGTTTTCTTCAAATCTTTGACATCGTGCCAGTGATTATTAACACAAGACTATAATTATAATAATAACAACAACAATGACGACGATAATAATGATAATGATAATGATAATAACAATAATGATAATAATACCAATAATATTAATAATAATAGTAATTGCAATAATAAGCGGGTGGTTGGATGGGAGCATCACCCTTGAATCATATACCTATGATGTTCGCATGGGTGTACGATCCGATAGTGATATCGTTTCTTCTTCTCTTTACTAGCCTATCCTGCTTCTTTGGTTTGTGATTGTATTTTGACAGGGGATATTTTTTTTTTCTGTAAATCTTCTGCCTGTTTGTTCTTGGTTATTTATAATTAAGCTTATATCTTTAGGTTATGATTTTGATTTACATTTGTACTATTTTTGTTAGATTGCTTGTTTTTTTTGTTTCAGCGGTCTCTCATATAACCTCATTTGTGTTGGAAGAGACCTAAAGCAATAAACAAACAAACAAACAAAAAAGCAATAATAATAATGATGATAATAATAATAGAAATAATAATAATAACGAAAATAATAATAATAATAATAATAATAATAATAATAATAATAATAATAATAATAATAATAATAATAATAAAAATCATGATAATAAAAATAATAATAATAATAATAATGATAATAATAATAATAATAATAATAATAATAATGTAATGATAATATAATAATAATAATAATAATAATAATAATAATAATAATAATAATAATAATAATAATAATAATAATAATAATAATAATAATAATAATAATTTTTCCACAACACGTCACGCTGGAATTATTTTAATTCTCCCGGTATGTCATCAAATGTCCGCGTTTCCCTTTTAAAAAATCGATTTCTGTAGACGAGGAAGTTTTTAGTGTGTGCGCTGGGGAATATTTATCATCAAGCCTTTTATTGAAATGTGCTTCATCGAACTGAATAATTCGTCCCGAATTGATGGATCTCAAAATGTTTGAATGACAATTATTGATATAAAGACTAGTTGAGATAGCGCTCTTTGTGAGTGTGAGTGGTTCAATCCGCGATGTGTGTGTGTGTGTGTGTGTGTGTGTGTGTGTGTGTGTGTGTCTGTGTACTGAGCAGGTGATAAGACAAAAGATTTGTTGTTACCAGATAGAAAGAAAGACGACCGGATCCCGGATCGATACATCACAAAAGAGCATGAACTTTTCAGTGAGTCAACTCTTTTTTTTTTTAGAAAATTTAATAATGATATATGTATGGAATTCTTATTGCTTTATATCATTGCCAATGAAAAGATATTTTTCTGTATAATTCGCTTCAAGGAGAGTTTAAAAAAACCCAAACAAACCCCCCAAAAAATCACACACAAAAAAAATCCCGGAGTTCAGCAGTACAAAGTCAATCTTTTGATTTGATCATATTGTCCAATGGTAAAGTTGTTTTAAAACGGATGATATGCTGCCATGGTCTAGGTGTGCTGCCCATAGGATATGCTATCCTTATTTGCTTTAAAGAAAAAAAAAACAAAAAAAAAAAAAAAAACAACACACCCAAACAAACAAACAAACAATAAAAAAAAAGAAGAAAAAAAAAGAGCTAAACTAAAACTTGAAAATAAAAAGAAAGAAGTAGAACCCTTTATGAAAATAGTGACAATGTGCGTGCGTTGCATCACGTTTGTCTGTGT
>NC_088361.1:27529502-27557002 GCF_034508935.2 Berghia stephanieae | reverse complement strand
ACATAGTGTTAGCCAAACAAAGCTTACTTTCTCCCTTTTACAATTGACAGTGAATTTTTGAAGCATGAGCTGTTTTGTTGGTCGAAGTGGTATAAATTTAAAAACCAGCAGTAGATTATATTTCCCATAATTTGCAAGGAAATTAACAACATTCCCTCCTTGGTTTGTTTGCAGCGATCTATCTCCATGTCAAGTTTTGATGACGATGAGTTAGTCGAATCATCCCCACCTTTACTTCCATCTCTGGATGAAGTTTGGAATTCCATGGTATGATCATCACTTTTATCTTCCATTTAATTTATAGTGATATGATTATCATAAATTGATTTTTTTAAATTTCTATATAGTGGAAGGAATGTTTTTGCCTTGTTAAATTTATCATTATTTTTCATATGATTTTTGAAAATATTTTGTTCAACAAATGCATTTATTATCGGCACAATTTGCTCATGGAGATTTTGATAAATAAAGTGAAACAATTTAAGAACATTAACAATCAATTTACTTTTTTTTACTTAAAATTGCATAGTAATAATAATAATAATAATAATAATAATAAATGGCATTTATATAGCGCTTTACCCCGTTGTCACAGGCTCTAAGCGCTTTACAGTGATATAAAACAAAACATATTACAGTGAGACAAGTGTGAAGGAAACGTGATACGAATTCAATTTAACAACAACAAAATATGAAAATAATATTGCAACATTATGACGTAAAAAGATAAAACTTTAAGCGAGATTTGAACGTTGTCAACGAATCCGAGCAT
Organism: Berghia stephanieae; assembly: GCF_034508935.2. NCBI lineage: Eukaryota > Metazoa > Mollusca > Gastropoda > Nudibranchia > Aeolidiidae > Berghia > Berghia stephanieae. Next base: position 27,556,230 of record NC_088361.1, on the reverse strand, counting down.
CTCACGTGTGATGGGAGAGAGTTCCAAAAATGGGGGGCCGAAAATTGAAAAGACTGTTCACCTATTTTACGCAATGGCTTAGGTTTGACAAGGATTGATTGGTCATTGCTTGACCTCAAGTTTCTATTGGGGACATATATGTTTAGAAGGTCTTTAATATAGGAGGGACTGTTCGTGCTCAGGGATTTGTAGACAACAGTACAAATCTTATAGGCAACTCTTTTTTCCACAGGAAGCCAATGTAACTCACGGAGAAGAAGAGTTGCTGACGGGTATTTTTTGTTATTGCGTACAATGAGCCGCCTGGCTGCGTTATTTTGAGCAACCTGAAGTTTGCTAATTTTGTAAAGCCTTTGCATAGAAATTTAAGTGAAACTTGATTGTGTTGACAATATCACCCCTTTATTTTATTTTAAGATAGAAAAGATTATTTCGTGGGCTAACTGGTTCTATTTCCACAGTTCTTCAAATTGAGAAAAATAGATTTAAAGTTTATTTTTTGTTAGTAAATGTATTTAAGCATCAGCCACTTTTTTTTACATAAGATTTTAGCCAATTCTTGATCTGAACAGATTTTTTTGGTCAAATGTAACCCTTTAAAATCTGATTGTAATGCATGTAACAAAAAAGTGGAGATGGTTCATCCTCAGATCACAATTTTGTTAATGGGCACTCGGAAGTTGAAGTGCTTATGAAAAATAATTATTGTTAAGTGTTGCAAATTTGAATTGTTGCTGTGAAAAATGACAAAGGGTATTTTAATATATCTAGATTTTTTTTATTTTCTGCGAATTATAGGAATCTTCAGATTTCAAAGCCCCTAAAGGAAAACCCCCCAAACGTACACGATCAGTGACAGAGGATAGACTTTTCAGTGAAGACACCTGTTCTCCCATTAAATATTCCCCTGTAAAATCTTCCCTGCCCCGCCCCTCTTTTGCCCTATCACTGTTTTCTGAGGTAGGTACATTGTTTTTCAAATATTATTCATACCACTTTATGCTTACATGTTAAATTTCATTTTTTTATTGCACTCAAGAACACATTTCTAAATGAATCACAAATAAATGCTAGGAATTTTGCGTATAATGTTTTATATTTGATATTGCAAGTTGTATAATTTTTTTCTTCTTTTTTAAAATGAAATTGGTAAGTTCTGCAATTATGAGATATTTTGATAAAAAAGAGCCACATCGGCTTATGGTTTTCATGTTCAAAATGCTCTCATGAGGATATAATCGAATACATAAGTGTGGTGTCCAAACAAAATGTGCCACATTGTAAAGATGCAAATATACAGAGCAATCAGTGTAACATGCAACTCTTTGATAAGAGGCAAAGTTACACATATTTTAGTACACCATAGTTTAGGAAGGTAAAAGATTTTAAAGTCTTTTCTTTTTACTTGAAAACAGTTGAAGTGACATTCAACAGCTTTTGTCAGACCATCACACATGATTTCCCTAATTTATAAAAGGTCCCTTTTACATTTGCCACCTTTCCTCATTTCCTCCTGTATTGTATTGCTACAGGCCATTACAAGCAAAATGTTTATCTTCTAATTTCTTCTCAATGACGCAATATTAATGATTTCAATCTCTGCATTGCCAGGGGACTTCTTCACAAGAGGCATCTACTAAAAAAGAGAATACAGATAGCAACAAAGTCAAATCGAGTGTTGATGATGGATTTCAAGAGCTTTTTGATATTGAGGATGTTAGTATTTTGCTTATAATTGCTTATTAAAATTGTTAATTGTTGGTGCTCTTTTAAGTCCAACAAATAACCAGTTTAAATCATGTAGTTGTTGTAAATTTGAAATATTCAAAATCATATTTGTTTATACATAGTTTTGAAATAAAATAAGTGCTGATTGAAAGGTGAAGAAGTCATGTAAATGGTAGTTTTTAATAGCTCAACTGTTTGCAATTTCTTGGCAGAGATATTTTTGGGTCTTGTCTCTCTGACAGTCCAAGATTGCAATTATAATTCGATCATTTTGACCAGTAGAGGGATATACTAAGGTCCATTATTTTTTTTATTTTTTTCTACAGCTCAAGGATGAAGCAGATGATCAAGTTTCCAGTCTGATGAGCGCTCCACTGCTACATGATCTGTGTGGTGACAAAGGAGAAGATGCAGGACTCACCTTCCTTGCCAGACGAACCAACTATGGCTGTAAACGTGTCAAATTCTGCAATGATGATGGAAAAGATTCTACACCCACTGTAAGTCTTTGTCTGTCCATGTTTATGCCTCTTTCTCTCTCTCTCTCTCTCTCTCTCTCTCTCTCTCTCTCTCTCTCTCTCTCTCTCTCTCTCTCTCTCTCTCTCTCTTTTCTCTCTCTCTCTCTCTCTCTCTTCTCTCTCTCTCTCTCTTCTCTCTCTCTCTCTCTCTCTCTCTCTCTCTCTCTCTCTCTCTCTCTCTCTCTCAAGATTAATTTAAGAAAATGGTTTTGAAAGTTTTTTTTTTAAATCTTATTTTTTCCAAATGAGAATTACATTAATAATTTTATCTTCAAAACTTCTTGATTCTCTTTTATACCTCTACCATGTTTCAGAGTCGATCTGCCATGCCTCGCCGCATCTTTCAAAGGTCTCAGTCCCTTGATATCCGTCCTAGATTGTCGTCCAAACGCTGTGAACCTCCAGAGGATATTTGTGATCTGATGACAAGCAGTAAAAGGTTGAAAGGGGAAGACGATAATGCCACTGTTGCTTTCAGTCCAGCCAATTCCAATAACTCTATTTCCAGCAATGATAAAACTGAACCTGTCCACTCTAGGATAACAGTATGTCTATTTTTCCCAGCTAAGATTTGTACCTCCATGTTTTATATATGAATATGAAGAAGGTAAATGAGAGATGGGAGGTTTGATGTTAGAGAGGGTAGGAGAGACAACCTTTGCCTTTAATGGATAACTGATTGAAAAAATAAAGGAAGGCAAAAGACAGATTTTAGATTTTGTTTTTAGGCTAAATCAGGCACAGGGGCTCGGGGAAATTTTGGCAGTGAGTGGAATGACGTATGATAGATAGTAAGCAGGCATGTCGACTTGGAATTAGTAATGCAATACATTAGACAGGGAGATTAATGGTTGACAACATAGTGAAAAAAAAAGCAAATCATAGATGAAGGTGCTGAAATATGTCTAAAATTAAGAATGAAGGGAAAGAAGGCTAAAAAATTCTACTTAAAAGACATGGATTTTTGTAGCATATTTTTTTTAACACCAGAAAAAGAAATTTTAGATAAGTCTTAAAGAATTTATCCAAATAAAACAAGAAAAAAAACCTTTGCCTTTTAAATGTCCTTGATAGTTTGAAAAGATTTTAAGTCATGGTATTTAGATAGTGTGAAGTTCCTAAAAAGAAAAATATATAATATTTTGTATTTCCAGATACCATGTGTCCGGAGACTCCACAGATGTCATTCAGAGACAGAAGCAACCATCAAATCAGCTGTGTCCAGAATGGCCATGGAACCAAATCTTATTGGGGATTGTTCCAAGGTTTGAATATTTCATAAAAGATTCATTATCAAACACTTTGTTTAGTTGAAAACTTGGGAAATAACTTTTGTGGGTTTTTTATTTATTTTAAAAAAAATTATTTATTTATTTATTTTTGGTTAAATGTTTGCTGTTTTCCCGGGAAAGGACAAGTTGTTAAAATGGTCAGATAAAAGTTTTTCACAATTTCTGAATTGTTGTCCTATACTGATTGTTTTTGTTTGGTTTTTTTCACAAAGTCCTCCTATTTTTATTTATTTATTTATTTTTTTTTGATTTACAGCCTTATTGCCTTCCCATAATTCAAGGAAAGCATCAAGATCTCAAAAGCATATCAGGAGAAACAGTAAGTAGAGTTTTTTTACCACTTTGTACATATTTAATTTCTGTCAAATAAATTACAGTTATAAACTGAATTAATTTTTTTTTTCTTTTTATACAATCAGTTGAATGTATGGTTCCTTTTTTTTGTTTGTTGGAGAGATGATTTTTTTTCCCCCTTTTAAATCATCTCTTGGTTCCATACTATTTTCGATTTTAGTTTTGAAACTTTGTAAACATTTGAGTGTATCCTTCATAACGGGATCCTTTGCTTGTGCCTGGATGGGATTTTTATGTAATGTCAAAATGGGCCCATTGATAGGCTCATGGAATCTTCTGTTCCCTTTTTGAACCAGTCCCTTTGTCTTACTTTACTGATGGTGCTTTAACTTTAGATCTAGAACCTTTTCTCATCATCTTCCTTTTTTCTGTCGCTGAAATAATATTAAAAGTGTCACAAGCGCCATAAAACCCCTAAACAAACAACAATATATTTGGAATGAGTAATAATAGTTAACTGTCCTCCATTGTTGTAGAAAATTTATAAGAGGTCTAAATTTTCCCTGTATTATGTCACCAACCTGGGAGTCCTGATAGCTTAGTTGGTAGATCACTCGCTTCACATTAAGGGGACTGAGACCGACCCAGGTGAAGTCAGGATTATTTTTTTTCTGAATCCCTGTCCACCCAGTAGTGATTGGGTAGCGGGGTCTGTTAGATTTGATGGAAAGTCAAATGTATAGTTAGTTTTGGGAGATGATATTTTTTTCCTTGTAAATCATCTCTCTGTTATGCACTGTATTATGTTTTCTTTATATTATATATGATTTCTAAAACATTTGAGTGTGTTCCTCTTAGTGGGGACCTGTGCTTGTGTTGGATGAGAATTTTAGTGATCTCAAACTAAGTACTTTGATAGTGTGCTCTTGGAATCTACACATGTTTTCTTGAGCCAATTCCCCGTTGTCTTACCTTTTCTTGGGTGTTATAATTGTAATTCTAGAACTTTTTACCATCCCATTTTATTCATTTTTACTGGCACTGATATGACCTTAATGTGTTGCAAGTGCCGTAAAACCCTTAAAAAATTAAAAACAAAAAGCTCTTGAGCTTGTCCCCTTTGGTTCATTTTTCTTTTGCTGCTGTTAGCTTTAATTTTTGGATTATCCCATTTTCATTCTTATGTATTGTGCTGAAAATGACCTACAAGTGTTGCTAGTGCAGTAAAACTCTTAAAAACCAACAGCAAATAAGTGATTATTCCTGGAAAGAAGAGTAAAAATCTTGCATTTTGGTTCGATACAGATCTTTTTCTTCAGATTCTGATTTTTTGGACAAAACATACAGATTGTTTTTGTGTGTGTTGCTTGTAGCAAATCTGCTGAAAATTGGTATCAATTTATTGGATTTAATCTGAATCTTTAATTTGTTTCTCTCCAGCTTTGTCGAGTCCTTGCCCATGAGTATGAAGATGTGATAGAAGATTATCACATCATAGACTGTCGATATCCATATGAGTTTGAAGGTGGTCATATAAAGGTAAGTTATCCTTTCTGTTCAATTGTTTTTGTTCATTCAAAGCCTAATTTTACTTACACCTTGCTCCATTGTCCTTATGTTTTGAACAGAGTTTTGATTCTCCATCTATTTTTAAATTAGATTTTATTTCAAAATCCGTTTTTTTTGGGGGGTGTTTTTTGTTTGTTTTATTTCTGTGTTTTTGTTTGTATTTATTATTGTTGTTCTTTTGAATAAGAAAAAACAAATTATTAAATTTATTTATTCACTTACGTTTTTGTATTAGATGAAAAAATAGCTCTCCATATTCTCAACTATACCTGGCAATAATTAGGTTAGGTGGCATTTTCTAAAGCATCCTATTCAAAGAAAAGCATCCTCATGCAAAGCTATAGTGGTTGGGATAAATTCCAAAACTGAAGAACCACTTTTGATCTCGTCCATTTGTTTGGTTAGTCTTCCTGGAATTTTAATCACCAGAGATGAAGTCAGCCCGATATGTACATATATGCAGGTCTGACATCCAAACTTACTTATGGGCTTAGTTTAACATTGTTGTAATGGACAATATTTTGCGTCATTTTTTAAAGATTTCCATAACGACATAAGCAGTTAGGTTATCAGACCTGTAAATAAGTGCATGTCGAGTTGGCCCCATTGATTCACTCCTTGGAAATTGTTGACATGCTTCTCTTTCTCTGTTACAATTTTTAGAAATGTTTTGGAATTCCTCATGAATGAAGTTGTCTTTTACAGAATGCTGTGAATGTTTACACTAAGGATGGAATATTAGAAAAGTTCCTGACACGTCCCTTGGCTGCGAAAGATCCAAACAAGAGAATCATCCTGATCTTTCATTGTGAATTCTCATCAGAGAGAGGGCCTGGATTGTAAGTAATTCTCTGCCTGAGTAGGTCCTCATTATGATATTCATGACAGTGATGCTGATGATGATGATGATAATGATAACGATACTACTACTTAGACTACTACTACTACTATTACTACTACTACTACTACTACTACTACTACTACTACTACTACTACTACTACTACTACTACTACTACTACTACTGCTACTACTACTACTTTTATTAATAATAATGATATAGTCGACGTTCTTATTATCATCATCACCTTCATCATTGATATTATTATTATTATTATTATTATTATTATTATTATTATTATTATTATTATTATTATTGGTGTTATTATTATTTTCATTGTATATTATTGTTATGACAGTTCACACAGCTTAATTGCACATCGATTAATCGCACACTCTGCTTATATGCTCACCTTCCTGAAAAACAGATTTTTTTTCTATATAACCGCTCCGCTTAATCGCTACACTTTAATTCCATCCTGATTGAAGAAAAATACCTTTAAAATACACAAAAAGTATTGAAAATGTGTTTATCATTGAACCATTTTCACCCGTAACACACGTGAAAAGCTTTCCTGTCATTGCAATTCCACTGTCTCTCTGACCCCAACTAGGTCAGACCTGCAATGCTTATGGACATCAAAGGACCTGATGTGAGGGGCTAATTGACTCAGCACTCGCTATCTGCATCACTAGGTGTGGAACATGATTGCAGTCCACTCAATTCCAAGTGTTTGTTACATTGTCTGATCACTCGATTGCAATTCTCTACCTGTACATTGTTTTCCTCTATTTGGCCGTGAACAATAAGAAAGGATTCCAAAAATGACTCGCGTCAATCTTTTGACTGATCCATGCGGTCCCAGTCCACATTTATACACGCGAATGTGAGTCTTTTGAATAGATTACCCATATGTTCTTTTAATGAACAAAGCCGGCCAATTGATTTAAAGAAATCAAAATTTAAACAGTTAGCCTTATTTGGTCATTGCCTTATTTGAAGAAAAAAAAACCCCAAAGAGGCTGCACCATTTATAAAAGATTGTGTTATCACAATTTACCATCATTACAGCAATGGCTTCCCTAAAGCGCAGGGATCTCAGTCTTCAACATAAACTTCAATTAATTGCGATGAAGAATCAATTCCAAAGCAAACGCAATGCAAGCTAGCTACGAGATAAGCTGTATTAAGAACCCGAGTCTCTCGTTTGCTAAAAAAGGATGATGTTGCAATCAAAGCGAGTAACGGATCAAAACGTGAAAAAGTAACGAAAAAGAAAAGAAAAAAAGAACATGATGATCCCAAGCGTGCAGAAAACTCAGAGGGGGAGGTCTATATGAATAGCACATGAAAGCTAGAGCTTAAATGCTTTTTTTTAGCTTCTCCGCTTAATCGCACACTCCACTTAATCGGCACACTAACTAACCCACACTCCCAAGGGTGTGCGATAAAGAGGAGTCGACTGTATTATTATTATTATTATTATTATTATTATTATTATTATTATTATTATTATTATTATTATTATTATTATTATTATTATTATTATTATTATCATCATCATCATCATCATCACCATCATCTTATTCTATGACGATGATAACAATGACAGTTATATTGGCAGTCATAATTGTGATAAAAATTAAAATAAAAAAGAGAAGAAAAAATGTTTTTCATTAAAGAAAGATTAAAAAGAATGAAAAGGAAAAAGATGAGTAATATATATGATGATATATGATGAAGACATGCTCAGTTTTCCATCATAATTATTTTGTTTTCAGGTCCCGGTTTCTGCGTCGTCATGACCGTGAGTCCAACAAAGAATGTTACCCATTTTTACATTACCCTGAGTTGTATCTCCTGGAAGGTGGCTACAAGAATTTCTTTGAGAACTACGATGTGAGTTTTGATTTAGAGAATGATTAATAAGTTATTTGAAATGTATAATTAGATGGTCTCAGATTAAGGGGGGTGTGTGTATAATTTTGTAAACTTTAGTTCTTCCTTTTTTTTAAATTTATTTTTTTCTAAATAATCATATTCCTATTATTAAATTTTTTTATTTTTTTATCTTGCTTTCCAAAAATTTGAACAGTATTTGTGTGAACCCAGGCAGTACCGTACAATGTTGGACAAGAATCATTCTGATGATCTCCGCAAGTTCCGGGCTAAATCCAAGTCATGGGCAGGTGAAAAGCCTCATGGGAAACCAGGATTTAGAAGTCTCAAATTTTAATTTTAGATAAATACCTTATCCATATATTTCTACACTTTCTCAATTGCTTTCCTTTTGTCTTTATTGACAAAAAAAAAATCAAGCAAAACTAGCGGTCCAACTTTTGTCTTTGATAGCTATGGACAGGTACTTGGACTAACAATTGAAATCTTCATTCAGTATATGGTGGAGAGTCATAGAAAATAACATTCATTAAGATTACGAAACACTGGAGCTGAGAGGATTTGGGCGAAATTTGTGGGACATTTTGAAATATGGAACTCATTTTTTCACAATGGATAATGGCGTTTCTGGGAAGATTGTGGGCATATAGATTTTATTTGCTTTGCTTTTTTTCAGGAACTGTGATAGACTGATAGATGTGAAAAATAGAAAATAAGTTTTTATTGTATTATTTATCTGCCTCCAGGAGATGGGATAAAGATGCGTTTTATTATAAATATATTGAAAGATTTTTTTTAAAAATCTATTTTCTAAAAAGAGGAAAATTTTATCTCTTATCATTATTTTTCCAGACGTTGAGGCTGGAGAACTGAAGAGTTTTATCGAGAAAGTAGGATACATGTTATGTATGAGTTGAGTGTTAAGAGTTGTGGAGCTACAGGTTTTGTACCTACCTTTTACTTTGTAAGTAGATGTATGTGATGAAAGATGAATGTACGACTTGCTACGTTTTACTGTAGCTATTTACTTTAGAGACATTTACACAAATGATATGAAACATTGATGTCCTTGTCACAATTACAGACTATTATATCTATGTGCCATTTTTTAATTCCTAGTGTGAAGGTTAAGTTTTAGATGAGGTATGCAAAGATATGTTTGATTAAAAAATACAAGAGTCTTTTATTTTCTCTCTATACTGCATTTATATTGAAGTCGACTTGACAATGAAGGCTACAAAGGATTTATGAATGAAAGTTTTATTTATTGGTATGCGAGTTGGCATGAGTGAATATAGTAAAAATGTTGTAATATATACCCAATGGTTAATTTCTCCCTTTCTGTATTTATGTATGCATGCACCTATCTATTCTATTTTTATCTATAATAAGACTCCTTTGCTCAACAATGCAACCTAATTTACCCGTTTTACCAATTATTATTTGTCTAATTTTTAGATGAATTATTTTTATTGTATAGGAAATGTAAATTTATATTTTACCAGATTAAAAGAGAAAGAGAATTAATTTGATTTATGGAGAGTCTATTATAATATATTTATTTGTTTCATTCTCTTCTAAGATTATTGTAAATAGTTTACCCGTTCTGCCATTATTTATTTCCTTTATTCTATTGTTGTTCTCCTTGTACACTTTGTTTGGTATTTATTCTATTTGTGTCAGCATTTTTATATTTTGATTTAATTTATTTCAAGTGTTGGTGTTAAGTTATGATTGATGATTTCTCTCTCCTTAGAAAGTCATGTTGTGGACCTTTATGTTTATTTTACATATATTTCCTCTTATTAATTTCAATATTTTATAAGAGTCCGGTTCTAAATATTTATTTACTGCAAGTTATATACTTCAGGTTGGCATGACCAAGAGACGAGGGGCGCTAAGTCAAGTCATATACTTCAAATTTGCTTTTAAAAAGCTGGTTCAATGTCATATTATATGTATTGCCTGGTTAAGGTTATGAATTTGAGACACACAGTGTTGGTCTTTTTAAATGATTGTATTTAGGTGGGGTTCCTGACCTCCCATAGAGGGAGGCACTTACTGTGTTATCTATTCTCCTATATCTGTTTTCCAACATGCTTTCTGTCTTTGTCTTGGGATGAGATTCCTTGGTTTTATCCTGGCCCTGGACGGATACCGTAGCTGGGAGGGAAACAGTCAAATTCATAGAGTTTTGGGAGAAATATATCTTTTGTCTTGTAAATCATCTTTTTTATCTGTTATATACTGTATTATGTTTTGTTTACAAAAATATGATTTCTTGACATTCGAGTGTATCCCTCTTAGTCTTAGTGGGGACCTGTGCTAGTGTTTGGATGAGACTTTTAGGTGATCTCAAACTAAGTACTTTGATAGTGTGCTTTTTGAATCTACATCTTTGTCTTACCTTTTCTTGGGTGCTTTAATTGTTATTTTAGAACTTTTAACTATCCCATGTTCTTCCCTTTTACTGGCACTGATATGACCTTCATGTGTTGCAAGCGCCATAGAACCCTTAAAAACAAAACAACAAACATATCTGATTGTAAACATATTAAACACTAAAACTTACTACCCTTATTTTGAGACCAACAAATATACCTTTCTTTGGTTGTTACCAAGTCTAACTCGTAAATGTCATTCTCTGTTTGAATTCAAGAATATTGAAAATAAGATTAAAATGTAAGGCAAATCAAGTATGCAGATGAAATGTGCCAATTATATTCACAAGTGGCTTTTGAGGTAGATGGACTGGATAGGGTCTTCTGACCTCCCATGATGGACAAAGAAGTCACTTGCTGTGTCCTCTTTCCCCCATATATTATGTTTCTCTTTCCATGATACTCCCCGTTTTTGTTCTGTTATGCATTATTTTTGTTTTGAGTTTGAAATATACTGTACTTTATGAACATTTGAATATATCCTTCATAGCGAGATCCTTTGCTTGTGCCTTGATGCGACTTGTATGTAATTTTCAAAATGGTGCATCAGTCTTCAGTCTCCTATTTGAAACAGTCCCCATTGTGTTCCTTTTCTTTGGTGATTCAGACCCACAATTTTTCCTCTATATCATACTCTTTTTTACTGACGCTGTCAAAAGCACAGTAAAACATCTAAAAACAAAGTAACAATTCTCTACTTATCCTTTTGCAGTTTTCTTTTCTTTTTTTTTATTGGTTAGTTTTATTTTGTTTTATTTTTGTTTTTGTCTTATTTTTTTTTCCAGGATTTTTTACCCCATGTTGATGTGTTTATCAAACAATTTGTTGATTAATGAATTCATTCATTCATTTATTTATTTATCTATTTATTTCTTATATATACTGTGCAACCCCTGGATAACGACATCCTTCGGGACTGGAAACATGTCATTATTCAGAGTTGTTATTCTGAGGTTTTCAAAATTGCAGAAAAAGGTGTGGTGTTAACCATGATGATAATGATGCAATGCATGGATCATTGGTAATTAGGCGGGCCCAACTATGTCAGAATGTGTATTTTTCCCCTTGTCAAAAGTTTACCAGGTAGCTTTCACTCTCTGATGTGAATTGTCATTGTTTTGATCGTTAACAGTGCTCAAATGCCATTTTCCCTCTGTCGTTTATCCAAGCTTGAAACCAACATTTATTTAAGTGGCATTTATTGATACAATAGAACACATCTTCATTCTTGATTCCCTCTTGATTCGTCATTGAGGTTGTCAGCGATTGGTTATAGCAATGGTACTGACATTAGAGATTAATGTCCCTTTCAGGGGTTGTCGTTATTCAGGGGTGTTGTTATCCAAAGGTTGCACTGTATATATATTTTTTCACAAAGAACATTTTATACCTTTTGTTTGTCACTTTTAAAGTTAAAATTTTGGATGCAGGTACTGAATTGGTGCATTATATTATATATATATAAAAAAGTGCATCATGCAAACCCAGGCATACAGAAAAGGATTAGATCAAAGTAATTGTCTAATTTTGAATTGTTTTTCTTCTGTAGTTTTCTGTCTATTGTTATGCCTGGCATTGTATCATGCAAACATTTCAACTGGTCTTTTTTTCGCAGTTTGAGAGGAGATGACAGATTTAATAACTTTTTTTTTTTACCTTTGAAGTTCTTAGACAGATTTTTTTTCCCTCCTCACCTGTTTGTTTTGACCCCTGTTAAACAACGTTTGGTTTTCTCTCTTTTACAAATTTTATAAATGTGACTTTTACCCCATTATGTTCCGCTCATACCTTAGGCTTTCTTAGGGAGTTGTGCGGCTATATTGTCTTGTGGTATGATACTCACTTTCAGATTGGAAAGTCCTGGGTTTCGAGCCTCGCTCAGCACGTAGTTTGAGTCCTTGGAAAAGGCTCTTTACTCACATTTTTTCACCATACTCGTGTGTAAAATGAGTACGTGGCTATTAACAGCATTATCTCTGCCAGAAAAGATTGTAATACATCGTCTAATAGGGTCTAATAGGTATGTCTCGTCCTACATGTTAAGCATTGCTGTTGGCTGGGGATCCCTTGTAAAGTGCTTTGAGCATGTTTAGTGGATATTGCGCTATATACTTGCTCTAGTTGTTTTGTTTGTTTATGGTATGATTATTTGCTAAATATTGAATTGCTTTGTTTTAGTCTGAGTTCAAATACTTGAGACTTTAGAACTTCCAGACCTAACGTAATATTTGGAGTATCTCTTTTTCTAGATAACTTTTGTTGAATGATTGGATAAACGGTATTCAGAGTGATTGTTTTTCTTTAGATAAGGATATTATTTATTTATTGAGCGCTTTTGATGAAGCATGGAAGCGCATAACATAGGGAGAAATTATACTAGAAACCTGCAAACTAAAACATATTAATTCATATCTGTTTACAAGAAAATATTGTTTGTGAATTAGCTGGCTTTGTCAGTTCTTTTGTGAATGTGATTGTATATTTGTATTGTCATGATTTCTGTATGGAAAGTAAAGAAAAACAGTAACATGCAACAATTATAATGGTCTTATTTGTCTTATTTAATTCGCTGGGTGCGGTTCCTGACATTAAAGATCTGCGGGTGGTTGGATGGGAGCATCACCCTTGAATCATATACCTATGATGTTCGCATGGGTGTACGATCCGATAGTGATGTCGTTTCTTCTTCTCTTTACTAGCCTATCCTGCTTCTTTGGTTTGTGATTGTATTTTTGACAGGGGATATTTTTTTTCTGTAAATCTTCTGCCTGTTTGTTCTTGGTTATTTATAATTTAGCTTATGATATCTTTAGGTTATGATTTTGATTTACATTTGTACTATTTTTGTTAGATTGCTTGTTTTTTTGTTTCAGCGGTCTCTCATATAACCTCAATTGTGTTGGAAGAGACCTAAAGCAACAAACAAACAGTAAAGATCTGAACAAGTGTGTATGAAAGGTGCCAGGTACCTGGGTGGGGATCCTGACCTACCATAGCGGGCAGGGAGGTACATACTGTGTCTTCTATTCCCTTATATCTGTTTTCCAACATGCTTTCTGTCTTTGTCTTGGAATGAGATTACTTGGTTTTTTTCCTGGCCCTGGTCAGAGTCCGGGCTGGGAGGGAAACAATCAAATGCATAGTTATTGTTTTGGGAGGTGATATTTTTTTCCTTGTAAATCATCTCTCTGTTATGCATTGTATTATGTTTAATTTACATATTATATTATGTATATAATTTGTAGGCATTTGAGTGTGTACCTCTTAGTTCGGGCCTGTGCTTGTGTCTGGATGAGACTTTTAGGTGATCTCAAACTAAGTACTTTGACGGTGTGGTCTTGGAATCTACATCTGTTCCCTATTTGAACCAATTCCCCTTTGTCTCACCTTTTCTTTTGTGCTTTAATTGTAATTCTAGAACTTTTTACTATCCCATTTTCTTCCTTTTTACTGTTGCTGATATAACCTGAATGTGTTGCAAGCGCCGTAAAACCCTTAAAAGATAAAAAACATAAAAACACGTGCCAGGTACGCGTTTTACGCTGTGAACCCTTGCTGGCATTTGCATCGAACAACACATACATTGAACATGAGAGGACGAGGACGAAGACATTTGACATTTCTTAATTTGATAGTTCCTGACATTCCATTGAGGGAAGGGAGGCACTTACTACGTCTTCTATACCCATATATCTGTTTTTCAACATGCTCTCTGTCTTTGTCTTGGAATGAGATTACTTGGTTTTGTCCTGGCCAAATACCTTAGCTGGGAAGGAAACAGCCAAATGTATAGTAAGAGCTTTGGAAGATGATATTTTTTGTTTTGTAAATCATCTCTCTGTTATGCACTGTATTATATTTGTTTTACGTTTATTATGATTTGTAAACATTTGAGTGATTGAGTGTGTTCCTCTTCGTGGGGACCTGTGCTTTTGTCAGGATGAGACATTTAGGTGATCTCAAATCTTTGCCCTCCCCAACACACGGGGAAGGTTCCTTAACATTGTATGTTCCATTCATTGTCCAATTTCCAAATAGTCTCGTTAAAGAATAGTGGGCTGGGGGGTACATACTGCGTCTTCTATCCCCTTATATCTGTTTTCCAACATGCTTTCTGTCTTTGTCTTGGAACGAGATTACTTGGTTTTGTCCTGGCCCTGGCCGGAGTCCTAGCTGGGAGGGAAACAGTCAAATGCATAGTTATTGTTTTGGGAGATGATATTTTTTTCCCTTGTAAATCATCTCTCTGTTATGTAGTATTATATTTATTATTTTGAATGTATAATGTAAGCATTTGAGTGTATTCCTCTTTGTTGGATTTTGTGCTTGTGTCCGGATGAGACTTATAGGTGATCTCAAACTAAGTAGGTACATTGGTGGTGTGTTCTTGGAATTCTAGAACTTTTTACTATCCCATTTTCTTCCTTTTAACTGGCGCTGATATAACCTTAATGTGTTGCAAGCGCCGTAAAACCCCTAAAAACAAAACAACAATGTCAAAGAATAACACAATTTGTTTTTTTGATGGGTCCAGATTCCTCCTCACTCAGGGCAGGTGAGCCAAGTGTCCTGGGTCGGTAATGTAAAGGGTGTTTTTTTATATTTTTTATTATTACCCAATAAAGAATTGAAATAGCAGTTAAGGACTAAAAACTATAGAAACGTCTAATTCTTTTTGGTAGTTTTCCATCACTTTTCCAAGTTTTGTGTGGTAAAAATTTCAGGAAGATATAGCATTAGCCATTTTTTTGTAAAAAAAAAAAACAAAAGGGAGAAATTTGAATTTAGCCATTTTTACGTGAAAATTGGAAGAAAAAGAATGTGTTTGATTCAGTTTTGCACATGGTTTATTGAACGCACAAGACGGGGCTTCACACCGTTTAAAGCTAAACCTCTACTTAGGATCCTCCATTCTTTCTCCAAGTATCTACCCGCTTCCTCAACTCTCTCCACATGTTTTGTAGCATTTGAGGGGCAACTGTCGCCACAGCTTCCCTTATCTTGCAATCTCTTATATGGGTGGCATAATTCTCTTGTCTTTAAGCCGGGCCGCGAGTTTTTTTTTTTTTTTTGCACCAGGTTGGGAACAGGCAGGTTTAAAAATGGGTCAGGGAGGTTCCTCCATGTCTACCGTCTCACGCTGATTCGTGGAGAAAAATAATCACGTGACAGTACTATTTTTACGTGTCGTTTTGACACGCAAGCGGTTTATATGAACCGTAGGGAAACTCACCTGATCAAGTTGTTGGGAACACTGACTCCACGCGGACTCAACACTAGGATTGACCACCACTAACCTCCACTTGCAACAACTGCCACTACAGCTACTGCTGCTGCTGCTGCTACTACTACTACTACTACTACTACTACTACTACTACTACTACTACTACTACTACTACTACTACTACTAATACTAAAACTACTACTACTACTACTACTTCTACTACTACTACTACTACTACTAATACTGCTACTACTACTGTTACTACTACTACTACTACTACTACTACTACTACTACTACTACTACTACTACTACTACTACTACTACTATCACTACTACTACTACTAGTACTACTACTACTACTACTACTACTACTACTACTACTATTACTATTACTATTACTACTACTACTACTACTACTACTACTACTACTACTACTACTACTACTACTACTACAACGCACCGTTTTTATGCACCTCCGTTGGCGGTGATGGTTAATTAATGAAAATGTTACTGCATACGACCATGAGGTTTAAATAATTTTAGATTGTAGTTTAGCACGCTGCTTAGTGATTACCGGTGTACGTTTATACAATGATAATAAATTAAAGAATATTCACAATAATTTAAAAAATCAAAGGTAAAAAGAGACATGGCACACACATACTGATCTTAAATAAATAAAGAATTTTAGAAAATTATTTTTTTTTAACACGATAAAAAGTTTTTGAAAAAAAAAAAAAGATGTCTTTCTCAATAAAGTAAACTTTAAAAAAAAATATATGTTTACTGGGAATCGAACCCAGTACTTTCAAGGTTAAAAAGTCTGAAAGCTTGTCCACTGCGCTACGGAGCCACCTAACTGTCCATCACATTTAATAAGGTCTTTCTAAGACATTATTTTACCTTCAATGCAACTTCTATTTTCTGGTTCTATATTTCGATTTTTTAGTTTATTGTTATTTTTGTATAAATTTATTAACAAAAACATCCTACATATGTCACAATATAACTTTTGCCATGTCCGAATACAGAAACACAATATCGCTGATGAAATTGGGTGGAATGCGCATCGTGACGGAGGTGCATAAAAGATACACCGTCAACGGAGGTGCATAAAAACACTACGTTTAAAAAAAAAATGTTGTATTTTTGCAGCAGTTATAAATTTACCAATCACAGTTGTGCAATAATTTATCACCTAAATATAGTAATAGACCTACAGAGATGGACCCTACATACAATGCACTTGATTTGTGTAACGTACTTTTTCTACATCTATCCACACTAGCTACCACTGTAGACACAACTCAAGACAACAATAGTGTGGTCTAATTTCTATTGCTAACTTATATTTCAAACTTCAACTACAGTATTATAGTATTATATCAAACATTTTTTAAAAGTATGTTATCTTCTTCTCATTATTCTTCTTCTTAACCCTATCCCTACAAGGTGGGTCATTTTTGACCTGGGAGGGTCTTTAAAAATAATTTAAAAAATAACTTTTTGATGGATTGGCTTGAAATTTTAGATAAGCTTCGTTCGTCTAATTTTACATATGTGTGTAAATTTTCAGACACCTGGAGTGAACAGTTTTTATTTAGTGAGGGGTCAAACATGACTACCCCTCGTCCTACAAAGTGGGTCATTTTTGACCCACTAATAAAATCAATGAAAAAACTATATTTTCTCCCATTACGGGCATATAAGTGGGTTCATTAGCGATCAAATAATAACAATAACAGAAATGTGCATGGAGCCACTTTACTTTTCTGTTATCTAGAGTTATCCTCCCCTTGATATATTTGGTAGTTACCTCCCTTTTCACGTTATTTCCTCTTCCGCTTTTACATTGTTTTGATCCTCGTGCAACGAACATGGAAAGGAATATTTTTGAAACTTTAGAGATAGCTGATTTTACTGAAGAGAATGAGGACGATACAGTTCAAGAAATGGATGATTATGAAAGCGATGGAGAAGATTTTCCAGATGCCTTATTGGATGACAATGATAACTTACCAAATGAAAGTGACTTGAAATCTGATGAAGAATTTGTGCTTACAGAAATGGGCCCTGTCATCTACAAGTATCCTGACGAAGTTCAAACTGAAGGTATGTCTGCTTTTATTTACTTTTGGAATAGTTTAATCTCTATTATATTCTAAACCACAATGAGTCCTTTCTAACAACTATGATAAGATAATAATATTTCACAAGCTGTATTGTTTAGTTATTCAAATTGAGAAATCAATAAATATTGAATTCCATATCCTTTCCCAGATACCTGTATATTGGACAATTTTTTTACGGACATGGAACTATGCAATGGTCTTGATGACAGTTGTGGGGACGGTTCGAAGAAATAAAAGGTTTGTTCCTGAAGCCTTCAAAGACCCAAAGCGAACAAAGAAAGGACAGCCTGAATTTATATTTGAAAAAGGGAAAACACTTGTAAGTTATAAATCCGGATGTAAAAAAAATGTGATTGTTTTGTCTTCAATGCACAACGATGGAAAGCTAGTTACATTCCCGAATGGAAAAGAAATACCTGAAATAATCGAATTCTACAATTCAACGAAAGGAGGAGTTGACTGTATGGACTTCATGGCTCATTCAATGACAACCAAAAGACAGACAAAGAGGTGGCCCATGGTTATTTTTTTCAACATTTTGGACATCGCTAGCATCACTGCATTAGCTGTGTACAAAATTAAATTTCCAGAAAGTAAACTTTCCCAAGCTGACAATCGACATTTTTTTCAGATAGATATTGCTTTGGAACTAGCTCGTCCTCTCATGGAAAGAAGATTGACTATGAACATTCCTAAGGAATTGAAGAGTAAAATAGTTACTCAACTAGGCAATGATGATGAATATGAGCCAATTCCAACTGCAACAATAGGGTGTGGCCTGAAAAGGAGACGGTGTGGAAAGTGTCCACCAAAAAAAGACGTGAAAACTTCAACAGCCTGTAATAAATGCTCTGTGCCAGTTTGCAAACGACATTCAGTGAAAACCATTTTATGTACAGCTTGTTCCAATTGAAAGCCACATACTGTTTCCATTTGATCTACCTTTGATCCAAGTTAATCTGAGTTAATAAATTTTCTAGTTTTTCTTATATTTTTTGTGAAGGCTTATTCCTATAATCTAAAATACAGTGGAAACGATTATAACAGGGATGGTGGAGGTGGAGAAAAATCCCTGCGATATCCGATTCCCGGTTATATCCTATAAAATATTACATAGATAAAGAAAACAAAACCAAAAATGTGGGTTTAGAGTATCCCTGTTATAGCCGGATCCCTGCTATATCCAGGCCTGTTATAAATGGTTTCCACTGTAAACATTTACCACTGCTCGGTAGTAGCAGTCTCGCCTAACTCTCGGCATTATGGGATTAGTACTATTACTAAGACGGTTGGCTCGGTATCAGTATACTGTGATCGAATGAGGCATGTGTTGTGCTATACCATGTCTCTGTGTGGCAGCAAAAAAATGAATGTGAAATATAACACTCGCTGATATGACTTACCATGTGTTAAAAGCGACGTAAAACCCCACAAACAAACAATAGTATCCTATCAAATGCTTTATTCATATTATATATATATATATATATATATATATATATATATATATATATATATATATATATATATATATATATATATATATATATATATATATATAATATATATTATATACAGTATACATATATATACTAATAATTAGGGCTCATGGAACAACTTAAACCGCATATTTATATGAGATTCGAACCCCTATCATATCAGTATAAAAGATGCGCACATCTTTTTATCTATTGGAAGTGGCAGCATTGTACACAATATAAGCATAAAAGATGTATTTCTGTTATTTTATATCCCGGGTCAAAAATGACCCACCTTGTAGGAAGAGGGGGGTAAAGAGTTTTTTTTTCTCTTTGAGAGGTCTGGTTCAAAAAAGACCCACGTTGTAGGCGAATACAGGTAAAAAGCCTTGTAGGGATAGGGTTAACAATCAAAAATACGGTAGGCATACATCGTGTAGTGTGTAGTGTAGGCTAGCCAACTGCACACCCCTTTGAACCTTGAACAACGCGCGCGCTGACCTATGGCCTTGTCCGACCTCTGTCACGGACTTCCCATTGTGGCGATGCTAAAAATAGTGCAGGCTGGTTGGCGAAGAGGGTTATTCTCAGATGACGTCACAAAATAGCCCAACCTGGTGCAAAAAAAAAAAACAAACTCGCAGCCGGGCCCTCCACAGACTCGTTCGGCACATGAGACAAACGAGCACCATCCTAAGAATTTAGAGAAACCCCATCCATAGGCAACATGGTACAGCCGTGGTAACGAAAACTAGCTTGTTCGTTTTGTAGCCTTGTGGGTAGGTCTTGGTTGACCAAAGGCTAAGGGAGCAGATCCTAACAGAAAAGCAGGACGAAGACGGAGCTGCTTGGCCAAAAGGCTCAATCAAATAGCCCGGATAGGCGTTACTGCCGAACCCGCAAACATTAAAGCGTTCCAAAATCATGAACAAACTTTCTGGCACTAGTTGGGGAGCATGCTCAAATGCACAAATGGAAAAGCTCAATAAAGTTCAAAATCAAAACCTTTGAAGCATCACAGGTGGAATCAAATCCACACCTATTATTGCATCAATGGAAACCCTGTGCGACCTAGAATCTCTTACAGAAAAAAAAAGAATCATAAAATACTTAAACAATTTAGAAAAATGAAAGCCTACGCTTAACAACCAATCCACAAACACATCAAGTCTAAATATAGAAAAATATTGAGAAGAATGAGCTTCATAGAAACAGCAAGGTCAACGACATGAATGACACAAATAGAAGAAATTGAGCCCTCATTTTGTCCACCCTGGGAAAGACATAAAATGCCAGGTTTGAAAGTAAGGAATCAAACCATAAACCATACTTGGAAACTGTAATACGACATATTGAGGACTATAACACAAAAGAAGACAACCAGAATATACACGGACGGGTCAGCAGCAGAAGCAACCAGAATTGGCACTGGAATATTCATTGAATGGCCAGATGGTAAAACAAGAACTTTCTTAAGCAACTGGCACACGTTGCACAAATTATAAAGCAGAGGCAATTGTAATTAATTAGTAAAGGTGCCAACCTTTTGAGGAATTCAAACAGTCAAACAGCGCAATCAACGCCAAGGTGGTCTTCCTGACCGATGCTAAGCAAGTCCTGAAAACATCGGAGAATCCTAATAACACAAGAGTTGAATCATATAGAGATTGCGCTAGTCCAACTGACCCAAAGAACAAAGAAAGTAACGCTAGTAGGTCCTAGTAATTTTGGTATCATAGGAAATGAAATCTCTGACACCCTGTCTAAACTGGGAGCAAACCAGCATCAAGAAGAAGACAAATATGAAATTGGTGAGATCAAATTCCTTATACAGACCAAACCAAAACCTCGTGGAACAAGAAGCATCCAGAATACACTGTATATGAAAAATTTCCCCATAAAACATCTCAAAAGACAAGATTAAGTTGCCATTTTCAGACTTCGTTGCGGACACGTGTTCAACGCATTTAAGATTGGAGAAATTGACATTTGTGATTATGAAGAGGGGAGGCAGGATGCCACACATGTTTTGCAGGACTGTACAAAGTACAAAATGCAACCATTCACCCATAGAAGACCTCTGAAAGCGAAGCTCTATGGGTCACGGCAGGAGCTTGGGAAGACGCGCAGCATTCCTGCATCTTGTTGACCTTCAGCCATAAAGACATCATGAGGGGAAAGAAGATACCAAAAACAGAAAGTGTATTTTGATGAGTCCCACAGTTTTTACCTTATTTCAGTCAGTGACAATGTAAGCAGAAAAACTTTTGTGTCCATTATATTATATTTTCTAATTAATTTTTTTTTTACATTTTATTAGTTAATTATTATTATTATTTATTTATTTTTTGTTCTTCGGAGTGAACCTTTTGACTTCGAT
Source organism: Berghia stephanieae (assembly GCF_034508935.2). Lineage (NCBI taxonomy): Eukaryota > Metazoa > Mollusca > Gastropoda > Nudibranchia > Aeolidiidae > Berghia > Berghia stephanieae. The sequence continues at coordinate 27,534,434 of NC_088361.1, read as the reverse complement.
TTGACTTACGTAAAATAGGTGAACAGTCTTTTCAATTTTCGGCCCCCCATTTTTGGAACTCTCTCCCGTCACACGTGAGATGCTCGGATTCGTTGACAATGCTCAAATCTCGCTTAAAGTTTTATCTTTTTACGTCATAATGTTGCAATATTATTTTCATATTTTGTTGTTGTTAAATTGAATTCGTATCACGTTTCCTTCACACTTGTCTCACTGTAATATGTTTTGTTTTATATCACTGTAAAGCGCTTAGAGCCTGTGACAACGTGGTATAGCGCTATATAAATGCCATTTATTATTATTATTATCCTGGTACTCAGCTTTCCTCATTAGTGTTGGGCTTTCCATCCTTGTCCGTTCCTTTACATTATTCTCTCTTTTTTTTTTTATAGTTTGTTTAATTAATCCTGTTTTCTAATCAAGAAAATATAATCATTCACGTCAATACAACATTTAAACTGAACTTAAGTGTCATATTTTTTCACTATAATTTCAGTCTTTCGGATCGGTTGGGGGTCACCGTATTCTGTCGACATAACACCGTTTTGAGACGATAGGCTATACATAATAATATGCTGTTATAATAGTTATACAATATAAAAATTATGCAAGCCGGGAATATGAAATCGCGTTTGTTCTCTAAATATTAATTAACATATCCTCGCATGAATGATTTTGAGGCCTGTCACCTTTGCCTCCTGGGAAAGTCCCAGAAAATTGAGTGGACCTACCCTGAGTAAACATAACGTGACCTGCCGTCCATGGCTGTAATATATATTTTTGGACATTTTATAGTTAGCTTTAGTTTTCTTGTGAGGAAGTTTCCAACTGGACGCATCAACTATGATTTGTAAAATGTGAGACACTTTTCTTTTCAGAATTTGTTACTCTTTATTTCAAAAACTTAAGCGCTCATCACATTTCGCCCGTTGTTACTGTTAATGACATTGTATATCACGAGTATATAACACAGTGCCAGACAAAGAAAAAAGAAAAAAAAAACCAGTAAAAATAAAACAGTAAAAAATCAACCCATGTAAGAGTAAGAGTAATTTTTTTCTTGATGCTTCTTCCCTGTATTTTACTGTATGCTTTGTCTGGCACTGAACCAAGAACATTTCATAATTTTATGCAGCGTACCTTTTGAAAACACGTTTATTTCGAGGGTTTTTCCCCCTCATTTTGGGTAGGAAGCTGTTGCTTCATGCGTTAATTGACTAATGTGACTCTCAAAACTTATCAAAACCTATTAAAACCGAGAATTTCTTCGAAGACTTTTGACAGGTTGGGAGTCACTGTATATTGTCGATGTATGAAGTGAAAATTATGAGGTTTTTTTTTTTGTTAGTTTTTGTTTGTTTTGTTTGGTTTTTTTCTTTTTTTTTTGGGGGGGGGGGGGTTGCGTTTTTTTTTTTTTGTTTTTTTTTGTTTTGTTTTTTTTTGAGTGCCAAAATGAAAAAAAAAGTGTAATGTTGCTGTGCGAAGATGGTAGTTGCCTCATTATAATCAAGAGTTAAAAGGAAATATATGCACTTTTCCACAAAGGTAAACATGTAAATTTTCTTTCTTACACTTTTCTAAAATGACAGTTTGACATTGTTGATTAGAAATATGGAGACTGGACCTATATTGTCATACCTGCGTTGTTTTATACAATACAACATTATCAATAAATCCTTGCAGATACTGTCTATATAATCCGGTCTTTTATGACCATCATCTTGGCAAAAACTCTCAAACCTGGGACCTCGCGAGGTCCCAGGTTTGAGAGTTTTTGTAAAGACGAGGGTAATTTAAATTGATCGATATTTGAAGGACGATATTTCTGGCTAAACTTTTAAATACGTGTCTTTCCCGGGTACGCCAGTAACTGGTTCAGATAAATATGCAGAATATTAATATTGACTGCTAGTAGAAAAAGGGGAATAGATCGGCGGCTTGTATTGATGCTATGCATTTAGTTAACTCACAACATCTTCCCGCCATATGAAATGTACAAACACACACATTATGTTTAAAGTCAACGTTTATAGTTTGATTGATATATTTTAGTGAGAACTAATCATCCTACTCGCGGTCTAAAAACAAAGACAAAGAACCGAGTGACGTCAACTTAATTTGTTCTATTGTATGACATGGGCGTTTGGTTCTATTCAAACCGCTTGAGAAATGAATTGTTTAGAGAATTGAGTGTTCAAGGTAAAGGTGAATATTAAACGTGTAAAGGTACACGATATTAAAAAAATGTCATAACGCTATTTCAATGTCTTTCAGTTTAAATATTATTGACACAGCTCATTCAAATTAGCATGAATGGACAATGTGAGGAACCAAGGAGATATTAGAAGTTATAGAATATCACTATTATTAGCAATGAGAATGTTTCATCATTTAATCCTTTACATTCGCGTGGAACATAGAGCCTGAACCGTATATCTCCACCGTATTATGTTTTTTGTCTTCTTCTTCATCTCTCCCCAAGACATTCCAGCCAACTTCACCTCTTCCTCACAAGATCGTCTCCATGTCTTCTTTGTCCTCCCAACCTTCCTTTCCCCTGAGGGTTTATGAAATACTATAACATTTCATAAAGCTTATTTTGTTGGTTTGTTTATTTATTTTGTTGTTGTTTGTTTTTGTTTTTTGTTGTTCTTTTTTTTTTTGGGGGGGGGGGGGGGGGGGGGGGGGGGGGAGGAATTAAGCGGTCACAGCAGAATACTGCCGTATTATCATTATTATTATTATTATTATTATTATTATTATTATTATTATTATTATTATTATTATTATTATTATTGTTATTATTATTATTATTATTATTATTATATTATTATTATTATTATTATTATTATTATTATTATTATTATTATTATTATTATTATTATTACTATCATCATTATTATTATTATTATTATTATTATTATTATTATTATTATTATTATTATTATTATTATTACTTACTTACTTACTTACTTACTTACTTACTTACATACTTACTCTCCTCCTCCTCCTCCTCCTCCTCCTCCTCCTCCTCCTCCTCCTCCTCCTCCCCCTCCTCCTCCTCCTTCTTCTTCTTCTTCCTATTATTATTATTATTATTATTATTATTATTATTATTATTATTATTATTATTATTATTATTATTATTATTATTACATGTATTATTATTATTATTATTATTATTATTATTATTATTATTATTATTATTATTATTATTATTATTATTATTATCATTATTTAAACAGAAACTCTTTAATTAAAATTAAATTGTGACTCCCGCAGGGGTGTCCTGGGTTAACGCATCATAGAATTATCATTCGTCTCAACTCAAGTGTAAAAGAGTACCTGGTTATGACATTTTTACATTGTTAGAGTACTCGCATTAGATTATAGTTATTAAAAAAACAACAATTATACACACGAACTTAAAAGACCTCACTTTCTCTCCTTCTATTTCGGAATAGCAACAGTGCGACAAAATCACTTGGTTGACGGCAGTGTGATCAATCTCTTACTATTTGTCTCAGCAAATTTAGATTATCCTATTTAAAAAAAAAATGTTTTCCTTTAGTGGTCTGCAAAATGGGCTTGAAAGGTTGTTGAGCTCCCTCTGACGATTTTGTTTCATGCAATCACATTACACAAAAAGACTTGTGTCGCACTTTTGCCATTCCGAAATAGGGAATGAGATTAGCGGAAGAGTAGCGTCCCTTGATTGGACGTCACCCATAGTCTGTGACGTCACCGGCGGAAAAGTTATTAGAGAGAGAACGTCATGTTGGTTGTGCGCTTGCGTCTCTCATCCTATGTTGGTTGTGCGCTTGCGTCTCTCGTCCTCGCTTCGAGGACATTATGTCCCAGTTTCTATTACGTGCTACCCTTTGGATAGGACGCTAGTATATCGCAAAGTACATTCCGCCAAATCTATCAGACCCAGCTACCCAATCACTGCTTGACAGAGGGGTATGAAATACAAATCTCGATCTTTGTTCCTTTGTGTGTGAAGCAAGTGCTCTATTAACTGAGCTATCTGGACCGCCATACATCTATTATACAAACACAAAAAGGAAACCAAACTATCAGGTTACAGAGTTATTCAATGGACACATTTTGCTTTATTAATCTATTATTTTTGAAAAAGTGTTTATCAGTTATCAGTGTGACTGTGACGGAGGTCCCGAAAACATAGATGATAGAGCACTTGCTTCACACTTAAAAGTTACTGGTATCGATCCTAGACGCAGTTGAGATTTTGTCTGACGCCCCTCACGTCTCTCCATGCACCTAACAGCGATTGAGTATCTGGGTCTGTTAGATTTGGCGGAATGTACTTTGTGGAAGATTAGCGTTCAATATAAATGACAGAAATAAATTGCTGTTGCCCATTTAACGTTGAAGAAATCTGGACGAACTCTGATTCCACGGGCTTTATGGCTCCGAAGGATTTTCTTTCTTTCTTTTCTTTCAAAAAAAAAAAAAAGTATATTATTCGCACCTCACGAACATCGATTTTAAGACAAAGGGTACTGCGACCCGTATAACAACATCAATGTTATTGTTATGAAATAAATCACGAGCAAGTATAGTAATCATATTGGGGCCTTCATACTTCCTAGTATGCATTTTTTTTAAAAGGGGGAGTGGAAAGGGGAAGGGGGGGGGGGGGGGGGGGGGGGGCTTCGAAGCATTCAAGACTTTCAAGTTTGCCTTTGTCAAACATGCCCTACCAAACAATGACAATGCACTTAAAATAGAAATTTGGCCAGAAATCCTTACTTCAAACATCGATGAATTAGATTGAGCCCCAACTTGTCATAAATTCTTAATCTTCAGACTTCAAAGAAGACTTTTTGAAAATTTGAGAGCTATTTTAACTCGTTGTTATTTGAATTAAAAAAAATCTGGCTAAAATATTACATTAAAAAAAGAATG
>NC_088361.1:27481666-27514166 GCF_034508935.2 Berghia stephanieae | reverse complement strand
GGCAGGTAGGTAGATAGATAAATAGATTGATCGATAGGTAGATTGATAGAGTATAAAGTTCTTACTCATTCGAAAATGAATTAAATTAAATTATAAAAAATTGAAAACGGACTTAATATTAACTTTTCTCATAGCCTCAAATAGGTGACCTGTCATGGGATAAATTAACAAATTAATTAGACCCTTTGTTGAAAAAAGAATGAATGAAATATCATTCAATTACTTACATCCATAATTGCATTCTATTATCAGACGTGTTAATATTCAATGTATTTATATTTCTATATGGGGGCGAAGTGGCCGAGTGCACTGTAACCCGGATGACCCGGGTTCGAGCCCCGTTCAGGCACTTTCGTTTTTTTCCTTGAAAGATTATTAAACCCCAATACTCTTCAACAGTCGTAACGTCACTTCCCTCGTATTGACGCATGGTAACTTAGCAACTGGCTCTGAACTATCGGAACAATGGCGGACGCCCTTACGAAATATTTCTCCGGCGAGCATAAAAGCGTTTCCAGAGGGAAAAAAAACACATAAATTTGATCATGTTTTGACTGTTACACATTCTGGTCACAAGACATATGAAAAGTTCTAGCCAGCTTGAAGAATAAAAATTAATGATTTTCTTTGTTTAGAACCAAAATGTCCGCCGTTGCCGGGCGGCGTGACATCAGACTACTGAATCCAATTTACTCCCTTGGACAACATGGGTGATTCTTGTTGACATCAGACATCTTGTTTGATGAGTTATCTATTTTCCTTCGTGGAATGCCTAGGCGACAATATGATATCGTGGCGCAAAAGGCATAATTTTTTTTTTATTTTATACTTCTATATACATTAATATCAATGTTCTCACCTCTTATACCCGTTCGCCGACAACGTAGTTTCTGCTCTGAGTCGTCAGATCAGAAACGACGTTCTCGGAGAAAAGATATAAAAGGTGAGAACATTGATATAATTCGCGCTCCTGAAATAGTCTAGCACTCTATTGTTTAATGCACTTCTATATCTCACAAACATAATATATATTTATAAGTGTGGTAAGACCAAAAAGAAAAAAAAATCTAATTAAACCTAATGTGAAAATTCAAATCTACTTTTGAATACAAACCGATGCCAATTAGGCCACATTATTAAAAATACGTACATGCTGGATTTTAGTTTTCACTATTTTTTATATTTTTTTGATTCTTCCGAAATTTGGTGACCAAAAAGTCAAATTGACCTGCTCCAGCATCATTATTAAAATTTGTGTTTCCCATCAGGACAAAGCCAAGTGGAGTTCCACGGTACTTGCCCATCTGATTGTACGAGTTCCTTAATAGCGAAGCCAATGTACATCGTTTCCGCCATCAACCACATGCATTACATGGGTACGTTGGTCTTGGCAATAAATATAAAATGTATAAATCTAATGTCTTGGCGTAGGTAAAGGATGTTTAACGATACATCTACATTGAAAAAAAAATTAGGTACATTACTTACGCCCACCATAATATTATAGTCAAGACCTGCTCACAGTATGCAACAGAAAAATATGATTTTTGGCCTGATATCTCTCAGACTATGGGCCCTTCACAGAGCCGAGGAAGGCAACTGCGTTCCTTCATCAACAAGACACTAAAAAATGAAGACAATATGAAGGGGGACGAGAAGAAGAAGAAGAAGAAGAAGAAGAAGAAGAAGAAGAAGAAGGAGGAGGAGGAGGAGGAGGAGGAGGAGGAGGAGGAGGAGGAGGAGGAGAGGAGGAGGAGAGGAGAGGAGGAGAGAGAGAAGAAGAAGAAGAGAAGAGAGAAGGAAGAAGAAGAAGAAGAAGAAGAAGAAGAAGAAGAAGAAGAAGAAGAAGAAGAAGAAGAAGAAGAAGAAGAAGAAGAAGAAGGAAGGAAGAGAGGAGGAGAAGAAGAAGAAGAAGAAGAAGAAGAGAAGAAGAAGAAGAAGAAGAAGAAGAAGAAGAAGAAGAAGAAGAAGAAAGAAGAAGAAGAAAGAAGAAGAAGAAAGAAGAAGAAGAAGAAGGAGGAGGAGGAGGAGGAGGAGGAGGAGGAGGAGGAGGAGGAGGAGAAGAAGAAGAAGAAGAAGAAGAAGAAGAAGAAGAAGAAGAAGAAGAAGAAGAAGAAGTGCACTACTTATGTCAAAATAAATCAAAATGTGCATTCCAATTGGTTATGTAGAAACGAAAGTAGGACAAAGCAATCGTATGCTTTCGGACTCATTCTTGAAGTTCTATAATATGATTCGCTTGTATGTATTATCTTTCATACGCTAAAACTTTTAAATATTCGTTCCTACATGTTCTGATTCGTTCACACTCAAGTATTCTATTCTTTCTTTCATTCAGGTCGTCGCCAAAAAAACAGAACTGATACGAAATGGCAGAGTGGTCAAAGTATTGGCTGATGACAATCCATACAGCTATGATTCTCCTGTCGTCCACAAGTAAGCTGCTCCGTATGGAGATAATGCACCTTTAGAAATATACCGTTAAGATCACATGGTTTATTCATACATAGAGGAATCCAATTTCATTTTTTTTTGAGATTGTTGTTTGAACAGTAGATACTCCGATCAGTATTGCAATAAATGTTTTTCGGACAAACTATTAATTTCAACACTATCTAGGTGGCTACGGTGTGTATCTCAAATGTTCTAAACAAAGAGTGATAGGTTCACGACCTTGCCTGATATTTTTGAGTATATTTACGTTACCATGAAACAAGCCTTGATTGAAAAAAAAATGTCTTACTTTAAGAAGGATATAATATATCATTTCATACGCCCATCTGCTAGACTAAAGACAATCAGACGTATCTGCAATGTAAACAAATTGATGTCTTTCATTGTATGAACGAATTGATTATACAAAACATTTCGTCCTCCAAGACGGGATACATTTTCCTTTTCCCTCCAGCAACATTGGATTTGCTATTTCTTTGTTTTGTCATCTTCGATTTTTTTTCTCTAGCTATGTATTCTTATCTACACTTTACCATTTAAATGTTATACACACACACACACACTCTCTCTCTCTCTCTCTCTCTCTCTCCCCTCTCTCTTTCTCTCTCTCTCTCTATCTCTCTCTCTGTATATATATATATATATATATAATATATATATATATATATATATATATATATATATATATATACATATATGTGGGTGTGTATGTGTGTGTGTGTCTTTGACTTTAAAACAAATAAGTTTTAATGCATTTTTGTAACTGTCTGTCATCTACTGACTAAATCTAAAAGCCTAAAATTAAAATGCAGAATAATTTGTTTAGTTTATTATCGAGAGCCACAACTATTATCGCTAATATTATCTTATTATAATAGTGTATCGTTGTCTTGAAGGTACTGCCCCTTCCTATCTTACGGAACTAATTGAAAGATATTAAAAACCCCGCCGCTTACGTTCGGCCAGTGATTCCACAAAACTAGTTGTCCCTCGAATTCGGAAAAAATCTGGAATGAGATCCTTTTCTCATTTCGGACCCTCTATGTGGAACGCCTTACCGCAGAGCATTCGTGAAAAAGAATCTTTGCCTATTGTTAAACGTTCGCTTAAACATATCTGTTTCGATTTTAGTATATGGTATGAGAAGCAAGATAGGTTTGGTTTGTGTTGTGTGTGTGTGTGTGTGTGTTTGTGTGTGTGTATGTTTGTGTGTGTGTGTGTGCTTGTGTGTGTGAATGATTATGTTTCAGCCAAAGTAATTTGTAATTTAAGCGCTTAGAGTCTGGTGTCTCGGAGTTATAGCGCTATATAAGTTGTCAGCATTATTATTATTATTATTATTATTATTATTATTATTATTATTATTATTATTATTATTATTATTATTATTATTATTATTATTATTATTATTATTATTATTATTATCATTATTATTATTATTATTATTATTATATTATTATTATTATTATTATTATTATTATTATTATTATTATTATTATTATTATTATTATTATCTCCTCCTTTGTGAAAATAGATAAATAAAAAAGCTATAAATTATAATTTTCAGTCAATTCCAACCTGACCTTTTTTTCTTCTTTTTAAAATCAACTCCAGATTTGAAGAACCGGTCGAAGTCTTACCAGGTGACGAAATTAAAACTACCTGTACATACAGCTCCATGTCAAAGAATAGATATGTGTATTACGGTGACGCAACCAGTGATGAGATGTGCTTTGCGTTCCTTAATTACTTCCCCGAGGATGCATTGCCGAGCACAAAATGTAAGCATGTTTACTGGTGTATGTAGATATATATATATATATATATATATATATATATATATATATATATATATATATATATATAAACATTTGAAATATAATTAAGATAGTTTTTCTACAACGTTGTTATCGAGCGTTGCTCTCATCACTTCCTGATGAGAGCAACGCTCGATAACAACGTTGTAGAAGTCAAACTATCTTAATTATATTTCAAATGTTTATAAATAGCTCCTTTTATACTAAAGTTGAGCACTATTATTTCATGGTTTTTGTTTTATAATTTATATATATATATATATATATATATATATATATATATATATATATATACATATATATATATATATATATATATATATATATATATATATATATATATATATATATTATATATAGAGCATGTGGTAATCTTGGTTATAATGAAGAGAACAATTAAGAAATCTATTAGTTACTGCTATAACAACAACAATAATGATGATAACGACAACAATAACAACTACTACATACTACCACTACTACCACCACCACCGCTACTACTACTCTTTCTTCTTCTTCTTCTTCTTCTTCTTCTTCTTCTTCTTCTTCTACTACTACTACTACTACTACTACTACTACTACTACTACTACTACTACTACTACTGCTGCTACTAGTACCAGGGAAGAGGGATGAGAAGGGAGAGAAAGTGCAATCTGTGCCTTCACTGAAAAAAATGGTAATATTATTATTATACAGCCACAAATATAGCATCCTGAAAAAAAGATCCGAACTTTTGACAAGGTGCAGACACTCACATAAATTCAAATAAATAACACAACCAGGGCCCGCTGTAGTAGTATAGAGGGTCATGGTTCCAACCCATCTTCATTTCGTCCTCCTGATTTGGGTGTTAATAGACCTTCTCCATAGTTCTATGTTGGAGATGTGGTCTTACCATCTGATTTTCAAAATACTGCGAAGGCATTGTTAATGAAGGTCTGAATTTTGTGAGTAAAGGTGTATGTGATCCTCCAGATATCCGATCCATACATTAGTACATGTAAAATCACCTTAAGTTTATAGTTCAAGGATTAGAAAATATTTTTTTGTGAAAGAAGAAGGGAGGCTGCTCTTTATGCGATAATGACATCGGTGACTGGTTTAGTTTAACAATTAGTAGAAATCGCAGTATTTTCGGAGAAATAAAGGTTATTACGAAACTTCACTCATCTATTTCAATCATTATACTACTGTATTGTGGAAATTAACATAGATCGTTTGAGCCACCAGCTTTGATTGGTCCGGAAGGGAAATCAAATTATGGCGATTCCCAAGGCCAAATGTAAAATTAACGCCCAAACGTTGCGGTCTATCACATTATCTTAGTATGCATTTGAGTCAACTGGTTATATAATTGTCCTTAAATTTTAAAAAAAAGGCTTGTAGTTACTTGTATATCAGTCTTCTAAAAATAGTTTTATAATTTTTTAGATTTGCCAGTAATTCTGTGCTCGTTGATAAATATTTAACATTGGCTGTAGGAGCAATGTTGATCCCCAACCCTAAGTATATACCTTTTTTTGGTTTTAATTTAAGGACAATGATATATATATATATATATATATATATATATATATATATATATATATATATATATATATATATATATATATATATACTTTATCTCATTTCCCATGATGTGTAGGGTGCGTAATGCATGGACCCCTGAGTACTTGTGACCAATTCACTCGCGCGCCCAAATATGGATGTGACTGGAACCGTTTTGTCAACATCTCCCAACCAGAAATGCTTAAACACTACATAAACGTAGAGAGGGACTGCAGCCTTGATGGCGTGTGTAGGTAAGTGAGCTCTTAACTATTTAAATTATGACCATACAGTATTATTTTTCGTTTTACTGGCGATAAAATGGACTAAGATTCGCAAGTACATTGAAACTGCTAATAACACACACATTTACACATTTACGAATTGAGAAAAAATAAGTCACTAACATATTTTACACGGCATCTTGTCTTGTATTGCAACAAAGTCAAGCCAAATTGAGCATGTCCAGTGGTAGCAAACTTTATCCCCGGCGATTTATTCCTTGAGTGTAACACTATAAATAATGCGCGTCACTCGACCTAGTTGTGAATGGGTATCATCTGACTTTAACGATTGACTACAAATTGTGGTGTGAAGGGTCCAGCAGCACGGTGCTCCACATTGAGATAGTAAGCGATGTTCAACGCTCTATGGCTGACTTACTTATATAATCCTGATCGAGCCATAGAATCCATACGGCACAGACCAAGGGTTTCCATTTCTTTCTGTCGGCTGCATGACTACCGATGTTATTCCAGGTCAGGTCAGTCCCTTTAACCCTCTCCTTACCAGCCATTTTCAGGATTTTCCCCAAAACTTCACACTCAACTAACACAAAAATATTTTTTTTTTTCACTCCAACACAATAGCAGTAAAATGATTGCGATACAGTTTCTTTAGCAAAACATGCTTTACAACACACTGTTCATTTTCTTTATATTTTATGATATAATACAAAAGAAGTTTGAATAAGAAAAAGGTTGGTTGTTTCGTAACGAATGTGATGATTTTCCTATAGTTGATAGAGAGAGGGTTCAGCTCTTCTCCAGGTTTCTTTGGGCCTACCTCTTCGTCTTTTGCCCTTCAACCGTCCAGCGGAGCAGCAGCTTCTTATGGTTCACACTATTATGTTATGACGATCGACCCAATCAGCAAAGTCCGGTCCGCATTCGTGCACCGTCGCGAACCCGCCTGGTAGCATCGTCACAACACACCTTTCGACTAGATGCTCTGCCGTTTCGGGTTCTTGTCCACAGCGTGGACATATTGGACAGGAAGTTAGACCCCACTGATGTAACGCACCGGCCGTTAGGCAGCTCCTCGACCGAAGCCGATTCGCAGCTACCCAGTGTCTCCTCTTACTGGTATCAAAGCCTGGCAACTTCTCACCAAGCTTAGAGGAGTGTAGGTCCCCCTCGTGGATCTTTACCTTGCAGTTGGTGAGGGGGCTTGAGGCACACGGGAGGGCAAAGGTGTAAATCCCGGTCGACCGTCACGAGACCATCCCGGGTATTGAGCCAACGAGCCACATGAGCTGCTCGCCCCGGTGTGTGACTAAATTTGATCCAAACCCGGTGCCCGAATAGCAGCCCTATCCCGGGCGCCACACTATTGTCCTTATGTCGAGTCCAGCGGAGTGCTGTTCTTGGCAAAGCAGTTGCGTCCATTTTGGCAACATATCCTAACCGTCTCCATCTGCGTCTCTTTATTGTTGTTGTAACTATGCTCACTGTATCTGTCTTTTCTCGTATAGTTTCATTTCTAATTTTGTTGGGGCGAAATATACACCTAAAATTTTTCGGAGGCATTTTTTTTTAGAAATGATTCCAATCTATGGCTTAAACGGACTTTCATTCGGAGGTCCTCCTGGTAGTAAGCAGGATAGTCTTTATGCGAAAGGTGCACAAGCACCCAAAAGATTGCATGTCTCGGCTTGTCGTCCTATCTGTTAAATTATATGTACATTGTTCCGTAATCACGAGATAAAAAAAAAAGTAAAGCGCTTAGATATGGTATGTACCGGAGATCTTATTTGATTCAATTCAAATTTTCTCTCTCTTGATTTGTGTGTGCAAGGCAAGTTAAAAATAAGAAAAAAATTAAGAGTGGAGAGGCAACACTAAAACGCTCTTCCTAACCCCTCCTTTGTGTTCTTTATTTCTGAGTCTAACTTAGGCAGTGCCCCTCCCTCTCTTTTACTCTTTTATTTGTCTACCGCCCCCCCCCCCCCCCCCCTCTACCCCACTAACCATCCTCACTGCGTCAATCATCCTAACTACAGTTGCAACTTCAACCAGTAATGATTATTCAAATTACTTTCTACTTACAAACTATTTAGTTAAAAATCTAAAATTGACTTCCCCAGACCTGAATGCAAGGATACCATAGAGGAGATACTCGATAACCCTTGCTTGGGTAAAGAAATGAACTCCATCATCAGCAGCTACCTCCAATCCTACCATGAAGGTGCCAAATTCATCGGGAAGATCCGGTCCTGTCAGGATCACGAGCCCAGTCACCACGATTGCAAGGACTGTGCGCATGAGTGTAGAGATGACGGTGATTCAGACTGGGCATCCGGTGCTGATGCCTCTCAATCCACGCCACTCTTGATGGCAGTGATGATATCTCTGCTAGTATGGAAAATTCTTTAAAGAATAATAGTGATTAATAACTACGTTCACCAAATTTGCAATTATTTTAACTTAATTGGCAACATATCCTAACCATCTCCATCTACTTGATTTAAAATGTATTGTAATGGACACTATTTTGCGTTGGGTTGAGAGTATTTCCATTACAATTTTGATTATCAGACCTGCAAATAAGTGCACGCCGATTGAGAATAATAATTCTTTTTTTTTTTACACTCTAAATTTTTTTTTACCTTTCTTAATAACGCATATATGACAATCTGTTTTGCAATGATATTGATCAAATGTCTTGTAATAAATTGAATCTAAAAATACTTTGTTCAATAATTTTTTGACAATTCCACTATACTGAATCATTCTGAGCAATTGGACAAATACATATTGAAATGAATCATAATTATACTAAGTCGGTGTGATTTTCTTTGTTGCTGATTGCTCTAAAAGGATTAACGGCACTTGCAGCACACATAGGTCATTTAAGTGCCAGGAAAAGTCAGACGACAGGCTTAGATAAAATTTTTTAAAAAGAAAAAAAATTAAGGGAGGGGGGGGGGGGGGGAAGGAGAAATAGACGATTGAAGAAATGTTTGTTTTGTTTGTTTTTAAGGGTTTTACGGCGCTTGCAACACATTAATGTCATATCAGCGCCAGTAAAAGGGAAGAAAATGGGATAGTAAAAAGTTCTAGAACTACCATTAAAGCACAAAAGAAAAGGTAAGACAAAGGGGTATGGTTCAAATAGGGAACAGATGTAGATTCCAAGAGCACACCGCCAAAGTACTTAGTTTGAGATCCCCTAAAAGTCTCATCCAGACACAAGCACAGGTCCCAACTAAAAGGAATACACTCAAATGTTTACCAATCATATAATATAATATGTAAACTAAACATAATACAATGCATAACAGAGAGATGATTTACAAGGAAAAAAATATCATCTCCCAAAACTATAACTATACATTCGACTGTTTCCCTCCCAGCCAAGGAACTCCGGCAAGGATCAGGACAAAACTATGAAATCTCATTCCAAGATAATGACAGGAAACAATTGGAAAACGGGTATGGGGGATAGAAGACACAGCTTGTACCTCCCTGCCCACTATGGGAGGTCAGGATCCCCACCCAGATTGAAGAAATGTACTTTTGTAAAGAAGGAACAAAATTGAAGTCACTCATCTCTTTGTTACTGTTTTTAGCCAGCCGTTTTTATGAGATGTTCTTATTAAATTATATCAATCAGACTATAAACGTGCAAGATTACACATAGTTTTATGTGTTGGTACGTTATACCCGGCTGGCGAATGTCGCGTTTATTTTGGCTAAGCGCATAGCATCAGTAGTCTGAGACAAAAATCGTAGCCGTATCTGGATTCTTGCGAAAATGAAAATATATATCCACTATAACTTACATCCAATATAATATGTAAAAAATTCTTAACACATACAAAACAGAACTGATTCATATAATATAGTATAAATCATAAAGTATTGACATAATACATATAAACCGAGAGATGATTCACAAGGGAAATAAATTACATCTCATAAAAATGCATGACAACAGAGGCCATACTCCAATGACATGCTGTAATCTCCAACCCAAGATTTTCTACTGCCCTCTGTGTACAAAAGAACTCAGTCCATCAAGATAGCAAATGACCCCAAAAGTAAACCAGAGACCATTTATGAGGACCAAAAAATAAAAAAAATCTCCCAAAACTAATACTGCACATTTGTCTGTTTCCCTCTCAGCTTGGAGGACCGCCACGACAAACCAAGTAATCTCATTACAAGACAAAGACAGAAAGCTGTTTTTGTTTTTAATGGTTTTACGGCGCTTGTAACACAATTAGGCCATATCAGCGCAGTGAAGAGTAAGAGAATGAGACAGTAAAATGTTCTTGAATTATAATTAAATTACCCAAGAAAAAGTAAGGCAAAGGGGAATTGGTTCAGATAAGAAACAGATGTAGATTCCAAGAGCATACCACCATCAGTGTACTTCGTTTGAGACCACCCAAATGCCTCATCCTGACACAAGCGCAGATCCCCACGAACAGGATCACACTCAAATATTTACAAATTTAATAGGTAAACAAAACATAATACAGTGTATAACAGAGAGGTGATTTACAAGACAAAAAATATCATCTCCCAAAGCTATACATTCGACAGTTTTCCTACCAGCTAGGGCATCCGTCCAGGGCCAGGACAAAACCAAGTAATCTCATCCCAGGGCAAAGACAGACAGCATGTTGGAAAACAGATAAAGGGGGATAGAATACAAAGTAAGTGCCTCCCTGCCCAATATGGGAGTTCAGGAACCCCACCCAGGAGACAGAAAGCAACTCGGAAAATAGATAAATGGGGATAAAAGACAGCATGAGCCTTCCTGCCCACCATGAGATCAAAAGACCCCAACCACAAAACAGATATATATATATATATATATATATATATATATATATATATATATATATATATATATATATATATATATATATATATATATATATATATATATATATATAGGAGAATAAAAGAAGAAAAATGAAATAGAATAAAATAACGTAACATTGGGGGATAATTTTATAACACTTTATTTTCCATATAATTTGTAGATACCAATAATGTGTATTTGTTGTTATATTTGCAAGAGGTGTTAGGGACAAACAGGCACGTAGAACTTCTAAGCAAACGAGTAAGGGAGATAGAGATAATCAAAGAAGTATAATAATAATAATAATAATAATAATAATAATAATAATAATAATAATAATAATAATAATAATAATAATAATAATAATAATAATAATAATAATAATAATAAATAATAATAATAATAATATAAAGCAATGAAGTATTTTATTTTACTTACCAAGTCTTTTCTATAAACATAAATCAAATAATAATAATTGAAAAAAAAAAAAAGAATATTTAATTGAAATGATCTCTTCGACACAACCGCCATTCAGGAACAGAGAGAAAAGCGAAGTAAGATATAATATACAAAATATATTTTTTATATTTGTTTTGTTTTTCAAAGAGAACCATAACATACCACGTTATAGATAAATAATGCGTAATCTTAAAGTTGATGTATCTTCAATAACGCGGCTATCGACCCATAACTAACATCGATACAATTACTGATAAAAATTCAAAAAAAGATAAATATAAAAAAAGCAGCAATGTTCCTCTACCTTGGGATATACTGGAAAAACTAAACATAAAGAATTAAAAAAAAAAAGTCCACACCTATGATGTAATGATATATAATCAATAATATACCTAGGTAGGTGCACATGTTAGCACACGAATACACGTCGATACCCGTTATGGTGGTTTTCATACGCGGATTAACTTTGTTTTGTTTGTTTGTTTTTAACGGTTTTACGGCGCTTGCAACACATTAAGGTTATATCAGCCCCAGTAAAAAGGAAGAAAAAGGGGATAGTAGTAATAAGTTCTAGAGTTACAATTAAAGCACCCAAGAAAAGGTAAGACAAATGGGAATTGGTTCAAAAAGGAAACAGATGTAGATTCTAAGAGCACACTATCAAAGTACCTGGTTTGAGATAACCTAAAAGTCTCATCCAGGTACAAGTACAGGTCCCCACTAAGAGGAATACACTCAAATGTTTACAAATCTTAATTAAAATGTAAACAAAACATTATACAGTGCATAACATAGAGATGATTTACAATGAAAAATAAATACCATCTCAAAAACTAACTATACATTTGACTGTTTCCCTCTCAGCTAGGATATCCGGCCAGGGCCAGGTCAAAACCAAGTAATCTCATTCAAAGACAAAGACAGAAAGCAAGTTGGAAAACAGATATAAGGGGATAGAAGACACAATAAGTACCTCCCTGTCCACTCGGATCAACTTTAAATTAAAACTGAAACACAATTTGCTTGACTACCTTAGTTACTTGAGGAAAATTTTCATCATTTTAAATTGCAGTGGAAAAAGACAAAACAGTTATATTGTAGGAAGATTTTTAAAAACAAAAACAAACTGCAAGATAATCAAAAATAAAATAATAAAAATCACAAAACTAATCAATTGTCAAAAATGAAGTTGATTTTATTTTTCCTTCATCGATCCTAATCTTAAGTTGGTGTTCTGAGAAAGAAAACTTTTGAATTAAAAAAAAAAACAAATCAAAAACAAACAATAACGGGAAGTAAAGATGTATGACGTCATTATTAAAATTAAATCAACTTTGACCTTTGGCCACACGAATTACGCGACGGCGTTCAGATCACATGTTGGTCAGGGATTCCCATTATAATTCATAAGTATTATGAAAAGTGCATTGGCTCCTGTTTCCAACGTCACTATAGACATATCGAAGGAATATCATAAGAAGATCAACAATGCGAAATTAAAAATTCATTAACAGCCAGTACCCAAGCTTGTGAAGTAAGAAAAAAAAAGCATGAAGTACAGGTACATAGAGAGAGAGAGAGAGAGAGAGAGAGAGAGAGAGAGAGAGAGAGAGAGAGAGAGAGAGAGAGAGAGAGAGAGAGAGAGAGAGAGAGAGAGAGAGAGTAAATCAACAAATGTTCGGTTTACAATTATGAATTATTTCAAAGGTAATGAATCCGTTTGGTCTACTGTGATCGTAAAAAAAAAAGGATTGATCGTCAACAAAAGTTCATTTTGCAAAAATTAAAAAAAAAAAAAAGAAAAAAAAAGAAGAAAATTTAAAACACAAAAAAAAAAAAGAAAAACTACAACCCCCCCCCCCCCCCAACAAGTAAAAAAACAAACAAAACAAAACAAAAACAAACAAACAAAAAAAAACAATGAAACGAAGTAAATATAGAAGTATACGTCTACTCTAAAGCAATGAAATGAAGGTGTCTCGTAGATACGGTTATTGTTGGTGTATCTTTTCTTTTTTGTTTGTTTATAGTGAAGTGAACACTTTTCATTATTATGGCATGGCGTTCGATGACGACGACGACGATGATGATGATGATAATGTTGACGATAACAGCTAAGACGATGATGGTGATGATGATGATGCTAGTTATTTTAATGATGATGTGAAAGAAGACGATGACGCAGGCGAAAACGACTTGACGATCGGAGTGAAAACAAAAGCGTCGACCGACTGCAAATCAATCAATACATTGGGAGAGGAATAAAAACAATAACCAAAACAAGTATTACATTGACAGAGACTCTGTTTAACATTCACTTTATACATTTCGAGAAAAATCTGAACGAGAGAGAGAGAGAGAGAGAGAGAGAGAGAGAGAGAGAGAGAGAGAGAGAGAGAAAGAAAAAGAGAGAAAGAAAAAGAGAGAGAGAGGGGGAAGGAGAGAGGGAGAGAGAGAAAGAAAAAGAGAGAGAGGTATTATATTAAATGTATGTATATATATATATATATATATATATATTTATAAGGGTATATAAAAACACGAGCAACTTCCACAATAAACCAATGTGCTGGGAAGATGGTGTGTAATTCAAATTCAAAATAAATGATTTGAAATCGTGAACAATTATTATGAGACATTTCACACAGCTTTCATTGAGCAATTCACGCTATTCCATGAATATCATATCATATCTTATTATTACTTTGCTATTATTTAAAAGGTACATCCACAAAAAAAAGGAAAAACAACAACAAACAAAACCCAACAACGATAATTAAAAAACCCTCCAAAAGATAACGTTTCAAAAAACAAACAAACAAAACATAAACCCCAAACAAAACAAAACAGCAACAAACAAACAAATCAACATAAAATACGACAAAACACCAATTGACAATTCATATTTTCCATGTATCAAATGCGTATATTATCGTTTTCAAAATTCTCATTTCATTAAATTTGTAATTTTTTGTGTGGATTTTTTAACTGACCAACACCCCCCCCCCCCCCCCCCCCCCCCCTCCAAAAAAACAAAAAAAAAAACAAATCCAAAACGAAACAAAACAAAAACAAAACAACCCCCCCCCCCAAAAAAAAAACAAAAAAAAAAAAAAAAACAAAACAACAACAACAAAAAAACAATACAAAAACATAGGGGGATAGAACACACAGCAAGTGCATTCCTGCCCACCATGGGAGGTCAGGAACTCCACTCAGAAAGCTGATGATTTAGCAGGTTATATAAATGAGAGAATCAATGAATGAACTTATTGAGCTTATTCAATAGATATCAACTTGTGGTTACCTAAAGTGATAAACTGAAGAAAGCCCACGAATCCAAGTCACTGGTTTTGGATTTTAAAATTTATTGTCAATTTCTTTTAAGATTAGAAGGAAAAAGATAAAAACAAAAAAGACTGTACTGACAACACAAAACACATACATAACCATACACACATTAATACCAAAATCTAGAGGTGCCTAAAGAGTCAACAAAATGTATAGTAAAATAAAGGGAGAAAAAATGACTCATGTAAAAGATACAACACAAAGTAAACGACATTTCGGCCTTTAGCCTTCTTCAAGTAAACGTAGGTAAGAAAATGGAATATATTATTATATTATATTACATTTGCATTATGATAAGTAAATGAGAAAAAGAGGTAAGAAAAGAAATTATAATCGGTAAACAAACACACACACACACACACACACACGCAACACACAACTTTTACCTATGATGTTTTCTTTTCTTACCCACTTTTTCTCATTTACTAACCATAATGCAAATGTAATAAATTTCCTTTTCTAATCTCCCTTTACCTAAAGAAGACTAAGGGCTGAAACGTCGTTTACTTTGTGTTGTATCTTTCATACGAGTCATTTTTACTCCCTTTATTTTACTATACAAACATGCATTAACATATCAAGACTGAACCAATTCACACATTAACGTTATAATGACGATTATTTTTGTTAACCAAAATCACCCAAAATTATCCCAACTATGCAATAACTAACAAGACAAAAATAAAAAACAGAAAAATAAACCCCAAAAAGAAAAAGAAAAAAGACAACAAAACAAAACAACCCTCCCCCCACAAAAAGACAAAACAAAAACAAAACACAAACAAACCGAAGAAAAACACAAACATAAACAAACTGAAAAATAAAATTGTTATCATTATTATTATCATTATATCATGATCATTAAGTTTGTCTTCACGAATCAAAATGATAATGAGGTAGATGGTGTGATTTTTCTTCTTTCATATTTCAGTTCAATTTGTAACAAGGAAATGGCAACCATTATGTTATTTGAATGAATTCTTAAAAAAAAAAATCTTATTTGATGGGAGTAGACGAGCTGTCTTTGTCGGATAAACGCAAAATTGTAAATTACATTTATATCTATTATTATATTGCTATAGGATGGGTCATTACCGGGTCCAGTAGCTTATTAAGAAAGTGCTCAATGAACATTATTTAGAGCACACAGTAATGAAAAGGAAAAAAAACAAATACAAACTAAAACCCAAACAATTTGAAGAAAAAACAAAACATGTCGTGTGTTATCAGCTGATAAAAAGATTTCCATTTTTAAATCAACTAATACCATGGGGAAAGTGGGGAACTGGCCGTCCTTATTTATAAATTATTGTTTCTTTCCTTTTCATTACACATGTATTTTAAATATTAAACTGTTATCAATAAAGATAAAAATTAGAAGAGAAAACTGTAATCTTACAAAGTCTACGAGGTGGATTTTTTACATCAAGGCATGGATGGGTTTACATTGGCAAGGCTAACCACTGGCATTCAGAGAAACAGACAAACAGATTGACAAAATCAACTTCCAAAAACGTCATTATGACTCAATTTCATTAATAACTAGCTTGAAACAACGCCATATTTTCCTTGTACTCCGCAAGCACCACGGTTCAAGATTTTTACTACCTCATAGTATCTCATCATTCACTTCTAACGATTGGGCAAATGCTAAGCTGAATGAAGAAATTCAAATATGGATGTAGAGAATAATAAAACACAACCCTGGATCTAATTTCTCAACTTCTTTTTTTCTTCCATATCATGTAAAGGAAGAGTGTATAGCAATTGGTCCCTTATAAATCTTTTTTTTTTCTTCCTGCGACAAGTTTCAAAATGGCAAGCTTAAAGCCTGAGCCACATTTCAAAAGAAACTATTAAGAAATTTAAAGAAAGACTCAGGAGCAGCTGACCAAGATTAATCTCAGGTGAAGTCCAGATATTTTCATGACCCCCTTGTCCACCCGGCAGTGATTCAATAGCTGGGTCTGTTCGATGGGGCAGAAAATACTTTGCGACAGACTAGAGTCCTATCCAAAGGGTAGCAAGCAAATGCTTTTGTCCGTTTCATGCTGTAGAAACTGGGATAAAACTCCAGCTCCATGGGATCAATGGCTCTTACTCATAAACAGTTCCATACAAAACTGACTACAGGGGTTTCATCATACTTCATTTTTACCAAACCAAACGGAAAGCAAATCTTGAAATTTGGATTTACTTGCAAAAACAAAGTACTAATTTTTTTTTCCTTTTTAATAAAAAATCACCCACAGTCAATTGCGTGAGGAACATCTCATGGCATTTCTTCTCTTACATTCAGACTGTTTGCGTGTATCAGCCCTATGACAGGACAAAGATGAATGAATGTTCAATGGTTTTATTTTATTATTAGGTATCTTCTCTTTATATCAGAAGCAAATTCAAAACTTCTTAACCAATAATTTAAGTAGAAATAAATATTACCAGAACTTCTCAAACAAAATCTTTTAACTTTTGAGGCCTAACATCCTAAACAGCAAAGACGCATTTCAACTGCACAGTGTGACCAGACAAACATTATGATCCATAAAAATAGTCAATTTCTTAAAAATCAACAAAAATAATGAAAATAAAATAAATTAAAATACTAGGTACTAGTACTAGAGAAAAAAAAAAGATATTAAAAGAGAAAAAGGGTGAGAAATGATATTGATGGCAGGATATTGTATATACCAACAATTTATATCATATATACAATTCAACGCATATTTAACGAATCAGTATCATTAATTACAATAATACATCACCCTCAACCCGACAAGACTAAACAGCATAAATGGATTAGACAAGGTTTTAAAACCACTTTTTACTAACGAATACATTATCACATATCACATATACTGAGAGAGAGAAAAAAAATGTTAACAATATGAAAATTAAAAAAATAAATAAATTGAAGACAGACTGAAAACGCTCTATTCTTTATGGTGATACAGAAAGAAAACAGAAAATTTTAAACTAGTGGGCTGATTGTAATTTAGTTCATTTCTTATTTATAATTTCAATTTCACAAATCAACAAGATGTGGCATTTGAATTATGTAGCAAAAGCTAATAGGACTGAGTTTCAATTACTTGAAAGAATTTGTAGAATCAATGAAGTCCATGACTTTGGAATCAAGCGTTCTATTACTAATACTGCTCTCTTGGTGAAAACGGATAAGATAACTCAGATGTGTTATGTTGCTTATGATCAAAAACTGAGTGGTGTGGTGGGTTGGTTTTTTTTTTCATTCTTGCATTTTTATTTCTGCTTTGTCTGGTACTATTTTATAAATCCAGTTTCAGCCTTTTATCTTACACCAGTGGAGGCCCACAAATTTGTTCTTTCCTTATGATTTTAAAATTTGAGTAAAATGAAACCTCACTTAAAAGTCAATGCCTGGATTGAATCAATCACCTTAAATCATCTTTTACGTTTCTCCTCATTTCTTTTTAACCATAAATAGCAATTGACAATAAGTTAATTAATGCTCCTGCCTCAATGCATGAATGCATTGCAGATTCCTGATTATATTACAGTTCACAAATAAATCACATTAGATTATCATTTAGTTGAATGTCTTTCTGTTCACCTTAATCACAAACTGAAATCACCTTTTTTTTATTGGTCACATTTCAAATCACAAACATATCCTTTATATGCGCCTTTATGAATAATGAAATAATGACCAAAAACAATGTGTTGTAGTGTAAAAAGGTCCACCATCAAACACAAAGGATAGTTATTTTAAAAAATGTAATCATAATGTACAGGAAAAATAAAATACTGAATTCAGTAATTTTTTTTTTTTAATGACTATTTAATTTTTTTCTCTTTATCTTAAGAATTATTTTTTCGTTTTCTTTTTTCCCCCCACTGACCCAATTTATAAATGTTTGCACAGTATCAAATAATTTGAAACTAAAATTACCTTTAAAAAAATCAAAAACAAACAACAACTCTATCATTAACACTTCTACACGGATTGTGAGACATCACAACAATTTTTTTTTTCATTTTTATTATTTATTCATATCAATCGGGATTAACTTAAACAGGGGAGAAAAGTGACAATCGAACTGGAGTTGGAACAATGAATGAAATAGGGGTTAATTGGAATACAACAACAACAATCTCTAACACTTGATGCAAAACTCAGGGGATGGAACTAGCTTTTCAAACAGAGATTGCCCATTTGAATCGTGGGTCAAAAATAAATTTCGAGTCAAAAGTTAAGAAGAATTGGGTAATTTGACTTTTTTGCAGTTATAGCAGCAGCAATGTCAATTTGACTAAAAATTCATGACTTAGTTATAAATTTCAATTTTCACTGCTGTCTTCATACTGATATACAAAAATATAAAGTTGCTTTTCTTTTTTTTTTTATATTTGAAAACAAATTATTACAACACCATTCAAAAGTAATCAAAACAATATAGGTGGCCTTTTATGTATTTTTTTTTTCAATATGATTTTTTTTTAAAGTACAAGAAAATTAAAAATGAAAACTAAAAAACAAGGAAAAAACGCCAAAGTCGTCATCTGGTAAATTTGAAAAGTTCCATCCCTGAAATTCTCATCAATTTTTAAACTGTTTTATTTTTACACATAATGCCACCAACCCACCATGAATGTACAAGAGGCAATGTAATTGTGTTGAGACCACCTTGTCCCACAGAGTGTACGGTAAAAGCAACATCAAATTTAAAAATTAGTAACCTTAAATTAAACAGTTTGCAATGGTTATGGAAAATATAATTTTCTATATTTACAAGGTTTCCATTCTCATATAACAAAACAAATAACAAATAATTTTTTCTCTCCACTTTGCCCATTGGAAAAAAAACAAAACAACAAAAAAGCTAAAAAACAACAAAATAATACAAATTCATCAAATAGCAATAGTTGTTCAACAACAGTAATTCAATAAACAAACAGAATTATTCATAACAAATTAAGTGCAGGAATACTTGTGATATTGTTACATTTTTCAACAAACATTTAAATTTCATTCAAATAAAATCTATATTGTTTTGCACAGCGTAATCAAGAATTTAATTGACGAACAATTTTAAAAAAAGATAATATAATAATATATCTAGCAAATTTCAAGCAACAAAAATAAAGAATAAAAAAAAACCCAAAAAAAACAAAACAAACAGCAACAATAAAGTTCACCGGATGTTCCTAATGATGCATATTACTATTGTCATTGAAAATGTAATGCAAGTGAATATCAAGAAATGCATTATGAAGCTAGGAGTGTTAGGTACACTAATCTGATTTAAACATACAAATTACCTACAAAATCACCATAAAACCCATGCATATATAAAGAGTGTGGTAAAGCTGTCATGAAATCAAAATGGTTTTAAAGATTGCCATGATTTAACACAAAACCCCCCTTGAACTTCAATAATTCATCGACACCAGCAATTAATTTAAAAATAAATGAATCCGCCCATCAAATATATGTTTAAAGAAATATAAAATAACACTTATGTGGCACCTCCTTAAAGTCATTTCAGGGCCTATATTATAAAAGGAAGATGATGAGATTGTCAAAGGTTTCTAGATACATATAGTTTGCACCCAAGAAAATATAGGACAAAGGGAACTGGTTCATTCTTGTAGAGAACAGAACTACTCTTGCACAGATGCAACTGTTGCTGCTTGAAGCTCGAAGGAGTAAATAACAATGAAAAAATAAGCTTCAATCTAACTCACAAAGACAAATTATGTTGATGGTTTGGGTAGAAGTTTCAATTTAATTTACACAGAGAATTGATGTTCCAAGTTTCGGGTTTTCCCTTTGTCTGCAAAATACGATGAATGAAGACGAATATTCAATTTAAGAGTCTAATTCGTCAAATTTAATAGACAAAAAGGAAATCTGAAACATCAACATTATTTGTTTTTGTACATTTTAAATTGATGAGGCTTCTATTCCATTTCGCCATTGCTATTTTCCCTGGTACAGGCACGAATATCCCGGTTTGATACCAATTTAACCCTGTGTCATTCTCTTATCCTTGCACTTACATTTACTATCACTGTTTGATAAAGATAACATCAATTGACATATCATAAGTATATTACGTAGAATATATAAATCAAATGAAATATATGAAACCATTGACGACAGCATTCAAGTACCCTGTTCCATGATGAACTTGAAAACAAATAATGCGTTCATTGGATGAGAAATTGTACTTTAATGAAGAAATGGTGAAATCTGAGGTGTGTTGTAGGTCAATTCATAGGGAAAATCCTGACTAACTTGCCTTGTAGAGACAAAACACATTTATTTCTTATCATTTGGTGTTGAAAACCTTTACTTCAAGTATTTTCATTGACTAAGATGACCCCTAACTTGTCACAGAGTCTCAACAAAATTAAAGTCATTCATCAAGAAAAATCTCAAAACCTATTTCAAAAGATCTTTTGGATAGCAACAAATGAATTTTAATTATGCCATCAATACTATCAAGGAATTTGAGAGTTGAATGTGAAGCCCTTTAAGGCCAGGCAAAGACCACTATACAAATGTTTAAAAACTAAGAAAAAAAAATTATTGAGCTTTTATATAGCACAATATCCAGTAAACATGCTCAAAGCGCTTTGCAAGGGATCCCTAGCGTCAACATGTAGGGCGAGACATGACGCCGTTAAGGCAATATTACCTCTTTTCTAGCTGACAGAGACAATGCGTTAACAACCAAGTACTCATTTTACATCTGAGTATGGTGAGAGATTGTGATTAAAGAGTCTTTCCCAAGGACTCAACTATGCACCGTTCATAGCAGGACTGGAACCCAGGACATTCCGATCTGAAGGTGAGTGTCATACAACTAGACCACATTGATGCAAAAATATATCATCAATTCTCACACCTGTAAGAGGTGAGACATTTTTACAAATTGAGGTTAATCTTGATAAATCAAAATTAGAAGTCAAAGCCATCTGGTCAAAATTAACTGAGAATGGCGGTTCTGTTTATTCCTATTGGTGAGGAATTCAAAACAAACCAGTGAGTTCGGGTCTCATCTTGTGTTGTCATTTGATATCAACTTTGACCATCAAAGCCTCGGAGATGAACGTGTAAATATATATCACTAAGTGAATTTCTGGCTTACACGGAATGCACATCCATTGAAGAACAGTCATCTCTTTTGAGAGGCATAGCTGACCTGAGGTTCTATCCACAGTAAAGGCCACCTATTTTTAAATTTTAAAAATGTTTGTATTTTTCTTTCGGCTTTCTCTGGAACAGCTTCATACACTCCTTTTTACAGTTGCAGCTTTGAATAGATGATGGCAAGGAAGTGGATAGACAGTGCATGCCCAATGTGTGATACAATTTTTAAAAAGATTGCTTTGGGTTGGGATACATCAAAAGACAATATAATAGTAGCGAATATATTTAGAGGATAAAAGGGAAAATGTGGTCATTTGGTCTATTTCTTTGTAAAGACGGCATCGTTTTCTGCAAATATGAAACATTGTCAAATATCCACATTTAATTCACCTTTTACTTATTGAGAATTGTTGAGATTTTTTTAACCCATGTATTTGCAGTGCCTTATAGAGGAGATTCACATATGTTAGAGAATGAGAGGACATCTCAAGTAAAGTTTCAGAGAATAGTTGACAGCAAGAGCTTTGCCCTTCTTTCCTATTTATCAAACAAATCTCAATGATGATTTTCAATTGTCTGAAAATTACATCATTTTGATTGGTTGGAAAAACCCCAAAGCAAGCACTTTTGGAATGTGTCTTTGACATGTGCTCATATAATCCGACCTTACGTGAATCACCCTTATTTGGCTGTTGACGTTCATACTGCATGGGTATCATTCCTGTAAGCAAATTCACAATGCTACTGCTATCTGTCCTTAAAGTTAATTATGAACACTGCTTTCCACTGACAAAACATGTCTTTCTCTATTTGGCCAGAAAGCTTTTATTTCAGAACTCATCGGTGAAAACGCTCTTGACTGGTCAAAAAGTTCCAACACTGATCTCATGTCTGGTCTTTTTCCTTCACAACTGTAAAATCTAGCCTTTCCCCCATGGTTATTGTACAGAAAATAACAAATGCACACTGGGTTCCGATTCCAAGGACACTTTCTCCAAGAAACGATAATCCTTGTTTGCTTGTAAAATTGCATTCAACATATCAGTAATTATCCTGTAGTTTCCTTTTGAGAAAAAAAAGAAAAAGAAAGAGTGAAACTCCCCCCCCCCCCCCCCCTTTCCGTCTCCTTGTCCAGGTTTTTGCTAAAGTTACATTTCCATTAACCATACCTTTGAACATTAAAGTCAAATCAGTGCCGGAGAGTAAGACAGACGATCAATATATGAAGATTTTATGAACAGCAACCATTTTGAGTTGTCAGATTGCCACTGGTTGCCAAATTGTCATGAGATAAAAATATGCAACCCATTGGTTGGAATCGTGTCTTTTTCGACTGGTGTATCGATGAAAACCTAAGCAGACCTGTAAGTATTTTTAAAATGCTTTCCATAAAATAGTGTGTTTGAAAACGATATTCCAATCTAGATGAAGTAGAAAGAATTTGCCGGTCAACATAGTACATTTATCCAGTCCAATCCATCAGGAATTTAGTCAGAACAACAATTGGATTCGGCTGCATCTTGACGACATATTGGGCATGTACGGTTAGTCTAAAATGAAGAAAGAATAATAAAATCAGTAAAGATGAAAGAAAAAATCCTGATGATGATGATGATGATGACGACGATAATAATAATAATAATAATAATAATAATAATAATAATAATAATAATAATAATAATAATAATAATAATAATAATAATAACAACAGTAATAATAACATTATTCTTGCAGATGGATTTGACAACATATAGCTCTAAAGCAGACAATCTTAAAGACTCCATTAAAGAGGAAAATATTATCAAAGAAAACATACGTACTTTTAGCCACTTGTCTACACACTTGGCATGGAACTCATGAGAACAGGGTAGCACGCGTAAAAGTTGCTTGGCCTCAAAGTCGCACATGCACACGACGCATGAAGTTTGGTCTGACTCAGCACGCTCTGCCTCAAAGTTGAATCGATAAGCTGGGAGCTGTTCTATGTCACTCTTGGTCAGGCCCTTCTGCTTGGCCTCTCCCAGACGCTCCGCTAAAGACAACAAGGCCTGAAACAGATAATAGAAAACATTGGCCAAAAGTGAACGAAGAATTAAAAAAAAAAGAGAGACAAATCTCAAGGTGAATGCCATAACATTTGTTGTGATATTTGTGTGTTTGCTATAATTATTCTGTTGAGAACTGATAAGCACCATGTGATAGTAGCTAGTGCTTTTTCATTTACATAAAAATTTCTCTCTTCAGTCTCCAGTAAACTGGCGTTCTAAAAACTGTGCTATGGCCCATAGATTTAAATAGAACAACAACTTCAAAAACCATAAGGGCTTCTATTTCTGTAATGAAACTATGAAATGTGCTATTTTGGGAAAAAAAAAAATTTTTTTTTTACTTATATGTAAAATTCAGTGTGAATTTGCGGTGAACTTCTCTGACAGCTACATTAATCTACTAAATCTCAATCTAAGATGCAACATGAGTTTATCATTTGTGTCAGGACTGACCCCGTGTGTTAGGAATATCCATAAAATAAAGATTTCCTTGGTAGTTTAACTCTTTATCTACCCACATGTCAGCATTATTGTTTACTGTTAAAAAAAAATAAATTGATACGTGGTCTCTTGTATTATTTTAAAATTGATACTTAGTTTCTTGTATTATTTTCATCCCTTCAAATATTGACTACATTTATTTCTTGAATCTGTATCTGATACAGAGCATAAACTGGACTCAGCAATCAACAACATAGAGAGGAAATATTTTACCTGATCATACTAAAATAAAAACACAAAAATTTATAAATTTACACATTCATTGAGAATTTTTCTTTTTCAAAAATAAATATAAAAGTTGAATTAAAAGAAAAAAAAGATAAAAAAATAAATAAATTAAAAATCAATAACCCTGCCTACCTCATAATTTTCCACTTCCTCTGGGTTGTCCATGTCCCTACCATAGGGTGGCATCGGCTGGTTGCCAAGCATGGCTCTGTAGTGAATAGACAAAAGGAATAAATTACAGTCATATGTAGTCTTGACCAACATATGGGACGAAGCATGAAGTCAAAAACCTTTGTAATTAAATGTAAATTTACAAAGTTCAAAGTTTATTCAATCTTAGGCTTTCGCCAATAAATCAAAAATTTGATGCCAACAGACATGAAAGTGTAAAAAAAAAGAAGAAAAAAAAGGTAAATGGAACCAAAAAATAAACTGATACACCACACAAAAATACAACAATCGTAATACCATCAATACGTACAATAATAATAATAATAATAATAATAATAATAATAATAATAATAATAATAATAATAATAATAATAATAATAATGATAATAATAATAATAATAATAATAATAATGATAATAATAATAATAATATTAATAATAATAATAATAATAATAATAATAATAATAATAATAATAATAATAATAATAATAATAATAATAATAATAATAATAATAATAATAATAATAATAAGAAGAAGAAGAAGAAGAAGAAGAAGAAGAAGAAGAAGAAGAACAAGAAAAAGAAGAACAAGAAGAAGAAGAAATCAATAATAATAACAATAATAATATTACCATCATCACTACACCCCAATCATCACCGTTACCACCAACACCATTACCATTATCACTACCACTTTCACCATCACTTTTACATATCCAATCAGTTTTTATCATTAAAAAAAAATAAATAAATAAATAAAAAATAAAAATAAAATATTGATACCCATCACAACAGACCTCCTCACGACGACGATAATTCCCGTAGTACTACCGCTAAATCCCGAGCTGGATATAATAAAGGTTTTTAATTATATGTCATTTCTTGAAAACGAAGTTCTGGTGCCAGAGCTATCACATAGAGTTAAAAATATTTTTCCCCACGCATTATAAGGACAAACTGGTGATTTTTAAGGGTAGTTAAAATACCTACGATGTTATTTACCCTGAAAACTACTTATTACATTTTCCTATTTCAAGTAGGCAGGTCTGCTATGATAAGTATCAGTTCCATAGTCAAAATAAGACAAACAAAAATAACTTTGATTTTAATCAATAATCCATACAATTTGATGACAACATACATGAAAGTGAGAAAAAATGGTAAATGAAACCAAAGCATAAAATGATACCATAAATAATCATAAAAATACAACATTGTAATACCACCAATACTTACAATAATAGTAGTAGTAGTAATAATAATAATAATAATAATAATAATAATAATAATAATAATAATAATAATAATAATAATAATAATAATAATAATAATTGTAAAAATAACAGAAGCGCCACAGCAATAATATCTAGTATTGTATTTGTAAATGAGGACCACACTTATATCCCATCCAAAAAAAAAGATAATCTAACGCTATTGTTTACATATACTCACACCATTTCACCTTATACGAAACCAAAACCCATTAACAAAGCACTCTTTGTGGTTTAGAAAAAGAAGAGCACGACTCTTAAATCTCTACAAATAGGAATTTACCCAGAGCCCACATGATACAGTTTCCTCAGTGATGCCACTCAGGCTTAAAATTGAAAGCTGGAGTGAAGAGCTTTTATGGTTTTCTTAGTGACATTTAGCCCAGATCAGAACACTTGTTTCATTTTATGTATCAATATTTAAAGGTAACCCGCAAATGGGTAAAAAAATATATTCATAAACCTGATAAAACAAATTTAAGTTTTTCATGTCTTTCTGACATGATGGGGGTGGGGGCTTTGTAACTGGTCAAACTATGACATAAAGGCTTTTTCAGGCCAAATTTAAAATAGTGTTTTGTAATTGTATCTCTACTCTGCAGTTATAAGACCGTAAGAAGTTCAGTCTGCCTGATGAATACAAAAATGGTTATGGTAAACTTACAGGAACTGGAGTAGGAATCCTGGAGTGTAGTGATGTTGTTGCATCCTGACTCGACTGCGTGTGCTTGACCTCCTGGAGTAAGGTCTTGAGAGGGAGCCCTATGGAGATGACAAAAAGCAGATGGTAATTAAAGATGAGTATGACAAGAAGGTAAAAGAATTTTTTAATTTTTTTTTTAAATTAAAGAATAATTGTTTTTAGGCTGATTTCTAACCAAAAAGAATGATTAACAATACTGCCCTTCCCTGACAAAACAAATTTTTTCAATTGGCCAGAAAACTTCAAATGTCTTCAATAAGAATTTATTCTGAACTGATCAAAAAGTCTTGTACCTCAGACTTCAAAGACCTTCTGGTTAGAGACTTTTTGACAGGTTGAGGGCCATCTAAACTGATATTTGATATTTTTTTGGTCAGAAATACTTTGACAATCAAGACTAAGGGGAAAGACAAATGAAGTTCTAAGTATAATCATTTTTTTATCTTGACAACTTTCATACTAAATGAGAAGACCTGTGGTATGTTATACAAACAATCACTTGTTTAAGTTGTCCCGTTGTGTTTTCGACACCAATACTCCATAATGGAGTACCATTCCTGCTGTTGGTAATAAATTTGACAAAATGCATCATAAATTAATGTGTGTTGCTTGCTCTCACCTTCGCATGAAATAAAATTTATTTTTTCCCCCATTACTTTCCATTCTCCGGGATTATTATCCATTCACAAATTGTCACAATTCATTAAAAGAGTAACAATAACAATCACAGTGAGTCATTGCATGTTGGTGAACTGCATGGAAAAAAATACCATTCCCCCCCGCCCCCATCCCGTAAAAAAAAAAATTTGTTTCCCTCTTAGTGAAGGACCCATTCAGGGCCAAGTCTAGGATAGATATACAGTGGAAAGAGAAATAAGATAAATGGTTCCAATTTTGAAAGAAAAAAAAAGAGAACACCACCCTGCAAAAAAACAAAAACAAACCAAATCAAAACATGCCAAAATCAAACAACTTACATAGAAGTCAGGAGGGGCAGGATGTACGGTGGGTTCCTGCAACAAGACTGGTTGTGAGGTTGCCAGGTGGTGGGGGAGTGTGGGGGCAGCGTGGGTTGGGTGGCCTGGGTGGGTGGCTGAAGCGATGGCAGTGGCTGCAGCAGCGGCAGCAGCAGCAGCATGGTGATGGTGATGGTGGTGGTAGCCGGCAGCTGGGTGGATTGGGTAGACGCTGGCACCTCCTCCTCGCTGGTCAGCTAAAGTGGACCGTACTACGTCTTCATCCTGTTGGAGGGATTTGAACATTAAATTCTATTTGGAAAGAATGAATCGGACCTGACATTGGCAACAGCAACAAAATAAATCTTAATCTCCATAATTTAAGAACAAAATATGTGTAGACTTTTATCCCCCAAATTTCTAGATTAAAAAAAAAAAAAAGTATCATAACAAAAAGAATGAAATTGATCTTTAAGTGATACAAATTGTCAATTTCAGTCCTTAGACTTAATGTAGTGTAGTTAAAAAATTGGTCCTATATATACTTCCTATCTAGTAGTAGCAACCAAAAAAATGTCCTAAGTTGACCAAATTTAGC
Source organism: Berghia stephanieae (assembly GCF_034508935.2). Classification (NCBI taxonomy): domain Eukaryota; kingdom Metazoa; phylum Mollusca; class Gastropoda; order Nudibranchia; family Aeolidiidae; genus Berghia; species Berghia stephanieae. The sequence continues at coordinate 27,485,828 of NC_088361.1, read as the reverse complement.
CACTCAAACCATCTGTACCATGATGTAACTATAGTATGTCAGCTTCTGTACATATTGATGCTATACATTTAGTTAAAGAACTCATAACACCCGGCCGTCAGATATAACGCACAAACACACAAAACAATGTCTAACGTAACAGGTTTATGGTCTGAATAATACAATTTAGTGAGAACTACTCATAAAAATAGCTGGCTGAGTGACGTCAATTTCATTCTATCAATAGCTATATATAGGAAGTGGATCTATACCGCACTAAACACTTGGATATTTGAGCAATACTATTCAACTAACATTTTTTAAAATTACTGATCTATTACTATCAAAGATTTTTTATCTCTACATTCATTGACTAAATTTTGAGTTTGAGGACGGTTTTGTCCTAGTTGGGGGTCATCGGGTCATCTAATCCATGATCTGATAACCAGAAAACTTCTGACTTAAAATGAAAAAAAAAAAGTGTCATTTTCCCCAGCATAGATTTTCACTGTTCCCTTATCTACATAAACTTTTACAAAAGATGGTAACATGAACCTACCTGTGAACTTTGAACTCTGTGATGAGGGTGGGGATGATGGAAAACAGCTGAATGATGGGTGGGTGGTTGTTGGTGTGGGTGAGAATGACGATGTTGTTGTTGCTGTTGCTGGTGGTGATGGTGATGATGATGGTGAAGAGCAGCAGCAGCGGCCGACAGCTGGGAGGATGGTGGGATGGGTAGTTGTGCTTGAGTGGGGTGGGGGGCTGCGACAGGGTGAGGGGCTTGGGGGGGGGGGTGTGAGGTGTGGTGGGCGGTGGCTGGGAGGTACTGAGTGGGTACAGGGTGGGGTAGGTTGCAATGGGGGAGGGAACACGACTGGAGACGCATGGGAAGGCTTGCCAAGGACCAGGAAGGCACTGGGGTGGTCCCACTCATGTGGACCGGGGGTACTGCAGGTGCGCACAGACCCAAGGGATGTCGGTGGGCTGCTGTCGCACACATGGGGAGGTAGGTAGTAGGACCAACAGGCATCTGACCGGCTAGGGTGGCCTGGAGATGTAAGGGGGAAAAAATGAGTATAAATATATGGGAATGAATTTGTGATTAAATCGGTTGATCATTATTCTTTAAATATGCTTAACTAAATTCTGCATTTCCAGTTTCACCATGTTCAAAACATCAAAAAATCTTGACTGCACCCGTGATCGATCTCGTTCCCTTTGATTGTGAAGCAAGTGCTCTACTACCTGAGAATCGGGACCCAAGTTGTAATGTATAACATGGGAAGTTTGGCTTATCTAAGTTTCTGTAAACAGTCACAATTGCTTGCTCCTCTACCCTTTGAATAGGATGTTTTTCACTAAATCAAGAAGATCCAGCAACACAATGGCTGCTGGGTGGTCAGACAAAAATGAGTGTAAAATGCCTTTCCTAATGACATACCAACCGTCAGAATGACTAATCACCTGCCCCAACCATCGGATCTAACCTATGTTGTGTTATGAGTCGACAACTGTAGTGCTATACCTGAGAGACACTCGCTCTTGTAAAAACCATCACTAATCAAAAATAGGTACTCATTCACACCTGACTTCTTAATAGTTTATTTACTCTATATGGGGCAATGTGTTTAAAGTGTCTTACCTATAGAAAATAAATGCCAGGACTAGAGTCTTGGGACCGCTACCACATATCTGCCCTACTCTGAACAAGTCTACAACTTTGGCATGAAAACATGTCCTTTAAATATCAATCCATCAAAATGATCCTCATCTTGTTTTTTAAAAAAAAACAAAAACAAAAAAAACCCCCCCCAAAAACAAACAAACAAACAACAACGACTCTTAAACATGGGACTTCCTTTGGAGGACGAGCTTTCAGGTCAACATTATAAAAATATGTTAGTTGAAATCCCTTCACTGATCACTTTCCACATCATTTTGACCTTAGAAGAGTTTTAAAAATGTCATGGCCTCATTGATAAAATGGAAGGCTTTTATGGACATTTATTCAGAACCCACTTGTTCACTTTGTTTCACTATGAGGGAGCAGCAGGCTCTGGTGTAAGATAAAAATCTGAAAATGTAAGTAGGAAACAGTGTAAGACAAAGCAAAAAGCAAAAAGCAAAATGCAAGATTAATCAAATCAGGAGGTCTGGGCTTCGATTCCCAGTCGAGGCAGGCAGGTTATTTCTTGGATTTTTCTGTCTGTTTTGTCTGGCACTGTTCACTACTTTCCAAAAAAAAAAAAAAGAAAAAGAAAAAAAGAAAGAAAGTCCATTAGTTTTATATATAACCGACCAAATAAGTGGCAGGTCTGTTTTGTTCACTTTTCACGTCTGCCTGTTGATGGTTAAATTCTTCTAATTACCTGCTCCAGATGCTCCAGACTAGCTGGGGCATGTTGAGCCGACAACATAGCCGACGGATGGATCTGCCTGGCCAAAAGGGCTGGAGAGGCGGCCACATGCAAGTGATGGTGGTGGTGGCTGGCGGCGGGATGGTGCTGATGGTGGTATGCTGCTGCTGCTGCTGCTGCCGCTGCCGCCGCCGCTGCTGCTCCGAGCACTCGGTAACTTTCGTCGGAGGACGCCGTGGTGGAAGATGATGTGGGCAACGATGAGGATGATGATGACGATGAGGAAGCGGATGACTGGATGGAGGACGATAGTGAGGAAGATGCTGATGATGGCAGCGAGGACGATAAAGATGAGGAACTGTTGATGTTGTTGTTGGTAGTAGTGGTGGTAACTCCTCTTTCACGAGTTCTACGACGAGAACTATGATGGCTGAAATGAGAAGAAAGACATAAAAAAATACGAGTTAATATTTATTTTAATATCCAGATATGGGTAAGGAGACAAGCAGTAAAATGAGAGAGAGAGAGAGAGAGAGAGAGAGAGAGAGAGAGAGAGAGAGAGAGAGAGAGAGAGAGAGAGAGAGAGAGAGAGAGAGAGAGAGAGAGAGAGAGAAAATCCGTCTCGACATTTAAGGGTTAAAGCTACCCGCCCAAATTTACGCACAATGACAAAAGGCCTTCTCCAATTTTGGTCAGTGAAATAGCTCGATCGACCAGCATGACTCACACTTGCCAAACAACCTAAACCTTAAGGATTCTTATCTTTTCAGAAGCCTCGGGTTTAAAACTTTTGGACCATTTATGTGTCATCTTAATCTATCAATAATTTATTGTAAAAAAAAAAAAGTTTTGAGGCCAGAATTGGAAAACGTGTTATGTCATTGTGAGTCAGCACAGCCAAGCAGTTATATAGTAAGCCCCCAAGAGGACATGACCGTGTCGACTGGAGGTTGAGGACCCCAATCCGATAAGGACACACACACTACATTGTTTGCACGGCTGCTGGCCTGCTGGCTGAGGGGGCGGCAAGGAGTGGGGGGGGGGGGGGGGGGGGGGGGGGGGGGGGGGGGGGGGGGGGGGGGGGATGTGGCAAACACACACCTGTGGACTCTCGAAGTGGATGGATAGACTCTCTCTCTCTCTCTCTCTCTCTCTCTCTCTCTCTCTCTCTCTCTCTCTCTCTCTCTCTGTGTGTGCGTGTGTGTGTGTGTGCGTGTGTGTGTGTGTGTGTGTGTGTGTGTGTGTGTGTGTGTGTGTGTGACATATTTATTATTTGATATGGGAGAGAGACCATACGCTGTTTTCTAAATACAACTCTTGTGAAAGATAACAAAACGCTCCTTTGTTTTAAAAACACTGATAATAATAATAATAATAATAATAATAATAATAATAATAATAATAATAATAATAATAATAATAATAATAATAATAATAATGATGATGATGCTGATGAAAAATAAAATAAATAAATAATTAAATAAAATGCAAACAACACAACAACATCACATGTGTATCATTTTTTTTTCAGAATAAACCCACAACGGATGATGAAAATGAACTAGATACCGGCGTGACCGATGTAGACGAATAATAATAATAATAATAATAATAATAATAATAATAATAATAATAATAATAATAATAATAATAATAATAATAATAATAATAATAATAATAATAATATTTTCACTGTGACCAAAAAAAAAAAAAAAATTAAAAAAAAAACAAAAAAACACACACACACATATAGAAAGAAAAAGAAAAAAGAAAAGAACAAAAACCGGACACACAATAAAAAAAAAATAATGTAACAAAAAAAA
>NC_088361.1:27469166-27476666 GCF_034508935.2 Berghia stephanieae | reverse complement strand
AACAAACAAAGGTTGGCATTCATTATACATCCAAGAAATACAAAATTAAAATGGTTAAAGTGTCAATTTTGATCATTACAGTTCAAGAAATGAAATCTTAAAACCGAAAGAACATTTTATAAACAACATTTAATGACTTTCACCTAGGTCACTTAACTTGATGTGAAAACCACAAAATTATATTTTAACCCCCCCCCCTCCACAAAAAACCCCCAAAAATAAAACAAAAAACAAACCAACCCCCCTCCCTAAAAAAAAAAAAACAAGCGAGCAAGCAAACAGACAAGGAAAACATATTAAAAATACGAAAGTATATATATATATATATATATATATATATATATATATATAATATATATAATATATATATATATATATATATATATATATATATATATATATATATATATATATATATATATATATATATAATTGGCCAGAAATGATCATCCTACATTTTGGCTCAGATCGAACCTCCAACACATTGATTGCGGACAGATAAACTACACAAATCTGATTTTTTTTTAAAACGCTAAAACAGAAGGTATTTTGATTCTAGATATTTTGTGCATCAAGCAATGGGGCCATCTTATTCGCTTATTATACACGAGCGGACGTGAAAATTCAGAGGGAGGTTGTCCAGTACTCAATACTACTGGATTACGAGTAATCGTTGCACGAATACCACTATTATTCGAGTTCGGTATAGTAAAAGTTCATGTCATTGAAACATCACATAACCAGGTCGTGTTAATCTATTAGGAGTTCAGAGGACAAGGGACAAAAATTGATCAACTTGAACCGGGTCAATCAGGAAATAGAATGACGGACAGAGCTGGTTGTTAATCAGCATTCGTGAACGTGAGTACTCGATTCGGAATCTAATCTTTCGATATCGTTTTTGTCCTGCATATTCATTGGCCAGTGTTGTCAAAGAGTATTATAAGTACTTTGAACTCGCCTGTGACACTCCCCCCCCCCCCCCCCTCTCTCTCTCTCTCTCTCTCTCTCTCTCTCTCTCTCTCTCTCTCTCTCTCTCCGTATTCACCAGGCATTTCCAAGTGGAGCGGGTCTGAATAAAAACCCGGATGAGACAATATGTAGATGGTTGAGACGTTACGACCCAACGACTCATGTCTGGTGGCAAAAGGACAAGGTAACCGGCTTAGTGGCAGATACGTATGTCTGTAACTGTAACAAACCTAGTAAACGAACAAAATATTTTTAAATTGCTCGAAAACTAGTTATCACAATGACTACTGTAAAAACGCCCTGGAAAAAAAGCAAATGTTATATTGATAAACAATAAACTGCCAGAAAGAAAACGCTTCTTTACAACCCCCCCCCCCCTCCCCAATCCCTATAGAGATAGTGCATTTTTTTTACGTTGCGTATAATGAGATAATCATTTATACGTTTTGGAATTGAACAATCAAGAGCCGCCTTAGATTTAACGTTGTAAAAAGTACGCTGGACACGGTGTTAAAAAAATGAATCCCAATTTGGTCGAAGGATAGTGAACCCTGAACTTCAAACATAGCACTGGATGTCAGCTTGCATAACACACTCCGGCATTTATTACACACAACAGACGCATATCCAGCAAGTCTTGTCTGGCACTTATATGCTTGACAAATTTTATTGTGCGTAAAAAAAAATAAATCTAATTTTGAATGTTGAAATATGCGTGTTGCAACGACAGAAGCTATGTTGGGATCAACTGTGCACAATATTACTAACAAATGAGGTGAACATTAATTACGTTTCGATAAATATTTTTAAAGATCGGTTCTCAATTTCTCGTATAACACCCCCCCCCCCCCCAAAAAAAAAAAAAAAATAAAATAAATAAAAACTAAATAAACACCCCCCACCAAAAACTAAAAACAAATGAAATCTTCCGTCTATTCCCCAGAGCTTTGCCCTCCCCGTCTTTCGTAATCTAGATCGCTAATCCTCCAAGTCCAAGCTTCATACTTCCGTTCATCAAAAATAAAATATTTGAATTGACAGATATGTAGTAGTTTATTTGTGATCAAGTTCATGATTTTCTGCCTAAGTTCAGTTGAAAAATAAAACAAACAGCTAAATAACTAACAACACACTGACAAAACAGACAACAAAACAAAACACAACACACCCAGATCAAATCCAGTTCAATGAACACACAAGTTTACACTCCACCAACCCGCCCCTTCACCCCTGCACACGGAACACACTACACCCCGCTTGCCCTCCCCTCAACCCAACCAGACGCCTGTCAAGGCTGTCAGTGAGAGAACCCTGGCCGAGATCAATGGGTGACCTCGTTTTCTCTCCAATTTCAATGACAATGCTCTCTCTCTCTCTCTCTCTCTCTCTCTCTCTCTCTCTCTCTCTCTCTCTCTCTCTCTCTCTCTCTCTCTCTGTGTGTGTGTCATTTCAATGACTATGATCTCCTCCTGCTCCTCTCCAACACGTCGTATCGTTACCGTCTCTCTCTCTCTCTCTCTCTCTCTCTCTCTCTCTCTCTCTCTCTCTCTCTCTCATTTCAATGACACTGTTCTCCTGCTCCTCTCCCGCACGCTGTATCTTTACAATCTCTCTCTCTCTCTCTCTCTCTCTCTCTCTCTCTCTCTCTCTCTCTCTTCCTTCAGTACTCATTCGCCCACTTATTCCTTTCCTATTCTTCCCATCGTTCCTCCGACCCCGTTAAAAACAGTGCAAACAAATCCTCTCTAGAGTATACATAATTTTACCCCCCCCCCCCCCCCCCCCACTTTCCAGAAGTTTTACCACCCACAACGAGCATCCTAATGCATGTATTATTCTTCCAGAAGGGTACATTGAATAAAATACCTGTTTAAACATACCAAACTTCTGGCCCATTTATTAAATAATAATAATAATAATAATAATAATAATAATAATAATAATAATAATAATAATAATAATAATAATAAATAATAATAATAATAATAATAATAATAATAATAATAATAATAATAATAATAATAATAATAATAATAATAATAATAATAATAATAGAAAGCAAAGTTTGACAAAACAAAGTCTTAGGCTTCAAGACCAAAATTTAAACATGAAAATATCAAATTTCAACGGTTTGTATCATGCCAGAACGTTTATGAAGTTGTTTCCAAATGGAATTAAATAACAAGGAATGTCCAGCGTCCGGTTTATCCGCCAGAACAACGGACGGGTCGGTATATCAGACGCAGACGCCAAATGCCACCGGTGGTCCGTGTTGTAAGGGAATCTGTACCGTTGACCGCGTTCACCCCGACCGGCAGGTCAAAGGTGAAAGTTGAACGTTATTCGTCTGTCCTCCGCGCGGTCAGTCTGCACACAGCGGTGTGGGGGAGTGAGAGACGAAGAATGTGTAGGCCGGCCATGGCCACTCCCTTTACCCCCGCCCGTCCTCTTTCGCTAATAATAATGTGTGATGATTGCCAGTTTGGCATTTTGATTAAATAATGTCTAAAATTCTTGAAAAATTCATTGAGGCTTTAATAGGTTAGATTTCAGAATATCAGAATTGACCACGTTGCGCATAACAAGTATTTGCTAAGTTCAGCAGATTCCTGACTGAATGAAGGCAGATTGGAACAAATGAATTATAAAAAGTAAAATGGTAAACCATTATTCACAATTCTTTCCATGATTCTAGATTTTATTTATGAACAATGTTTGAAAACCGGGGGTGGTGGTAGTAGTGGTGGAACCATTAACATCTCTAATAGATGATAATGGGTGGAACACAATAATATGAGGGCGAAAGGAATATAAAATATCTGGCAAGATGCTTGCTCTCCAAATACCACATGTCAGTCTGATCTATGCGTCCAGTAGCTGGAGTGCTACTGGGCATGGTTGTGTTGATCCATGGGTTGGTCGGTCCAGAATGCTTCCACTACGAGCACGTCCCACTCCTCACGCGAAAACTCGAGTGAGTAAAAGGTGTAATGAGTTCAATATGAACGAGGAAAACGTCGTCTCTCTCTCTCTCTCTCTCTCTCTCTCTCTCTCTCTCTCTCTCTCTCTCTCTCTCTCTCGTGATAGGAATGGGCGTAAAATCATGGAGTAGGCGTTGGACTCAAGAATGGACGAATGACGGGCGAATGAAAGAACGAACGAACGAAAGAATGAATGAATAAACAAATGAATGAATTATGACGACAGTGTTGAAAAAACGTTGATTTGGTACCATCCGTCTTCTTCATTCTCTTCCTCCTCCTCCTCATCATCATCATTCAAATAATGCATTATTTTTTTTTTTACACTACCCTCATGTTCCACCTAGGTAACGATTACTATCGCAACCATTGCATCAAAAGTCATAAACTTTGTAAACGAACAAACAGGAAAGGGACAAGACGTCCAACAGGAATAGTAAATGAACAAGGTATCCAACAGGAATCGCAAATGAACATGAGGCGGGGGGGGGGGGGGGGGGGGGGGTTGTCCAACAGGAACTATACGTGTGTGAGTAGCTCTGCCAAGCATGGTGTAACATCGTCAGTAGTCACAATAGTAAGTCGGAGACAAATAAATCTGTTACACATTGACAAAACTTTTTGTTTTAATTACGGGAAAATGTTACTTTATAAATCGATCGATCAAAATACCCCTACCCCCTCTCGACCTGTCAAAAAGTCTCAAACTTTATATTTCAACTAGTGTAAACTTGATATATGGAGAATCAATGAATCACGAAGGAAGTCAACGACAAGCACAAAGCAACAGCATCATGTCAACACAACGACCGACTGAGTACACGTGATACAAACTTAATAATACGTAAAACAAATGTGAAATTTGTGTAACTCGTTTAGTATGTGTAGAGAGTAGAGGGGTCTGTTTTGGTCTTCGCCCGGTGTGAAGGCATCGAGAGATAAAGCGCTTAAAGGTTTCGGTAAATTTGCGATTTAAAGAGTGTACTTTATTATTATTACACGTATCATCATCATCCTTATTATTATGATAATGATGATGATGATGATAATAATAATAATAATAATAATAATAATAATAATAATAATAATAATAATAATAATAATAATAATAATAAAATAATAATAATAAAATAATAATAATAATAATAATAATAATAATAATAATAATAATAATAATAATAATAATAATAATAATGATGACGATGATGATGGTGATGATATCATCATCCAAGACATCAGATTATTGGAGACAAATTGACACGTTAGCGCCAAAATGAAAAACAAAGCGTTTTGTCATGGTATAAAAAAGGTCTGATATTGTCAGGTTGGATTTTAATATGATTAAGATAACATTTTATAAAATGTAGGTCAAAATAGAATTAGCACTACCCCCCCCCCCCCCCCCCCCCCATTCCACAGAACTGATTTTATGTAAAGGCAGATACAATAACAAGAGCAACAAGACATAATAAAAATGAAGGAAGGAAGGACGGAAGGAACAAGCAGTGATAGATGTATATAAAGAAAGAGACCGATAGAGGGATAGATATATAGATAGATAGGTACACACACACACACACACACACATACACACACACACACAGAGAGAGAGAGAGAGAGAGAGAGAGAGAGAGAGAGAGAGAGAGAGAGAGAGAGAGAGAGAAGGGAGTGAAGCAGTCAACTACCCCCCCCCCCCCCCCCCCCCCCTTCAACAAAAATGGGAAGGATTCTTCATTCAACCCATCTCTCCATCCATTCATGAATCCCCACAACATACGAATCTCCAAAAATTCTCCCTCCCTTTCTCCCATTCATTCCTTAACAACCCCCTCCTCCCTCACCACCACACCCTCTCCGCAACTCCTTCCTCTTCTTCCTATCCCCTGAAAATAAATCAGCTTCTCTTGTTTGCCCATTCTTTAGACTTTTTGTTAGCTCAGTCGTCTGTCGTCTCCCCGCGGCTCCTTCAGGTTTGACAAGCAATTTTGACGACTAACAAAAAATATAATGGGAGAAAGAGAGATAGAAAGGAGGGAGAAGAAAAAAAATGGGAGTAGGAAAACAGAAGAGAAGAAAAGGGGACGTGAAGAAGTAGAAGAAAAAAAAAAAAAAACACAGAAAGGGGCGACCTCGAGAGAGAGAGTTAAAGAATTAAGTAACGTTTCAGCTTAGAGAAGTTGTTGAATGAGCCGAGAAATCTTCGTTCGTCTGCTCTAGAAATAAGAGGGAATAAAAACAGAGCAAGTCAAGGGCGTGGGAGACAGAAGCGCTTAAAATAAATACTGTCATATTCTGACAAAATGTCTTTTTAAAAACATTTTGGTAAGAGATCCATTCTTTTATATTATATCAAGAGAGTCAAATGTTTCAACATTTCTGTATAAAATCTTTAACCTGTTTTAAAGAACGTATAACATGGTGTGGTAATTTTTTTTTTTGTCGTTCGATATGATAATAATATGAAGTAAAATGTTTTCTGGTCAAAAATGTAAAAAAAAAGGGTTTTCTCATTGTATCACAGAATTGTGCCGTGCCAAGCCAGGGTCTGAAATTTACATGGTGGGTGGATGAGTGGAAGGAGGTGATATTTGAATGGCACAATCGCGCGAGGAGAAACGAAAAGTGAATAGAAAGTTATTATTCAAAATCAAATGAATGAATGAATGAATGAATGAACGAACGAACGAACGAACGAACGAATGAATGAATGAATGAATGGATGTATATGACTGACCAACCAAAGAAATATATCGATATATATACATTCTACAGACCCTCTTTTCTCTTACACGCCAGAATTAAATCGATCGAGGTAAATCGAGAGAGATAGAGATATAGATAGATAGATGCATAGAGAGAGAGATAGAAAGAGAAAGAGAGATAGAAAGAGAAAGAAAGAAAGAAAGAAAGAGAGTGAGAGAGAAAGAGGAGAGAGATAGATAGATAGATAGATAGATAGAGAGAGAGAGAGAGAGAGAGAGAGAGAGAGAGAGAGAGAGAGAGAGAGAGAGAGAGAGAGAGGAGTACATTAGAGTCAAGACCTAACGAAACCGATTTTTTTGTCAAGGTGGTAATCGGTCTAAATCGAGAGATATTGATTTGAAGTTAAAAAAAAAAGTTTTCTGGCACCCCCCCCCCCTCCTTACCCTCCAGAAAATTGGGCAGATCAGTAAAAAAATCGACAGGGGATGAATGAATTTGGAGTTCAATATCCAACCGCCATCGTTGATGACAAACAACCACAACACCAGGACAGACGCAAGAGCAACAACAGACAAAAAAAAAACAAAAAAACAAACACACACACACACACTCACACAAAATGATTAGTGTAGCGACTGATGATCCATCACTTTGCATCGAGGGCATAATCACCTCTATTGCATGCCTAACAGCCAGGATCCGGTGGCCTTCCACTTTGTGTGTATTCATTACAATATTTTGCAACATTACTGCGCAGACCTATACTGCATCACCACACAAAACTATGCATTTTCAATTTGCCGGTATATCAAAATTTGTGAAAAGTGCTTAGAATCTGGAAGGT
>NC_088361.1:27456666-27461666 GCF_034508935.2 Berghia stephanieae | reverse complement strand
TCTAACAACTCCCACTCCCTCCTATATTTATTCTTTTATTTTCTCCCGTATCCTCCAAATTTGATAAGGTTTACAGTGTTCGACCCATAATGTTTCACATCCATTCTGCATTCCTCTATCATCATTTATTTATCCTTCACCTACCCAAAGTCCATCGTCCATTTTCTGACCAATCAACTCTTCTTTCACTTCATCCACTCATCTTTTCCATTTAAAACGTTCCTTCCGTTTGTCGGACAGTCCCTCCGACCTATCGTTCGAAAAGAGAGGCCAGATGGGGAAGAAAAAATCTCTTTGCCCGTTCATCACAGAAGTCTACCCAGAGAGATTGTATAGCTAACGCTTTAGCTTATAAACTCTCTGGTCTACCTTAACATTATATAGTAGAACTCTGTGTCGTTCATCCATCTCCTCATTCCAAAAGAAGGACAGAGGGCCCTGAAAGACCTCCCAGAAACTCAATTTCCACACACCACAAGAGGCCTTTTCTCTCCCCCCCCCCCCCCCCCCAACTCTTTTAAAATCTTTTTGCTTCTTCTTCTCTTTACTCCTTTCCCCAATTCATCGTACTCCGGTGGAGAGGAAGAAAGCGGAAGAAAGAATACATTGAAATATGAAAGCCTGAGAGAAAAAAAAAAAGAAGAGAAAATAGAATAGTGGAAAGAAAATGTAAAGCAAAGAATGGCTCGTGGTTCGCACACCTGAATTTCTTCACATCACTAATTCCACGGCCGTCGCAGAGGACCGGCAGTACCCAAAGTGTACATGCCAAGCTTGACAAATACTGCTTTTCACCATCGAAACACTCGACTGGTTGGGAACGGTCCTTCCCGTTTGTATTCAAGTTTACAAGAATGTCTCTTCCCATCCTCCCTATCTGAATCTCTCCTAGCCGCGATTTGATATTGAAAGAGCCTTATAAGTTATATTGAATTCGCCTCTTTTCTACTTTTCGCCCTTTAACTGAATTCCCAACGCCTTTCCTCCCAAAAGCCACGAATGAAGAGCAGTCATTCCATGACTGAAGACTTGGAGTAAAATAATAATAAAAAAAAGTCTCTTTCATCGTAACCGCCGTATTATCCAGTTTTTCAACCAGAGAAAAAAAAAAAATCACCCACCAACTATATTCTATTATATTTTTCCTCCAATGACTTGCATGGAAAGACCCGAAAAGGGATTTTGTTTCGCTTGGGCAACAATGATGAATGCCAGATTCGAGTATGTAAAGGGAGAACACATCATTAGAATTGCCTGTCTTTACTTACCAAGCACGTATTTCACGTTCATTCAATACGGACAGCATAGGCACACATAATCATGAATAATTTTACAACTACACATAATAACGAGGCGGCACAAAGTTACCGTTAAGTCTAATTTTTTTACTGCCATGGGACATCACGTTTTTGTAAGATTCCAGGGCGGGGGAAACCTAAGCTACCAACGCAGAAAAGTATCGAATATGATTGAATGGAACACTATTGATTAATAACTATGTAATGTATACTTTTCTATGCTTATGAGCGATGTTTTTTTGGTTCTACTTTTTCTTTCAGTGATGAGGAACGTTCCGAGTCACCAATATGAACTACATGTACTTCGAATTCTCACGTTTGAGATTTTTGACGAGGCAGTTTTCGAGAATGAACAAAGGTGTTACATCGGGTGAGCAGTCGAGAGGACCCAGAAATGACAAGAATTACATTTGAGTCAAAAAGGCACTATTTCTCGCAGATTTTATTGTTATTTCAATTATATACTACTCCTCTCTAGAGTTCCAATCACAAGAACAGACACCAGCGCGCGCGCACACACACAAACGCACACATTATATCAAACAATTGATCCCCTCTACGTGAAAGCATAATTTGCCACCGTATTATGTGAATAATGTGACATAATTAACAATAGCGAGGTACCATTTAGCTGTCGTGCCAAGACGGTCGATAAGGATAATGGGGGTAATGGCGACAAAGACGATTACGACGATGACGACGACGAAATCGATGATAATGACAACGAATAATCGCGAAGATGAAGAAAGCATTGGAATTGGAATTTAAATGTGGAGTGAAGGTTTCATGGCTCTATAATGATTGTAATGATGACGACGGCGATGAGATGGTGATAATGATGTTGGTCATTATGATGATGACGACGGCGACGACCATGAATAATGAAAACGATGAAGAGAGCATTGAATTTGAAATCGAATATGAAGAGAAGGTTTCATGGAAACGAAAAACTGGGGCCCGACGAGTAGCATTGCAGTTACTGCTCTCTAGGATAAATAAAAACAGTCGTAAGATATAGTTTCATTGTCAATTTAGAGTAAAACAGAACCTCAAATCTAAAGGGCTAGTGCCAATCAGACTGGGTTGATGAAGTTTGCTGCCGAAAACCGATAATTGTAGTTTTTCTTTCTTTCTCATTTTAACCAGGAACCTTTAGTTCAATTATAGATCGATTGAAATGACCCCCAAAGTATTTTAAAAAAAAATTATTATAACAACAACAGCAGCAGCAACAACAAAAATGATAATAATAATAATATTATTATTATTATTATTAATAATAATAATAATAATAATAATAATAATAATAATAATAATAATAATAATAATAATAATAATAATAATAATAATAATAATAATAATAATCAACTCCAGACTTGTCAAATAAAAATGGATATAACACTTTGTTTTGGACAGAGGTCTCCGGTTTAGGAATTCTTTGGCACCACGGGGTTCGTTTAAATCAATCGACAATTAAAGCAAAAGTTTTGTTTCTACTTCATTCTTCTTCCAAACTTTAAAATAAAAAAGCGATTTATCAGTTTATGGCAATATGGCAGTAAGTAGTAAGTACTACATTATAGTAATTGGAGCTTGAGGCCTTCAATCGACCAGTGACAGAAACACTTCAACTGTAAATGGCAAGGAAAACATCAGCTTTTTGGCATGGACCACGACGACGTTCTACTCTTCAAACTTGGCATTTATTAGTAAGCGGCATGTAAAGACTATGGAGATCAAGGAAAAATCCACCGTGAAGAAACGCTTTCCCCCCCTTCTCATTCTGGCAATAAAACGTTTACTTCAATGACAGATTGGAATGATCCCAACGTGAACCTATTTTCAGGCCAAGTAACCCAAATAGTTATATAGTCTCATTGTTGTAATGGAAATACTCTCAAACCAACGGAACATATTGTCCATTGCAACAATGTTAAAACAATCCCAAAATGATGTTCAGTTATCAGACCTGCAAATATGTGTGTGTGTGTGTGTGTGTGTGTGTGTGTGTGTGTGTGTGTGTGTGCACCTCGTATGATCCCAAACTTACAAATTATAAGTGTAAACTGAGTTTGGCCAGCAATGTATGATAATAGATGTTTCATTTAATGAATGCTATGATTAACAGGAAGGGAGAAGAGAGAGAGAGAGAGAGAGAGAGAGAGAGAGAGAGAGAGAGAGAGAGAGAGAGAGAGAGAGAGAGAGAGAGAGAGAGAGAAGGTAAGAGGGACATTCCAATATTCTCTTTATTTTGCGTTTTAGGATAAAAAGAGTCTCGCGGCGGTACACAGCATTAAAAACGGATGTCTCATCTTCCTATTTTATTTATAATTCCGTCTACGAAAATGTCAAATTAGAGGAGGAAAAAGAGTGTGGGGGGGGGGGGGGGGGGGGGGGGGGGGGGGGGGGTTGGTAGTGACCGTAGTCTCATTATTCATTACTGAAATGCCAGTGACACTCAAGAAACGCCCACTTCCAGAAACGTCCACCTTTCTACGCCTATTTCACCCCCCCCCCCCCCCCCCCCCCCCACCTCTCCCTCCCTTACCATCTTATTTCGATTCTGTTATGCCAGCCATCCAACAAACCTGCTAATCCCCGCCATTTCTTTCCCCAATCAATAAACCAGGCTTCATTATTCCATTCATAAATCCATCAGTGCCGGCCGCTACACACTAAACCACTCGTCCACCGTGAATTGGATAAGATCACATCCCACACTGCTATGCCAAACGCACTTTCCCCTATACATACATATTTTACATATTTAACTTCGATGGATGAAGGTAAACTTTAACCCCCCCCCCCCCCCCCCCCCCTATATAAAAAAAACAACAACACACATACACGAACCCCTGAAAAAAACTCCCCTTAAAACCGGACACTTCAAAGATATATTAGATTTCAATCTTAAAGACGAGTTAAGGGTCATCTCTCATCATTGACATACATAGTAAAATACGTTTGTACAAAATGTGAACTATTAACAGCGGTTTGTCAGTGTGCTGCAGCTTGAGTTTAACCTTATAAATTCTACGTTTCCTCATAAATTAGTTCATTTTTTAATATATTTTTTTGTGGTTAATGAGGGGGCGGATAAATTGTAAGAAACATAATGATTCATTGGTAGGATAACACCACGTATGTCACAACTGGCAACACTCATGAACATAATAATGTATGGTCTTTTTCCGGATATGAGAGCGATAATGCACATAGCCCCACACAACTCCACAGCGGCACACATTAGAAATAATATTATATTGCTTCAATGCGATATAGCAGTCCTATGTAGGCTAAACACATGAGAATGTGTACATGAAACAATGCCAGACAAAGCAAAAAGAATAGAAGAGAAGAAAAAACATCATCCAATACAATTCGATAATCAGGTTTGAGGTTCGATCCCCAGTCGGGGCAGGCTGACTGTTTTTTTGTTTGTTTGTTTTTTTTTTTTTTTTTTTTAATTGTCTTTTTCTTCTCTTAGACTTAGACCATTTTATTCTTGTACTTTTCTTCCTGCTTCATGCCCATCTTTTCTTATTCTTTAGCATGTACCAGTGCCTGCTCCCTAATTTATCACTTTGATAGTTTCTATTCAGGATAAGGTAGGTGATTTCCTGGAGACTTTGGAACTACAGTGGTGAATTCCAATAAATAGCTACACAGTACATTATCATTGTTTTGGTTCTCGAGTTATGG
>NC_088361.1:27449166-27451666 GCF_034508935.2 Berghia stephanieae | reverse complement strand
ATGAAGTGAGTAGAAAAGTGCCAGAAGACAATAGAGAATAAAAATTTTTTTCGCGGCGGTGGTGGGGTTTGAACCTGCGACCTTATTGGTACGACAACTCCGCCTGGCAGGTGAGAGCGTGGCTCTACCGTGTGAGCTATCCACGAACACAAAAATATTCGTTTCAAACCCAAAGTCATTTCTAGATCCCTCTCTCACCCACTTCTTGAGATCGCCGATTCGTTCACCACCATCGCGAAGTAATTTTGACCAGCAGTTAAGCTTAATAGCCAATATTCTCATCACAAACATATAACATAGAAACGATTGAGACATGGAGTATGCTCCGGTGTATGGGGTGAATTTTTAATTCAGAAAAGTGAGTGGAGCAGGCACTTATGTTGGTAACAACAAGATATGAAGTGAGTAGAAAAGTGCCAGAAGACAATAGAGAATAAAAATTTTTTCTACTCACTTCATATCTTGTTGTTACCAACATAAGTGCCTGCTCCACTCACTTTTCTGAATTAAAAATTCACCCCATACACCGGAGCATACTCCATGTCTCAATCGTTTCTATGTTATATGTTTGTGATGAGAATATTGGCTATTAAGCTTAACTGCTGGTCAAAATTACTTCGCGATGGTGGTGAACGAATCGGCGATCTCAAGAAGTGGGTGAGAGAGGGATCTAGAAATGACTTTGGGTTTGAAACGAATATTTTTGTGTTCGTGGATAGCTCACACGGTAGAGCCACGCTCTCACCTGCCAGGCGGAGTTGTCGTACCAATAAGGTCGCAGGTTCAAACCCACCACCGCCGCGAAAAAAATTTTTATTCTCTATTGTCTTCTGGCACTTTTCTACTCACTTCATATCTTGTTGTTACCAACATAAGTGCCTGCTCCACTCACTTTTCTGAATTAAAATTCACCCCATACACCGGAGCATACTCCATGTCTCAATCGTTTCTATGTTATATGTTTGTGATGAGAATATTGGCTATTAAGCTTAACTGCTGGTCAAAATTACTTCGCGATGGTGGTGAACGAATCGGCGATCTCAAGAAGTGGGTGAGAGAGGGATCTAGAAATGACTTTGGGTTTGAAACGAATATTTTGTGTTCGTGGATAGCTCACACGGTAGAGCCACGCTCTCACCTGCCAGGCGGAGTTGTCGTACCAATAAGGTCGCAGGTTCAAACCCCACCACCGCCGCGAAAAAAATTTTTATTCTCTATTGTCTTCTGGCACTTTTCTACTCACTTCATATCTTGTTGTTACCAACATAAGTGCCTGCTCCACTCACTTTTCTGAATTAAAAATTCACCCCATACACCGGAGCATACTCCATGTCTCAATCGTTTCTATGTTATATGTTTGTGATGAGAATATTGGCTATTAAGCTTAACTGCTGGTCAAAATTACTTCGCGATGGTGGTGACCGAATCGGCGATCTCAAGAAGTGGGTGAGAGAGGGATCTAGAAATGACTTTGGGTTTGAAACGAATATTTTTGTGTTCGTGGATAGCTCACACGGTAGAGCCACGCTCTCACCTGCCAGGCGGAGTTGTCGTACCAATAAGGTCGCAGGTTCAAACCCCACCACCGCCGCGAAAAAAAATTTTTATTCTCTATTGTCTTCTGGCACTTTTCTACTCACTTCATATCTTGTTGTTACCAACATAAGTGCCTGCTCCACTCACTTTTCTGAATTAAAAATTCACCCCATACACCGGAGCATACTCCATGTCTCAATCGTTTCTATGTTATATGTTTGTGATGAGAATATTGGCTATTAAGCTTAACTGCTGGTCAAAATTACTTCGCGATGGTGGTGAACGAATCGGCGATCTCAAGAAGTGGGTGAGAGAGGGATCTAGAAATGACTTTGGGTTTGAAACGAATATTTTTGTGTTCGTGGATAGCTCACACGGTAGAGCCACGCTCTCACCTGCCAGGCGGAGTTGTCGTACCAATAAGGTCGCAGGTTCAAACCCCACCACCGCCGCGAAAAAAAATTTTTATTCTCTATTGTCTTCTGCACTTTTCTACTCACTTCATATCTTGTTGTTACAACTAAGTGCCTGCTCCACTCACTTTTCTGAATTAAAAATTCACCCCATACACCGGAGCATACTCCATGTCTCAATCGTTCTATGTTATATGTTTGTGATGAGAATATTGGCTATTAAGCTTAACTGCTGGTCAAAATTACTTCGCGATGGTGTGAACGAATCGGCGATCTCAAGAAGTGGGTTTAGAAAAGGGATTAGAAATGACTTTGGTTTGAACGAATATTTTTTTTTGTTCGTGGGTTTCTCACACGGGAGAGCCGCCCCCCCTGCCGGCGGATTGTGTACCAATAAAGGGCGCGGTTTAAAACCCCCCCACCGCCCCCGAAAAAATTTTTTTTCTCTATTTTCTTTTGGCACTTTTCTACTATTCATATCTTTTTGTTACCAACATAAATGCCGTCCACTCACTTTTCTGAAATTAAAAAAATTTACCCCATACACCGGG
>NC_088361.1:27438537-27449066 GCF_034508935.2 Berghia stephanieae | reverse complement strand
GGGGCTGACATAGATAAATAATAAATTTAATTAAAATTAAATCTGGATCAATATAAGACAATATAAAGAAACAAAATAATAATAATAATAATAATAATAATAATAATAATAATAATAATAATAATAATAATAATAATAATTAATAATAATAATAATAATAATAATAATATAATAATATAATAAATAATAATAATAACAACAATGCCTCTATTACTTAAAGGCATTTTTTTCATTTGGTTAAATTAAACGCGCTTTCTTGAGAAAATATGATGTAGACTTGATATTGTCAAAGTTCAAAACGGTGGTCAACGAGAAGTCTACCAAGCCAAGTAGGTCGTTTATACAATTTTGTAATATAGACAACGATTATTGATTCGTAGATAAGACAGGTCAATCAGTGCTGCAAACAAACACACAGTTTCGTAATCTAACATGTACAATGTCTCTTTGTTGGAAAAATTGGACGGAACTGAGGAGGCCGGAGACAGGACCCGGAGAAGAAAGAGACGGATAGGAAATAATGAGGGAAGATGCCATCAATTATAGAATCAAAGGGCGGGGAGCGTAGCTGGTGGTGGCTTTTGGAGCATGATAGGAAAATGTTTAATAAATGGTGGTGGTGGTGGTGGTGGTGTGTGTGTGTGTGTGTGGGGGGGGGGGGGGGGGGGGGGGGGGGGGGGGGGGGGGGGGGAGGAAATAAGATGAAAAAGTGAAAGAAAAAGGGTGGGGGAGGGAATTAAGCAGTTAAACAGAAAGTGAAGAAGAAGAAGAAGAAGAAGAAGAAGAAGAAGAAGAAGAAGAAGAAGAAGAAGAAGAAGAAGAAGAAGAAGAAGAAGAAGAATAAGAAGAAATGAAAGAAAGATCATAAGTAGAAGGCAAAAAAAAAATGATCAGGGGGGTTATGTCGATAGATCTATAAATGGCATGACCTACTCATTTACGTGTAAAAAAAATTTGTAAGCTGAAAGTCTCATAAACGCTGACTCTCCTTTAAAGAAAAGGAAATGTATTGGTAATTCAGACGCTACAGGTAGTTTTTGTTAATTAAAAAGGGAGAGGGAAGAACGAAAGAGAAAAAAGTAAAAAAGGAAATGAAATAAGCAACAACAATCCTCCCCTCCCCCCCCCCCCCCCCCCCCAAAAAAAAAAAAAATAAATAAATAAATAAAATAAAATAAAATAAATTTTAAAAAAAAATTATATAACACAACTAAACAAACCCAAACAAAAAAATATAATAATAATAATAATAATAATAATATAATAATAATAATAATAATAATAATAATAATAATAATAATAATAATAATAATAATAATAATAATAATAATAATAATAATTCCGCAATTCAAAGAATCATGGAGAATATCTGGTTTTCCTCAGCTTCTCCAATAAACCTAAAATCAAATAATGCATTCGTAAATTTGGCATCTTCCATTTACTGTTTTTGGCGGCGTAGTTGGAAACGTGCAATCTGACAATCCTGCCTTGCGATCACACCGCTGTACACTGGCAAAACACTTGTACACAATTTAGGTTATATAGGTTTATACTTCATATAGAACCGATTGATTGAGATGACACAAAACTAATCAGAAAGCCTTAAATCTATGAGTCTCACGTTTGAAACGTTTTTTTTTTTTTAATCGTTGGGAATCACCTCAATCGACTCAATTTAAATGTTGTTTTCTGTCCGTAATAATAATAATAAATAATAATAATAATAATAATAATAATAATAATAATAATAATAATAATAATAATAATAATAATAATATTAGTATTAGTAGTAGTGGTAGTAGTAGTAAGTTTCTGTTGTGGTAGTGGTAATAATAATAATAATAATAATAATAATAATAATAAATAATAATAATAATAATAATAATAATAATAATAATAATAATAACAATAATAATAATAATAATAATAATAATAATAATAATAATAATAAATAATAATAATAATAATAATAATAATAATAATAATAATAATAATAATAATAATAATAATAATAATACGTTTTGTCAGTTGGGGGAAAAGTACAGTCGCATCATCAAACTCCCTCCCGCCAAAAATCCGATAATCCGTAACAACATGGCGACCGTAGACGACAGCCCAAACCAGCCACTGACCCCCTCAAGCAACGGACAAGAGGTCTAGGTCGAAGACAGATTTAGAACCATGATAATATCCGCTATTATATTAACCCAACCCCCGCCCCCCCCCCCCCCCCCCCCCCCCCCCCCCCCCCCACCAAAACACACAGACAGATTGACAGACAGACAGAAACACACACAACACACACATCATAATGTAAAATATTGATATCAACCATCCAGTTCTTGGCTTTTCAATTCCGGTGTTTTGGTTGGCTCTATAGCTGACGTTATCTAAAATTCTCCCTCTCTCTCTCTCTCCTCTCTCTCTCTCTCTCTCTCTCTCTCTCTCTCCCCTCCTCCAATGACAACCGTCTTCCGCACATGAAAGACACCCACAACTAAGCCTCCATGGTAAATATTGATGTAAATATTCAGTTTGAATAGTTTTGTTACAATAATTGATTCTCGTTTCGTTTTGCTCATTCGAAAATGGTTGAAGTTACTATCCTCTTTATTGTGCGGCTATGTGGACTAGTGGTATGACACTCGCTTTTGGATCGGAAGGTCCTGGACTCGAGCATCGCTCGGCGCATAGTTGAGTCCTTGGAAATAGTTTTTACTCACATTCTCCCACTGTTCTCAGGCGTAAAATGAGTAAAAAATTGTAATATCACCTAATAGGCGTCGTGTCTCGTTCTATATGTTACGTGTTGCTGATGGTCAGCCTCGAGCATGTTTAGTGGATATTGCGCTATATAAAAGCTCAATTTTTAATTATTTTTTAAAATTGGAAAAATAGCCAAAACCGAATTTTGAACTACAGTCTTGTTTGAGCTTCTTTTGTCGCTACATTGGTGGACTGAAACAAATCTTTGAAAGTCAACAGATTCAGTGACGAAAGAAGAAGGAAGGGGGGAAAAGGAAGGGAGGAAGGTAACAAATATGGAAAGAAGTGATGAAAGGTGGAAAGAAGGAAGGCAACATCAAGGAAGGAGGGAAGAAAGGAAGGAATGAAAGGGGGAGGAGGAGAAAAAGAAGAAGAAGAGAAAGGAAGGAAGAAAGAGATAGATAAATATAAAGAAACAAATAGATAAATATATGGATGGGTAGATAGATGGGAGAGAGAGAGAAAGAAAGAGAGAGAGAGAGAGAGAGAGAGAGAGAGAGAGAGAGAGAGAGAGAGAGAGAGAGAGAGAACAATTCAAAGATGAGAAAAAGAAAGAAGTGGAGCCCAGGCCAGGCCGAAAACATCGTAAAAAATGTCACAAGAAAGGTGAAGCTACAAAAGCTTTGGTAATACAGAACATGAAGGGGAATAGGGAGAAACCATAAAACAAGGAGAGGAAGAAGGGATGGAAAGTGGCGGCAAGGGGGGAAAGAGGAGGTGGAGAGGTTGGGGGAGGGGGGGGGGGGGGGGGGGGGGGGAGAGAGATGATGAAACAAAACTGGACTTGGTGGGAGGGAGATGGAAATACAAGCCGTCGCAAATTCCAAATACATATTATTTCAATGACCATCACTGTTGGAAGAAAAAACAACACACTCACATGTTTTTCCAATTTTGGGCAGGAAACTCTTCCTTCTAATGTCGTCTCAAACCTCGTACTTTAGGGCCATTTTAATAAATCGATATTAGAGTTTTTATTTTGTTTGTTTTGTTTTGTTTTTTTTCAGAGTACCAAAGTATGGCAACTCTTTGGATTGCATATGAAAAATATAGAATTGGTACATTTTAGTCTTAAATACCATTTTCATGAAATCGTGACGCCAAAATTGTATCGAATCATTTACCCATTTTACCATGATTACATCATTGAATCGAACCAAAGCCTTCGTTAGCTTACAGTTCGTACTTCCCTGAGAATCACGACACAATCCAAGGCGACGACCAGGAAAAAAATAATAAAAATTTTAAAATGGGATCATTTGTTAGCTTGAGCACTAGAGGTCTACTGATAACAACGCAGTTTTCACCTTTTTGGTGATCATCGCTGAGGATTGTGACGTAAAGTTTTATTTTTTAAAGCAGTGTTAGGCGACAACGAGGGCTTCAAAGTATTCTTTCAGGAGACCCCGTCAATAACCAGGCAGATGAATTGATGAATATTGAGCCCTAGTCACCTCCCCCTACCCCCACCCCCTGAAATTCAGAGAGAGAGAGAGAGAGAGAGAGAGAGAGAGAGAGAGAGAGAGAGAGAGAGAGAGAGAGAGAGAGAGAGAGAGAGAGAGGTTTGGCTATAAATAAAAACCTGCATATTGTTATGATACGAAATATTATATTACATTCATCGCTGATCTCAGATAGGATTCAGTAGCATTTGGTTGAGATTTTCGAGAATGACTTGTAGAGCCCATTTGATTACATTGAATTGTTATCGCGAAAAGGGGGCCGCGGAACGGATGAACTCAACAAATCAGACTCACAAATCTCTTCAATGCTTCTGAATTCCATGAGATTAAAGTTGAATAACGCATATACGTCACATTATGCAAGATATAACTTTTTAAACACACAGAAAACACCGCCCCCTCCCCCCCCCTTCTCTCTCCCTCCCTCTCTCTCTCTCTCTCTCTCTCTCTCTCTCTCTCTCTCTCTCTCTCTCTCTCTCTCTCTCTCCAGACTCTGGACATCTCGTGTGATAGATGTACTTTTAAAACATGCAAAACAAACAAATAAACAAACAAACACACACACGCACACACACACACATGCATGTGATTCAAATGCAAAAACTTTGATATACTAACGCCCGCTGTGTGGTTAGTCTACTTTTACATGGCTAAAACAATCCAAAGTTTACTCACAACAAAATAAATATATCAAAATCTCGTCATCATAATCATCACCATCAATCCCCCCCCCCTCACACACACACACACACACACACACACACACACACACGAAATTCCCACCTTCATTTAAAATAAAAATAATACATACAAAAAAACAACAACAAAAAAACAAAAAAAAAAACAAAAAAACAAAAAACAACAAAAAACAGAATAAACACTCATCACTCATCCAAACCATCAACCTTTGAATACAAACTGGAAAGCATTGGATAATGACTCTAAGCACAATGATACTAATAATCAACAACAGCAATTATTAGAAACAATAACAGAATCTTTGTCCCTCACTCCACAGCTTCCAGCTCGAGCCTAGTTCCCCCGTCGTTGCAGCAGGCTGGTGTTTCATAATGGAAAAGGAACAAAAAGACACACAATATCTATGGATGAATGCACACAATTGTACAAAATCATCACTGCCGCCATTGCCATCTAATCGTCCTTTCCTAAACTGATAAAACATTTTTTATAGACCTGTAAATGAGCTCTATAAAAATTGACTGAAACTCTTCGACAAACTGAAGATTCAATTATTTTTCTTTTTAAATAAGGGCATCATTGGAGAGGAGAGTGATAAATACAATATATCAAAATAGTGGGTGTTATTTCTTACTGGAAGTATGACTGCCATAATTTGATGTAGAAGGAATGCTAAATAAGCATGTCATTCATATAGGTAAAGATGACTTCATCAAAGTCATATTCCTGCCTCTGGAATTTTTTTGACATAGAAAAATAATCACCATTATCATCTTTAACTTCTAGCCATGACCAATTGAATTTATTCCTCACCACGGGACTCGCATCTTTATCGATGCTCGACAAGTCTGAATTGCGATCCACGAACAGCTCAGCCATTGTGAGAACATTAGAATAATGTAGCAATGAGCAAACTTGATTTTCAATCAGTAAATGACAGAGAAAAAAAAACTTAAATAAATATGACTTCTGGCCAATACACTGAATTATTAAGTAGAAGTGAATTATCAAGAAGAAACTTCGGCAGGCGTAGCGGAAAAATTCAAGGAATCGAAATGAAGGTAAATCGCCACAAAACAGCAAGCTCGCTTGGGCTTGAGCAAAACAATGCCAAAAAACGTCCTGATTTGCACGGGAATTAATTAGGCTACTTACCATTGTTCCTTATGATCAGGTACTCAATCAGCGAAGAAACGGTCAACCAGTTTGTTTACAACGTGAGGCAATCGAAATGTGCTTGTAGCAATCTATCCTACCTTTCGATTTGAAGATGTCTACATAACGGACTTGCGGCATTCGCAATTTACTTTATCATAGTTTTGAGACTCGAAGGGTAAATGTGGTCAATTTTGGCTTAGATGAAACAGTGAAATTTATCGCTCGGTGGCTCAGTTAAAATTGGCTACAGTTGGGATCACGACGGATTGGAAAGTGAAAAAATAATTTAACGAAGGATGTGTGAAAATACCCAGGGAAGTGTTCAGACACGCCTTTTATAAAAAGCGTCGCTTTGTCTTGGCAATATATACATCGTTAATATAAACGGTCCCCATGAGCCATGCGTAGCGCTGTGGAACACTCCTAATTATTTTACGGTCATTCTCGACTACGATTTGTGAATTCTTTCTTTCTTTCTTTCCTTTTTTAAATATTTGAATTTGACAAATTGACTGATTTCAGTTAATTGACTGAGAATTTACAGGTCTATTTTTAAAAAAATAACTGTGGCCTGAAAACTTTCTAACATCGATCATTAATAGATGGCTGCTAACTTGTCAAAGTCGGCAATATGACTAAACTTCAACAAAGTGTTTGTTCAGATTTTATTAATTAATTAATTAATTTTTTTTTTGAACGACTTGGGGCGGAGGCATTTTAATCGATCTATATTTCAAGTATACGTTTGTATTTCCCGGGAAAGGGGGGGGGGGGGGGGGGGGGCATTAAAGAAATGCATTTTCTCAGTGAGCAGCGGTTTTAATCGCCCATAACTACCCGTCAACCAGTCCCGTTCATTCTTCAAAAATTATTGGATCGTCCAATTAAGGCCTTGGCTCAGATTTACCTAAGTCTTGATCTGATCTACAATGAAAATTATACAATTTAACACACACACACACACACACACACACACTCTCTCTCTCTCTCTCTCTCTCTCTCTCTCTCTCTTTCTCTCTCTGACACAAACTCACAAACATGTTATCAGCCCAACTAGCTATCAATGTCAAGGCAAACCCTCTATTCGCCAAAACCAATTCAGTCTAACGTTACATCTCTCCTATCACTAACAACCATTATTACTTCTACTATTACCGACACTAGATTATTTTATTTTATTTTATTTATTTCTTTTCTTACTCCCCCCCCCCCCCCCACCCTCCTATAACTCCTAACTGAATTGGGAATCAAGCTCTGACAAAACATCCTAAAAAATTGGCCATAAAATATTTACGTCACGACATATCGATAGATTATAAATACCCCCACCCTCCCCCCACCCCCCACAAACTGCTCTTATGACTTCTTATTACTTTCGAACTCAGCTTCCTGAAGTCTCAGGGCTACGAGATTCTGACAACTTGGGGATTATCTTAATCGTTTATATATAAAAGTTCAAACATATTCTCGACAAAATAAACAAAAAAAAAAAACAAAACAAAACAAAATAATAATAATAAAGTTGTTTTGTCAGCGTGCGGCAAAGCGGCTCCGGCTGTTGTAGTGATTTATACAGAGGGTATAAAAGACCCGGTTATTACATCATCGATTTTTATTCATATCGCCTCCATTCAGCTACTCGCTCTACACACCCCCAATGGTTTGCTCACCCACAGCGCCATCTGCAAACACCAAGAACTCCTCACCCACACACAGACGAATGACGTTAACCCATCTGCGTTCGACAGTTCAAAACTTACTGTTTTGTTTTCTTTGTTTTGTTTCATTTTTTTTTTTTTAGTTTACTCTTTAATCGTGACCTATCTACGTGCGTATAGTTGCACGTCTGATAACCAAACGCAATTGTGGACTTGATTTAACATAATTATGTCGGACGATATTAACTGCGTTGGTTTGAGAGTATTTCCACGGCAACGATGAGACCATAACAATTTGAGTTATCAGACCTGAAAATAAGTACACGTAGATCGTGGCCCTTGATATTTAAAAAAAACTCTCTCTCTCTCTCTCTCTCTCTCTCTCTCTCTCTCTCTCTCTCTCTCTCTCTCTCTCTCTCTCTCTCTCTCTCTCATGACAGAATGTGAACATATGAGCTTGACAAATTATGAGATTGCCCGCGTGTCTTTAAAAGCGTCCAACTAACGGGAGAAATTACAATTTGATCAGGTTAGAGTAAATTCGAACCACGAGCCTAAAGACTTAAAATTGTTCGGGCTTCTAACTTAAAGGTGGCTTTTTGATTTTCATTGATTTTTATACCAAGCTACACATACCAAAATATAAATATTTAAATTACAAATAATGAATAAATATAAAAATATATATAGCGCGCGCGCGCACACACACACACACACACACACACACCGCCCCACACACAAATATATAACTGAGAAAACCAACCAAGCAGACTGATACAGTCATGACATAATATAATAAGCGGTTCATCATTGACAATTACTACCCCCAACTCCCATCCCCTCCCCCACAACTTCTCAAACATTTCCCCTGTCATCTCAACGCAATAGGCGTCGACGGAAAAGGCTACACGATGGCTTTCAAACTCTTATCTACTTAGTGCAATTTACTAAAATTGAACTGATTATTCCCCCACCCTTTACCCCATTACCCCCCCCCCCTCTCTCTCTCTCTCTCTCTCTCTCTCTCTCTCTCTCTCTCTCTCTCTCTCTCTCTCTCTCTCCTTCGTACAAATCAATGAGTTATAATTCGCGTCATTAATTCCAAGGATAACAAGCCCCTTTTCCCTTGTTACTGCTGCTGCTGCCGCCGATAATGTTTCTGTTGTTCTTAGTGCGCCCACCATTTTGGATGCTCATTGTTGTTCATAAGCACAATATGTTTGTCATCATCATTATCATCATCGTCGTCGTCTTCATCGTCATTATCATCACTATGACTACTGTTAGTATGGCTGTTACTACTAATACTACTACTATTATATTACCATTATTAAAATAGGAACTCTGTACGATAACAGACAAAATCCGAATAATTGCAACAAAATGTTATACAAGAGACATGAAAAATTAGTACAAAGGTCACATGTCAAGACAGCCTCTGAAAACGTCTCGCTGGGGGACCGTTGTTAATATCACCGCTGATATAACCGCATTTTTAACTTCTTTTTTTTTCTACCATAGTCAATGTGAATCATGATTCAACCATTCCCAAAAAGCTGGCAAATTAATTCACTTCACACCAACCTTGCAGAACAAGTCGCATGTTAGACTCCAGTTCGAACCTGCATTCTTAACACCTTCTATTTGAAACTTTTCACACAGCATTTTTCTTCCTCATCTTGCAAACAACGCCCGTTTCCCATGTTTTGTCCTTTAAGAGCATAATATCTACAATGGCTATGACGGGCCTTGTGGGGGCGGGGGTAGGGGGTATTCAGTAGGGTAGAATAAAAAGCAAGTCACAAGAGACTGCAGATCGAAACGGGTGATCGATATTATGTGATTGGCGCTTTGGGACAAAGCTGGACGTTACGTTCCGCGTCTCTTTGTAATCCGTTTCCATTTGCCGGAGCTGCCACCGCCGTCTACCCACCAGTAATTCAATCTGTTCGTCCTTTTATTCACTCATCCATCAATTCATCTCACGACCCATTCATCTATCCATCCAACCTTGCATCCATCCATTTCCACGTTTGTTTGTCCACCCGACTATCGATTTGACGATTTAGTGATCCAAAATTCACCCAACTATAATCCATCAAGCAATTAATCGAACAACCAATCCATCCATTCATCCATTGAGAACGATTCACGATCTATAAGTGCATCCCTCGATTCCTCAGTCTACCCGTCCACCCTTCCATTGATATAACGATTTTACAATCTTTCGGTCTATCCTTTCCCCCGTGTGTCCATCCGTGAATCCATCCATCCACAGATACAAAGATCAAACGATCTATACGTCCATCTATCCATTCCCCCGTTTGTTCATCCGTCCACTCATCCATCCATTGATATAACACGCTAACGATCTGTCAGTCCACCCTTCCATCCGTAGTCTGTCCGTCCAACAATCCATCCGTCCACCCATCTGTCTGTACTCAGCCATCGATTCAAAGATCCATCCACCATCGATTCAACGGTGCATCCGGTCCATCCGTCAGTCCGTCCATCCAACATCCATCCATCTAACAATCCACCCGTCTCAACGCATATTACAGTACTCTTTGTTTTAAAACATCACATTGCGTCAATAACAGACAAGCCTTTGTCTGTGATTGAAGGCTTATCTGGTTGATTCAATTCAGGGAAAGCATATTGATTGGTATGAATGAAATTGCCATAACCAGCACCCCATCCCGTTCCAACAACCAACTCTCACCAACACCTATACTGTAAACCTGCTGGGAGATCATTCACTACATATAGACGAAAAAGGAAACCG
>NC_088361.1:27421037-27433537 GCF_034508935.2 Berghia stephanieae | reverse complement strand
AAAGTATTCTGGATGATGACATTGACAGTTCAATATGGGTACACCAGACAATTTGAATATTTCTCACCTATCTTTGACCAGATATCAGTATCACCTTTGTATGAGAAACGTGATGATTTTGAATACCGACTCAGCCGGCGCGATTGGGGCCATCCCAATATACAGTATTTAATTATCGGCGGTGCACAAAAATTGAGATCAAGATAACGAGCCAAAACCAGGCAATTGGGGGGAGTGGGGGGGGGGGGGGGGGGGTATAGCAGTTTTACAACTATACGGATATCTCGAACGAATGGGGTTAGCCTCGATAGATTTGATAATCCGTGCTGCACTGTAGTTGAGATCGAGATAACGTGCTTAAACTAGGCGACGTGGCGGTTATTTGGACCCATGTATGCCTAGGGTATTAGATGGACCGATTTGGGGGGGGGGGGGGGGGGGGGGGGGGGGGGGGGGGCTATCATCGCTCTTCTTCCTCCGACCTTCTCCTTCTTCCGGTGGCCTCGGTCACGTGATTTCCGTTGCATTATATCAAACAAATCTCTCTCTCTCTCTCTCTCTCTCTCTCTCTCTCTCTCTCTCTCTCTCTCTCTCTCTCTTGAACACTATTAATTTCACTAATTACAATGCTCTTGTTTATCAAGCCTATAACCAGTATACTGCATCATAACAGAATCACACGTTTCCCCCATCCTAACTGCTAATTAGTTTTAATATGTTAATAAACTATGTAGTAATATATGCTTCCAATGTGTACGTGCAAAATACTCATAATTTACAGTAACATGAATTATTCTAACAGTAACAGCATTCTGGATCAAGCGTATTCGCCTATGCTGTAGGCGACAAAACCGGTGAGCAATGAGATGTGTTTCGGTTAGACCACCGTATGTCATTTGTCATTAACAAAATAAAATAAAATAACTATAAATAAATTTATAAATAAATTAGACAGCCCCTTTTGGTGCAAATATTCTTTTGACAAAGAATATACTATACAATAGAAGTATATTTTCGTTATCAGTCTGTCTTTTTAATGCGGGCACTGTGATCTTTTCGAGTAAGATCTTACACTATTTCAAAACATCATAACAGGACAGATAAGTCGTGACATCACACCTTTAAAAAAAGCTTTTATATAGCGCAATACCCACTAGACGTGCTCTAAAAGTTTAACAAAGCGCTTCTACTCTTCTGGTTCAAAACTCCTAGGAAGTGTGTATGAAACCAATCCTTCAAAGGAATAATAATGAATGGGTTAAATATTGAATTATAAGGTGACTATTTTCGTAGTATGATGTATAGGCATATTCATCATCGGGATTACAGGGCGTGTGTAAACGAGCGAGGATGGATGATCTTTATTGACGACCAGCATAATTTAGACTAGAATATAAGATGCCATCACCCTGAAACCAGAAGATCATTTACATAATTTAAGTATCCAGTCCTCCGGAAGATTGGTTTTACACTTCCAATGAGATTGGAACATTTTTTTTTTGAAACATTACATTTTGTCCCCCTTTTTTCCACACACCAAGCGATAATAATAAATAACCAACAACAACGATGACGTTATCAACAATAAAAATGATGATGATAATAATAATAATAAATATTAAGAACAACAACAATAATAAATAATAACAACAACAACAACAACAACAACAACAACAACAACAACAACAATAATAATAATAATAATAATAATAATAATAATAATAATAATAATAATAATAATAATAATAATAATAATAATAATAATATCGTCGAATAAAGGAATCCTAGATAGAACCTATCCAATCAGCCTGAGGACCCCGACCAACTGCGAACACAAAGAGAGCATAGCAAACTACCACCACGTTCGTTGAACATCAGAGTCAGCGCATTGAACGCTTGTGTTACCAGGTAACAACTGAACTTAGGTAAACTCTGCCGAAAGAAAATATTAGCTATATAGATGTAAAACAGCGATAACTGGGTGACGGTGTCAAGCTGACGTCCGATTGTTAAACAGTAGAAATATTAAATCTATTTACAGGCGAGGTTTCGAGATTACTGGGACCTAAGTTCGTATCTGTCTAACGACATCCTGCTGGAAACGCTGAAGTACGCAGGATTGGTCTGTTAAAATGAAGAAGAAACTATGATTTTGAGGCAAATTCACTCTCGCCGTTACAGGGTTTTTTTTTTTTAATTTTAAAAAAGCACATTATTCACACTAGCTGCACACACACACACACACACACACAAACACACACACACACACACACAAACACACACTCTTTCATATTAACGTCTAAAATAAAATTAATTATCATTAATTCACGACTCCTCCCCCAAAACCATTAATTTCAATTCTTTTGTCTCAAGATAACACGTGCAGACTAACATTTTACTTTTATTAAGATCTCCATTAACCCTTTAACGGTAGGACTAAACTTATTTCATACAGTTCATTCATCCATTATCGCAATAAATCCTGGTCCCGACATTGTGTCATTGGCTAAGGCAATTAACATACATTACCCCACTTGACTCGGGTGTGAATGAGATTCTGGTTATATGCAGTTGGAAAATCGGGAATATCGTTCCACACAGCCGAACTATTATGAAAAGCATTGAGTACGGTACATTCATATTTAATCATTTATCTTTTTTTTTTTTAGTTTGGAGTTCACATCGCTCTGCCACTGACAGTAACAAACAAAAGAATCGGTCTTGAATTCAATGGGGAAAAAAATAATGGGTATCAATAAACATATGCATGATTTCCATCCTAATACTTTCTTAAACGTCGTTTGAAAATGCTAAAGATTATGTGCAGTGTACATGTGGTGCAATTTGGTCGTGTACTTATCTTGTGTAAAATAAACATATCGCAATGATTTCCTTTACAAACGTTGATCAAATAATCTAAATTATGGATGAAAAAGAAAATATATATAATCGAATTTGGTTAAATGTGGTCCCCAAAAATCGGTATAATATACAGCCGATATTATCTCAATACGCGGGAATCCAGGGGATGAAAACAAACCGCTTCCAAGTCGACAGGAACTACAGTTTGAATGAAGGATCGGTTACTGCTTTCTTGATGAAAACTATGGTGTTGTCAGCTTAGAGTAAACTGGAATTCCGCTAGCAAAGAGTTAACCTGGCTCGTGTGGTGGACACATTATGTACATTTACGTATGCGTATGTATATAATATAAATGTAGCACATGAGCACGTGACCAGACTATAATTAGGGAGAGCTTGTTAATTACACCATTATCGGGCCCCGCTGGAGCGAGTCGATAACGACGGGCATATTGTTGGTTAATACACGATATACATACAATACACCACACTATATACAAACCACACACGCAGAGAGAGAGAGAGAGAGAGAGAGAGAGAGAGAGAGAGAGAGAGAGAGAGAGAGAGAGAGAGAGAGAGAGAAGTATTCTATTTAATAGTAGAAAACTATAATCAAAGTTATTCACATTTATTAAGTGTACCTCAACGGTTCTGTCACAAACAAGGCAAACTGCAAAACAGCTTTTCTGTCACAGACAAGGCAAACTGCAAAACAGCTTACCCAATCGCCTCTAAACAGGACGCCGTTTATCATTAAAAACTTTGAGCTTTGATTAAACTAATACTAAAAGGTTACCTAAAAGACCCCCCAAAAATTATAGGCCCGAGCGAGGGACTAAACCAATTCCACTAGCGTATGAACTGGTGTATTCTGGTTTTACTGTTAACTTCACAACATAGCTATACACATCAGTCCAAATTTTCAACAAAAACAAAAAACAAACTAATAAATCTCTTCAAGTAAAGTAACCCAACTTTGCACAGCACACACAACACAGACGAATAAGTGGTCCTGATCGCCCATTAATCACAATGAGGGGCGTATGCTGATATGAACAAACTACCACTATTAAAATCAGTACCGTCATCATCACCAAACACCAACACCACACCATTATTATGGTTGTCACCGCCATCATTATCACACGACCACCATCATCACCACCGAAACATTCAACATTATCATCATCACCACCACATCCAACAAGATCGTCATCATCATAATTAATATCATCACCCCAACAGCCAACAAGATGATGATGGTGATTATCATCATCATTATTAATATCACCGCCATCACCACAAGCATCATCATCATAACCATCATCAAATCTACTATGAAAGGTGTGTGTCTGTATTCAATAATTACAAACTCATAACAATTGCATTTTTTTTTGTTTTGTTTGTTGCTTTAGGTCTCTTCCAACACAATTGAGGTTATATGAGAGACCGCTGAAACAAAAAAAAAAAAAAAGCAATCTAACAAAAATAGTACAAATGTAAATCAAAATCATAACCTAAAGATATCAATATCATAAGCTAAATTATAAATAACCAAGAACAAACAGGCAGAAGATTTACAGAAAAAATAATATCCCCTGTCAAAAATACAATCACAAACCAAAGAAGCAGGATAGGCTAGTAAAGTAAAGAGAAGAAGAAACGACATCACTATCGGATCGTACACCCATGCGAACATCATAGGTATATGATTCAAGGGTGATGCTCCCATCCAACCACCCGCATAACAATTGCATGTCAACTACTTTTAACACGATGGAGATCAAAGTAGATCAAAGTTTTCCTATTATGAAAAGGGACTCTACTGCTTCATCCTACTGATAACATGCCTTCCTCTCATTTTGGAAAAACAACTTATTAACGAGTCCTGAACCCAAAGATTCTCTTAGAGTAGTTAATAACAGAGACTATTTTATTCATTAATATCTTGATAGTGCAATGTATATTGAAAATTGTGATCGCAATAAAAGAAACAGCAGCAACGCCACTACAATTACTACTACTACTAACAATAATAATAATAATAATAATAATAATAACAAGAGAGTTTCTCTGATGTTTACAACTATTTGTTGGTGTTATTATGCTAGCAATAGCTGGACTGTGAACATGTGTCAGAACGGCACGACAGAGGAGATAACATATATGTATATGTCTAAAATGATGATAAACACGAGTACGTCACCAACAAACACACACACACACACACACACACACACACACACACACACACACACACTAGTTAAGTCAGGCCTTGTGTGTGGCTGTTGTTCTCCAAATGATGAGACCTTGGGAATTGTTATGAAATGGACAATTTTATGAGTGAGTATACAGAGACGCCAAGTTTCAATTTGATTCACAGGAATTTCAATGCCGAAAGAGGAATTTTCGCACACACACAAAAAAGGGAATTGGGATGGTATTTGATATTGTTTTAATATTGTATAGATCGTAATAGATAACTGATTAGAACTACATTATGATATATAAACACATTGCCAAATACAACCCCTATGTTTCCTTATTTCAAATGAAGTAAAGTTCCAAAACCTAATGGTAGTGATTGTAGTAATGATGGTAGTGAGGATGATGTTGTGTTGGTGGTTGTAGTAGTAGTAGTAGTAGTAGTAGTAGTAGTAGTAGTAGTAGTAGTAGTAGTAGTAGTAGTAGTAGTAGTAGTAGTAGTAGTAGTAGTAGTTATAATAATAATAAATGGCATTTATCTAGCGCTTTACCCCGTTGTCACAGGCTCTAAGCGCTTTACAGTGATATAAAACAAAACATATTACAGTGAGACAAGTGTGAAGGAAACGTGATACGAATTCAATTTAACAACAACAAAATATGAAAATAATATTGCAACATTATGACGTAAAAAGATAAAACTTTAAGCGAGATTTGAACGTTGTCAACGAATCCGAGCATCTCACGTGTGATGGGAGAGAGTTCCAAAAATGGGGGGCCGAAAATTGAAAAGACTGTTCACCTATTTTACGCAATGGCTTAGGTTTGACAAGGATTGACTGGTCATTGCTTGACCTCAAGTTTTTATTGGGGACATATATGCTTAGGTCTTTAATATAAGAGGGACTATTCGTGCTCAGGGATTTGTAGACAACAGTACAAATCTTAAAGGCAACTCTTTTTTTCCACAGGAAGCCAATGTAACTCACGGAGACGAAGAGTTGCTGACGGGTATTTTTTGTTATTGCGTACAATGAGCATTAGTGCGGGGCGGTCCTTGGCAAGCTTAAGGACCACGGTCCTACGGTCCTTGGGAAATGAAGACCGCAAGGACCGGTCCTAGGACCGGTCCTTTTCGACATTGAACATTCCTGAGAGACTGTTGGAAATTCGAACCGGTTTGACCTTTGAGAGCGTGGGATCGTTCATTCTTGAACCGTTAAAGACCGCTACACGATGAAAACCGTGGCCTACAGGAGTAAAACACACGGAGTAGTCACACTCATTTCAAATTGTAACCTAATTAGAGAAGAGGGGTGATGCCTTCTTTATTTGCTCACCGTACTTCATTGTTACTTCAATAATTTAATAAAATTTGAAATTTATCCCCATTAACGGAGATAATGGCATCGCCCAAGGCGTTGATCGAGTTGTTCGTGGCGTTGATAGACACACGCAACTCCTACCCCCCCCCCCTCCCCACACACACACATTAGAGGGCAGCGAGCATTGAAGAGTAAGAGAGAGACGTGAAGTTATAATAAGAGGGGGTGGATGAGGTGATAAGAGGGGTCGATGGTGACTTTTCGCCAGATCTAACAAACTCAGCTACCCATTCATTGCTGAGTAGACAGGGATTTAGAAAAAAATCGACTGCACCCGGGATCGATCTCTGGCCCTTTGCGTATAAAGAGAGTGCTCTATCAACTGAGCTATCGGGGTCCCCAAATATTCTATTGGACTTTTTTAAAATTCAGACGTTATAACTGGGTTTTTTGGAAGGAAGAAACTAATGAAACTCATATTATTTGATTAGTAAAAACACCAAACGAAATTTTAATATTATTGTATTATTTTAAATGACAACACTGCGATAGAAAGGAGTGGTGACAAGAGATGGACAAAAGAAAACAAAAAATCGGATTTGCTACTTGCTAGGTTCGACACACACACACACACACACACACATCTTTTGTAGTCACATACATTTCAAACAATAACCCATTAGAGAAGAGGGGTCATGCCTTCACCATAGATCATTGTCATTGCGATCATTATGGTGTAGTAAATTTTGAAATTTACCCCGTATAATGGAATCGTCCAGGCGTGCGCCTCCTGTTCCCCCATCTCACACACGAAAGGGCGGTTTGCGGAGTGGAGGTTGGTGGTCGTCTGCCTGTATGGTCGTCTGTGTCGTTTAGTGTATGGCAAAGGGGGGTGGGTGCAATTAATTAAGTGGGATGGGTGGTGATTGGTGGAAGATAGGCAACCGAAGCAACGAATCGCTGGGGAAGTAGTAGGCTATGGCGCGAGACCGTAGGACCGTGGATAGCTCACACGGTAGAGCCACGCTCTCACCTGCCAGGCGGAGTTGTCGTACCAATAAGGTCGCAGGTTCAAACCCCACCACCGCCGCGAAAAAATTTTTTATTCTCTATTGTCTTCTGGCACTTTTCTACTCACTTCATATCTTGTTGTTACCAACACAAGTGCCTGTTCCACTCACTTTTCTGAATTAAAAATTCACCCCATACACCGGAGCATACTCAATGTCTCAATCGTTTCTATGTTATATGTTTGTGATGAGAATATTGGCTATTAAGCTTAACTGCTGGTCAAAATTACTTCGCGATGGTGGTGAACGAATCGGCGATCTCAAGAAGTGGGTGAGAGAGGGATCTAGAAATGACTTTGGGTTTGAAACGAATATTTTTGTGTTCGTGGATAGCTCACACGGTAGAGCCACGCTCTCACCTGCCAGGCGGAGTTGTCGTACCAATAAGGTCGCAGGTTCAAACCCCACCACCGCCGCGAAAATTGTTTTTATTCTCTATTGTCTTCTGGCACTTTTCTATTCACTTCATATCTTGTTGTTACCAACATAAGTGCCTGCTCCACTCACTTTTCTGAATTAAAAATAAACCCCATACACCGGAGCATACTCAATGTCTCAATCGTTTCTATGTTATATGTTTGTGATGAGAATATTGGCTATTAAGCTTAACTGCTGGTCAAAATTACTTCGCGATGGTGGTGAACGAATCGGCGATCTCAAGAAGTGGGTGAGAGAGGGATCTAGAAATGACTTTGGGTTTGAAACGAATATTTTTGTGTTCGTGGATAGCTCACACGGTAGAGCCACGCTCTCACCTGCCAGGCGGAGTTGTCGTACCAATAAGGTCGCAGGTTCAAACCCCACCACCGCCGCGAAAAATTTTTTTATTCTCTATTGTCTTCTGGCACTTTTCTACTCACTTCATATCTTGTTGTTACCAACATAAGTGCCTGCTCCACTCACTTTTCTGAATTAAAAATTCACCCCATACACCGGAGCATACTCAATGTCTCAATCGTTTCTATGTTATATGTTTGTGATGAGAATATTGGCTATTAAGCTTAACTGCTGGTCAAAATTACTTCGCGATGGTGGTGAACGAATCGGCGATCTCAAGAAGTGGGTGAGAGAGGGATCTAGAAATGACTTTGGGTTTGAAACGAATATTTTTGTGTTCGTGGATAGCTCACACGGTAGAGCCACGCTCTCACCTGCCAGGCGGAGTTGTCGTACCAATAAGGTCGCAGGTTCAAACCCCACCACCGCCGCGAAAATTTTTTTTATTCTCTATTGTCTTCTGGCACTTTTCTACTCACTTCATATCTTGTTGTTACCAACGTAAGTGCCTGCTCCACTCACTTTTCTGAATTAAAAATTCACCCCATACACCGGAGCATACTCAATGTCTCAATCGTTTCTATGTTATATGTTTGTGATGAGAATATTGGCTATTAAGCTTAACTGATGGCTTCGCGATGGTGGTGAACGAATCGGCGATCTCAAGAAGTGGGTGAGAGAGGGATCTAGAAATGACTTTGGGTTTGAAACGAATATTTTTGTGTTCGTGGATAGCTCACACGGTAGAGCCACGCTCTCACCTGCCAGGCGGAGTTGTCGTACCAATAAGGTCGCAGGTTCAAACCCCACCACCGCCGCGAAAAATTTTTTTATTCTCATTGTCTTCTGGCACTTTTCTACTCACTTCATATCTTGTTGTGACCGTGGTCCTTGCAAGGACCGCCCCGCACTAGTTGAAAGGTGATAAGAATTGAGGACCGGCGCCGGTCTTCCCCTCTGGGACCGGTCTTCGGTTCACAGCTAAAAGACCGTCGGACCGCGGTCCAGACCGGTCTTCAGCGCGGCACTAATGAGCATGGCTGCGTTATTTTGAGCAACCTGAAGTTTGCTAATTTTGTCTTTAGCTAAATTCCCCCAAAGGGAGTTACAATAGTCCAATTTAGATAAAACCAGGGAATTAATTAAAAGTTCTGCTATAAGCTTCCGTATTAAATTACGAATTTTGCTTATTTTTTTTCATTTCTATGTACATAGATTGTATGGTGTTATTCACGTGACGTCATGGAAAGGTCTTTATCAATGATGACGCCAAAGTTTTTTGCTTTATTTGAAAATTCTATTGTGCTATTTCCGAGAGTAATAGGTGATTTATTTGCCTGTTTAAGGATACTCGGCCTTCCACACATTAAAATCTCAGTTTTACTATCATTTAATATTAACTTATTAAGGTACATCCAAGATTTAATCTCATTAAAACAGCTCGTGATGCCAATATGATGATGACGATATGATAATGGCTGTTTTAATAGTAGTAGTAGTAGTGATGATGTGGTGGTGGTGGTTGTAGTCGTAGTAGTGACAGTGGTTGTAGTAGTAGTGTTGGTGGTTGCAGTATTAATGATGATGCGGTGGTGGTTTTTGTATTAGTAGTGGTTGTGATGATGATGTGGTGGTGGTGGTTGTAGTAGTAGTGGTAATGATAATGATGTGGGGGTGGCGGTTGAAGTAGTAGTGGTAGTGAGATGTGGTGGTGGTGGTGGTGGTTGTAGTGTGTGTGTGTGTTTGAGAGAGAGAGAGAGAGAGAGAGAGAGAGAGAGAGAGAGAGAGAGAGAGAGAGAGAGAGAGAGTGCTGAAAGTGCATGCAGTGATAAGTAGAGCAACATGAAATTGAAAAACTACGAGGCTAAAGTTTGAGGTCAAAGTATTTGTGATTAGCTATTATTGGCAAGTACAGGAAGGTGACCATGAAAATTAAGCCAGTGAGCGCAATGAATTTGATTTGTGTGTGTGTGTGTGTGCGCGCGCGTGTGTGTGTCTGTGTGAAGAGAGAGAGAGAGAGAGAGAGAGAGAGAGAGAGAGAGAGAGAGTGCTAGAGAGAGTGCTGAAAGTGCATGCAGTGATATGTAGAGCAACATGAAATTGAAAAACTACGAGGCTAAAGTTTGAGGTCAAGGTATTTGTGATTAGCTATTATTGGCAAGTACAGGTAGGTGACCATGAAAATTAAGCCAGTGAGCGCAATGAATTTGATTTGTATGTGTGTGTGTGTGTGTGTGTGTGTGTGCGTGTGTCTGTGTGGAGAGAGAGAGTGTGTGTGTGTGTGTTAGAGAGAGAGAGAGAGAGAGAGAGAGAGAGAGAGAGAGAGAGAGAGAGAGAGAGTGCTGAAAGTGCGTGTAGTGATAAGTAGAGCAACATGAAATTGAAAAACTAACGAGGCTAACGTTTGAGGTCAAAGTATTTGTGATTAGTTCTTATTGACAAGTACAGGAAGATGAACATGGAAATTAATCCAGTGACCGCAATGGATTTGGTTTGTGTGTGTGTGTGTGTGTGTGTGTGTGCGTGTGTGGATGTGTGTGTCTGTGTGAAGAGGGAGAGGGAGAGAGAGAGAGAGAGAGAGGGAGAGAGAGAGAGAGAGAGAGAGAGAGAGAGAGAGAGAGAGAGAGAGAGAGAGAGAGAGAGAGAGAGAGAGAGAGAGAGAGAGAGAGAGATAGATAGATTTGAGCAAAATTTGTTTGAAGGGTTTTTACGGCGTTTGCAACACTGGTTGCAGGAGTATTGGTGGTGGTAGGGGTGGCGTTTTGGTGATTGTAATAGTAGATGTAGGGATGGAGATGTGATGATGGTAGTAGAGATGATGATGTAATGGTGGTTGTGGTTGTGGTGGCATGGATGGTGATGTGGTAGTTGTTGTAATAGTGGTGGTAGGGATGGTGATGTGGTGGTTGCAGCAGTTTTGGTAGGGACGGTGATGTGGTAGTTGTTGTAGAACTGGTGGTAGGGATGGTGATGTTGTGGTTGTAGTAGTGGTGGGAGGGATGGTGGTTTGGTTGTAGTAGTAGTGGTAGTGATGGTTGTAGTGGTAGTGATAATGGTGTGGTGGTGGTGGTTGTAGAACTAGTGGTAGTGATGATGTGGTGGTGACGGTGGTTGTGGTTGTAGTAGTAGCAGTGGTGATGATGATGATGATGATGTGGTGGTGGTTGTAGTAGTAGTTGTAATGAAGATAATGTGGTGGTGGTGGTTGTATTAGAAGTGACTGGAAAGGGGGGGGGGGGGGGTATCCTTGGGACAATTTAACCTCACCGGAATATGACGGAAGTTGCCCGTAACCCGGAATATTTTGCTCCGGACCGTATTTTTTTCCGGTGAAACCGGAGTTTTGGCATCACTGGAGTATATTATGCAGGTTCATGTCGGTGTCTGTATGTGTGAAAGATGGAGTAGAGGGAGAGAATGAGGCGGAGAGAGAGAGAGAGAGAGAGAGAGAGAGAGAGAGAGAGAGAGAGAGAGAGAGAGAGAGAGAGAGAGATGGATTTCTAAATATACATAGGATAACAACCTTGGATAAAAATAGAGTAGGGGGAAGAGTATCAAAATCATCTACATTTATCTTCCGAGGCACAAGAATAGCAGAGGAAGGAAAATACATCCCCCCCCCCCCCCCCCACGCAAACAAAAGAAAGGTGTAAAATAACGAAATGAAAACACATAAATAGAAGGGAAAAAATTGGATAACGCACAGGACCGGAACCAAAACAAAAGCAAAAAGAGAAATAATTAAAGAAAAAGAGAACGTTTAAAAAAAAAAAACTTATAACAGGAAGCGATATATTGTTAAGTTTACAGCGACGAAAAATCGATACCTAGGATCGATTCAAGGGATCGGCTCTCGCGGTTGGAAAAGCAAGACAGAGAGAAGGAGGGGAAGGGTCTGAGGGTGGAGTTCTGGTGGTGGCTGGGAAGAGATTGATGAGAATTCAACCTATATTGGATTTTAAATTCACCCATTCCGTTCACAGTTGCTGCTTCTGCTGCTCTGTGGGTGGAGTGTCTTTGCATGCATGCTAAGTCACTGGTGAACTATAACTTAAAGATTAATTAAAAGTTCATGGCATTGGTCGTCGATCTTTTGCGGACGAAAATCAATAAAAGAGGGTACTTGGTAACTAACTGTTTCATTTCCCACATATTATCTTTTTATAGCTGTTTTTTTTTTCTAGAAAATAAACAAAGAGGTAAATAAATAAATAATAAACAAGAGCCAAATATGTCAAATTGTCTGAAACCCAAAGAAAAA
>NC_088361.1:27406037-27416037 GCF_034508935.2 Berghia stephanieae | reverse complement strand
CGTCTTTATTTCCTCTATAACTTAGAATTCAACTCTCTCCTTACTCAGAAGAGTATTTCTCGTATACTAATTCAATTGTTGAGAAAATCAAAATGGTGGTTGTATTAATATTTATTTAGTCGTGACTTTTGAATGAAATGTTTTGTTTTATTAGAGGAAATACAATAGAAAATTACATTGTTTTGCAAAATTATTTAGTCTGGCAATAAAAATACAGCGGTAATTACTTTAAGAATAATAAAAAAAAGAACTAACAAATTAATTTGTTAAAAAACAAAAACAAAAAAAACAACAAAAAACAAATAAG
The DNA here is from genome assembly GCF_034508935.2 of Berghia stephanieae. Classification (NCBI taxonomy): domain Eukaryota; kingdom Metazoa; phylum Mollusca; class Gastropoda; order Nudibranchia; family Aeolidiidae; genus Berghia; species Berghia stephanieae. The sequence goes on along the minus strand of NC_088361.1, from coordinate 27,415,730 downwards.
AAAACAATTTAAATAAATGAGTTTTGAGAAGTACTTAAAGAAAACGAGAAAAAAAAAAAAAAGAAATAATTTAAATGGATAAACAAATATATAAAAACAACACAAATTAATACTAAATTGATATAATATTAGTAAGTTAATAAATTTAATTCAATACTGGAACCTTCCCAAAGTCATTACATCAATGGTACCAGCACAAGTAAGGCAATAAATAAGAAAAAGTTCATTTGCCAAAAGCTCTATTCAGTGTTCACTGGTTATTAAGGTGGGCTCATTTGAATTAGCCCGACCTAGTACTAGAGAGGCCAGACAGCAAAAATCGGAGTTAGTTCACCGTCAGGCGACGTGACGATGAGATGACGATGTGGGGGGAGTGGAGTGGTTGGGGAGGGGAGGGGGGGGGGGGGGGGGTTGATAAAAAGAACAGGAGCGTATCCTGGTTTATGCATTACGGGGTGCATGGTCATTCGCAATCTATCAAAAATACACACAAATTGATTTCAGTACGAAGTATCAAGTTTAAGTAGTAACTTTTGAAATTATCTAATTTAGATTAGATTATTTCGGACCTGGTAATACAGCTTATAACTTGAAAAAAACAGGCTGGTATTTGCCCACCCTGCCCATTATTACCAGCCGTCCCTGGAAATGATCAAACACAAACACTCACTGTTTTGAAATTTCTCGCTTGTAGTTGTAGGCCTATGCTACGTGCTATTACTAGTGTATTACTCAAAAGAGCCCAACCCCAGCCGCCCCTCAAAAATAAACCACACACACAATTAAACAACTTCCACGCCTTATACTGTCAGATAATAATCTACAATTACAAGCGTCGATAAGAAAAGAAAAAAAAAGACGAAAAAAAAATAAATAAATAAAAAATAAACAAAGGAATGAACAAAAGTAAAATGATTAAAAAAAAATAAAAATAAGATTTAAATAAATGAAAAGAAATAATGCATTTACAACTCTTTGCAGGAGTCAATAAAAAATTCAGAGAAAAGAAAAAAATCTCGGACCATGTTAACATCACATACTCGAACTTCTCAATTTTCATCCCACCTTTACCATGTCGACCGGAAGACTCCCTTCCTCCCATCCACCGCATCTTATTTCCCCCTCTCTGCCAGCACTTTGATATTCTCTTCTTACTCCCAACCCCTCCCTCCCCTATTGCCATCAACTCAAACTCAAGCCAAGCAGCAGCAATACAATCCTCAATCCACAAACGAACCACGCCTGGATAAGCCATCACCCTGACGTGTCCTCCTGCCCCAAGGCCCAACTACTTCTCGACACCAGCAACAGTAAAGACAGTTAGCCGTACTTAGCTGAAATGGCGGTGGTGATGGAGGTGTGGGGGACGTGGCAGTAGCCGTACCTAGCGGTGTGGAAACAGCTTTGATCTGGCCGGCAATAGCTTCCTTTCCATTATGTCTTTTTCTATTTATCATGTATCTAATTGTTTTTTGTTTGTCTTTTTTAAAATTAAAAAATACAATCCCAAAGGCTTTGAGGGAGTGATGAACGGATGGAAGGGGCGTTTGAAGTGGTGGGATGAATAAAAATAGGTTTTTAAAAAATAGGAGGAAAGAAAGAGGTGACTGGAAGAAGAAGAAAAGAGAACCCCCCCCCCCCCCCCCAAAAAAAAAAAAACAAAAAAAAAACACAACACACACAACACAAAATAATGTTAATATGCCAACGGTGGATATGGAAAGGGGAGGGTTGAAAATCAAATCGAAGGAAGGATGTAAATAAAACCAGTTAAATAGATACAAAATAGCTGGAATAATGGACATAAATGAAACACTTTCCTATTCTGACACCCCCCCCCCCCCCCCCCCCTCCCCATGAAAAATAAAGAAAAGAAAAAAGAATTTTTTTTTTTTAATTCTAAAAATGTGCTGTGACTTAATGAAGTTACTTACTGCTTTTCGTAGACACGCAATAAATGACCATCATTGCTTACATCACATACAGCATTAAAGAATAAGTTTGGTAGTAGTAATGGTATTGGCGATGTGCTGTATTATGTGACACAAACTTTACATATACATAAAGGAAAAGTGTAAAGATAAGGGTAAAGAGAGACAAAATGGAAAACTCAAATAAGAAAAATGACAGTAAGAAAAGCAAGAGTACACAATGAATTTCTGAACAGATACAAAGGAACATATTATTTTTTTATAAAAAAGGTGAATTGTAAATTGTATGCAGACGCGCAGACAACACAAGAACCAGAACTGAAAAAAGTTGGCAACAGGTTGGCTGTCCTACAACACATCATAAAAAGGCCATAGTTCAAAGCACACGTCCAATTTTTTTTTTAACAAAGAACATATCGCATATTGTATGTTGTCAAGCAGAAACAATTTATTTAACAGAGTTTGGAACATAGATGTGTTAAGCATGCCTATAACACCTTTCAAAAAATAAAATTTAAAAAAAAAAAAAAAAAGTAATTGTAATGGAGATTTGATATTATACAAACACGTCAAAGGTAAACAAAATCCACCCACCACCTGAGTTAACTATTTAAAAATAATCACTAGTTTCGCTTGAAAAATGATAGTAGTTGTTCACAAATTAACTGCACACTCATAGGGAAAGAGACGAAAAAAACTTGAAAAAAATAAAGCTCAAAAAATGAAACAGAAAAGTGATACTTGAGTTGAAGTCTTTTTTTAAAAGGTTTGTCAGAAAAGGTTTTCCAACACTTTTATACCGTAATATAAGTGCATAAGGAAATGAAGACAACAATATAACAATTGAAATAAAAAAAAAAAGATGCCCAATGATAATAACGTTTAAGAAGCAGCAACAGCAATGTTTCCAAGTGTCTAGCCTGAGACCACTGAAAAAATCACAACCAATCACTGTAATGGGAATGAGAAGAGTTCACACACAAACAGTTGTGTTATAATCATGCCAACTATGCACAGCAAAACCCGAGAAAGTAACCAAACACAGCTAACAATGCAATAACTTGAAGGAAGAAATAGCAACTTCACAATACACACACACCAACATCAACATAGAGGTGTATTTCAAAATGGAATTATCTTGTGAATTAGAAAAACAGATGTTAAAATTTCATTCAGCTTTCATGTTGAAGTTGTAAGCTATGTAGTTAAATTATTATTATACAAAAAGAAAAGAATAATAATAATAAAATATCTAGCAGTGGAATAAGGAGACAGAAAAACACGAAATTCAATTATGGTGACACAACAACCTGCTTTTTCATTAGGTAAGAATTCTCTCTTCATTATGGTGTGATCTTGAGTGAGGGTTAAAAACAAAGTCGACAATATTTAAATGATATAAATAGATTCTTACCAGCTGCACTTCTTCTCCTTGTAGTCTCCCTAAAATCATAAAAAGGAGAAACACGATTTGTCTCTGATGAAGGGCTGAGATTGGGACTTAGATTAATTAAAGGAGGGCTGTGGGTGCTGATGAGATTGTCGTTGCTGTCTAAAGTCAGAGCAGCGGCGGCCGCTGCTGACGCTGCAATTTGTTCGGCAGTACTTGAAAGACACAGGTCATCAGCCCCTGGCACTAAGTCCAAATCATCCGCATAGCATGGCACAAAGTGGTGATGGTGGTGATGATGATGATGGCTAGGGTGATGGTACTGCACGAGGGGCGTGTCCTGAGACTGATCTACTGGCATAATCCAAAGTTGTATCAGTGTTAATACTCAAGTATTGCTGAAAGTTGAAAATGGAAAATAAATATATATTAATTTACACAGCTAAAAATGAATCACCCCCATCCACCCTCTCCTCCTCCTCTCCAAATCTGTCAGTTTGACAACATTCCAAACAAAACACAGACAAGGGTACTTAACCCCAACTATCTATAGAACCAAATGAATGACTTTGAATTTGAATGTGGATGTTTCGACACACTCATATTCATATGAATAGGCCAACATGAGAAGCAGTAAAATTAGGAAAAGAGAAAGGATAGCAACTGGTACAAATTTGTTAAGTGTTCTTATTGATGAAATAGTAAACCACAACACATGCTCTGGGTATAATAACTGGAAATATAGACTCTCCTGAATACATCCAAACACAACTTTAAAAAAACAAACGTTTGAATCTTATCATCCATAAAGGGTATAACAAAGTAGCATAGCATCAATGACATGCATTAATGTTGAAATTGTGAGCTAGTCGTGAAAATCAGAATTAAATGACTGTGGTTGGATATGCGAGACAAACAGGTTAGCCAACAACCGCCTTGAACATTTGAACTTTTATATATAGGCATTAAAATGTGCTCAAAGCACTTTGCAAGGGGTCAGTCAGCAACACTTACCATGCAGGACGAGCCACGACGCCAGTAAGTATTACAAATATTTTTGACAGATAACAATGTTACAAGCCAGGTACTCATTTCACACCTGAGGATGTTGAGACTCCACTGCCCACAGCTGCACTAGCTTAGACTAAGGAGGTTGATTCCAGAGTTCTTCCATAATTTCATGTTTATGTTTTTGGGCACGGTCATGGTAATAAACAGCCTATTTCAAACTTTAAAAATGCAACTTAACTCCCCTTCCATGATCCTGAGCGGATAGTTCAGGTGCCTTCTAGATTTACCTCGAGTATGTGGTTTATCAGTTGTAATGCATGGCTTCAACTTAACCTTAGTTTTCTTTTTAGAAGGAATGAAAAGACGGCATGGAACTTAGACCACTTCTGCATTGCGTGACTTTTGCTGACATACACTTACAAGTAAAATCCCCATATAGCGATATGGAACAATCAGCAGTTGACACCACAGTAACTGAAGAAGAAAAAATGTTTTCTAATCTCTAACACTGTGACATAATTGCAGTGAAATCAAAACCCATATTTCTCCCATTCCCTTTTAAGTCTGTAATTGGCACTAAATTTCCATAACAATAAGAACGATCAGTAAAAGTAGAAAGGTATATTGTAAGATGCTGCCACCTTGGCATTCCACAGTATAATCGAAGTGGCAATTCGGACTAGAGTCTGAATAGTCTTCAGTGGCTATTCGGAGGTATTTTGAAGTAAAGATTTATCTTTGCAGGATCATGAGAAACAGCAGCACTATATATATAACGAAAGTAACATCATTATCAACAACGTTTTATATTATAATTCTTACGTCAAGCCAAATAAAAATGTGATTCATTCATATTGACCACCAAATGACATTTGGGTCTGTTGAAATTATGTTATTTAGCTCAATATTTCAAGTTACATTAAGCGGTCACACAAAGTCGTGCCTTAGTAGGCCCAAGACGTTTAAAAAAGTTAAGATTAAGACCTTCTATGTAATGTAATCATTCTGCTGAAAACAAAAGACAGTGCAGCTATGTGGTCTTGTGGTATGACCCTTGCTTTCGGATCGGAAAGCCCTGGGCTCGAACCTTGCTTGGCACATAGCTGAGTCCTTAGAAAAGGCTCTTTACTCACATTCTCTCCCCGTAAAAAGTAGTCCTTCAGAGCCATTGACCCATGGAGCCGGTATTTATCCCGGTTTCTATAGCGTGAAACGGACAATTGCAATTGCTTGCTATCCTTTGGATAGGACGCTAGTCTATCGCAAAGTAGTTTCCACCAAATCTAATAGACCCAGCTACCCCGTGAACTGCTGGGTGGACAGGGGGGGGGGGGGGGGGTTCATAAAAAAAAAATAACGACGGCAACTGGGTTTGATTTTGGTCCCTTTGCATGTGAAGCGAGTGCTCTACCAACTGAGCTATCGGGACCCTCTCCTCTCACCGTACTCTTGTGTAAAATGAGTACCTGGCCGTTAACAGCATTGTCTGAAAAAAATGTAATATCCATGACTTGCTCTACATGTTGCTGTTGGCTGTTGACCCATTGTAAAGCGCTTTGAGCACGTTTAATTTTAATGGATATTGCGCTTATAAAAACTCAAGTTTTTTTGGTGTTTTTTTGTTGTTAGTTGAATATGACCTAATTCAAATTTTTACCAAAATCACAATACACTGACATTATCATTTGAGGCTACAGCTGCTTTAGTCTTTAGCATAGCATGTTCTTGTCAGTCTAACTACAAACTAAAATTGAAAGGGGTTTTTCCCCCGAAATAAATGGGACAGAGGTACCTATCTATAGTATATCGTCTATATTATCATTTATTACTATTAATTAATCTCTATATATTAATATTACCGTTGTTAGATAGATACATTAAAAATTTTGTTTTAGACATTTTATCGCTAACATTCTGAAAGTCGAAACCACACCTGGTTTTTAATTTTTATACTCAAATTCAGTTATTCACTGATAAGAAAGAATGGATTAATAAATATTGACCACTGTTTACCAACTAAAACAAAGGCTAAGGTTTAAGTTTAATAAAAAACAAATCATTGCGTGGCTGATGGAAGTTGAAAGTAATGGTTCCGGAAAAAGGCCATGAGCACTTTGGCTCCACTTCAAACTTGGCCTGTGTAGTCGTGAAGGTTGTTTCACGTTAGTGAAAACTGTAGGCCTGTGTAAATTTCAGGGGATAGGAGGAGAGAATGGGGATATTGTAGAAACACTTGTGACTTGTGAGAATGATACTGACCATAGACTGAACAGAAAACGTTGCAACTAAGTTCAAGACGATAATAATAATATCCAAAAAGAGAAATGAAAAATAATGAGAACAACGTATCCGTTAGTACACTGAAAATGCAACAGGCACAGAAGATGGCTAACCAATCCCTGCCTGAGCCGAATGAATGCGTTAGCTTCGACTCTGGCTTGCATATCAATGGCCAACTCCGCAGCAGCTTTAGGAGAAGGGAGCGAGAGAGAGAGAGAGAGTGACAGACGGAGAGGAAGTGGGACGAAGAGGAAGGAGGGATTGGCTCAACGAACGATAACCCAGTGTCCCTGTGTTTTAAAAGAGATCTTTTGCGTTGAAAATAAAATTATTAGTGTTTCAAATACCGTTTAACTGCGCACATATTATTATAAATTTTTATAAAATTTATCCGACGTTTACTTCTCTATATACCATAGAATTAAACGAATCAAGGAACACAAGCATTAATAAGTTATCCTTCCCGACAACGGATAAAAGTTTATTTCAGTCCGACGTCGTTGCAGTCCTATTCCTGGACAAATGCCACATACTGAAATTATATTATTAGATCCGGCACGTCGGATTTACTCATGTCCACATCTACCCCTTTTATTTGCATTGCTCTTCATTTTATGAAAAAAAATTGATGCATTCGGAACTGCATACTCTAACTGTATCAAATGGATGACCTCTATTTTTTTTTTTTTCGGAATTGTTGCAGGAAGCCTATTCTTATCCCTCCCCCCCCCCCCTTTCTTTCTTTTAAATTTCAGCTCACAAATTGTGCCAATGAAAATTCACCAAGAGAGGAAACAAACATACCAAAAAAAAAAAAAAAAAAAAAAAAAAATAATAATAAAAAAAGATAAAACAAAAAAGAAAAAGAAGACAATAAAATCCACCCAAAAAAGCTTTCGCTGTCATTTTACTAGCAGTATATTGAGTGGAAGAAAATCATCTTATACATCACATCTCGCCTCGCCGAAATTAGACAATGCCCAAAGTGCACACTCCACCCCTCCTTTTCTATGAATTGGTCAAATTGCGCCACCTCCTCCCCCACCACCTTCTTGGTCAAATTCCGCACACCCCCTCCTTCTATTGAGAAGTTTGACCAAAGTGTTACCGTCCCCACCCATAACGCAGGCCACTTTTTAGACATGGCACCGGTGAAAAGGCAGAACATCGAAACTATCTTGACTGATTTTTCACGGCTATTTCGGACCACCATTCCAGCTCTTTGATGATCAACATTTCCCGGTCTAAGAAGGAAAAGGTCACAATTACATCAAGAGGCAGCGTCCTCGTTGCATTTCTAGATGACCTAAGTAACACAATGACCATCCAGAATCTAAAAACAGCCGAATAGTGGAATGCGCTTGTGAGCAATTTAATACTTATGCTCCATGGAAGACAAAGACTATGACAAAACGCCTCAAAACTTTCTGGTTTCCAACCGACGTGAAAAAGCTATAATGAAATTTAGTGCAGCCGAGCGAATGACAGGACGTTAGTTCACAATACATCTTCAAGTCCGGCATTCGCGAGTGGAAACAATGTCAGAAAAGCCAAGTTGTCTTATTTTGTAGCTAAATTTATAGAAACTAAGTTATGTGAACAATTATTTTAAAATCGTATGACTAATGCACCGATTAAATCTTGAGAACTCGATCCATTACCAACAAAACTTATGTCTGCATGTGTAAACTATTAATTAATCTTTCACTTTCACTCTCTAGTGGTAATTTTCCATCTTGTTTCAAAAACGCCTTAGTTCAACTTTTGCTTAAAAGCCATCATTAGACCAGAATAATTTAAAGAATTATTGACCTTTTTCTAACATGTCCTTTCTCTGTAAGTTGCTTGAAAATGTTGTTCTTAATCAGTTACTGAATCATCTAGATGGCAATGATCTTCAACAACCTATTCAATCGGCTTTAGGAGCAGGCCTCAGCGCACCCCCCCCCCCCCCAAAAAAAAAAAAAAAAAAACAACAAAAAAAAAACCAAAAAAAAAAAAAAACAAACAAACAAACAAAAAACAAAAACAAAAAAAAAAAAAAAAACGAAACAAAACAAAACAAATAAAAAAACAACACTCTTAAACGTCCACAATGATTTGATCAAGAATGTTGACTCTATTGAAATTAATGTTTTTTGCCTACTTGATTTGTCTGCAGCATTTGACACTATCGACCATGACATTTTGTCGGCCCATTTTGAAAAAAACAATAACTTTTGGGATTACTGAAATCTGCCTATTATATCTTGTTGGTCGGAGACGGTCTGTCGTGGTGGATGGTGCCAAATAAGACAGCCAGATGCCAGATACACTGTGCTAAATTTTGGGGTACCCCAGGGCTCGGCCATTGGACCGGTCCTATTTACATTGTACATGCAACCTCCTTCACCTGCTACCTTATAGTGCATTTGGACTCTCCTATCATTTTTATTCAGACGATTCTCAAATTTATGATTCTGTTCATGCAACTGATTTAAGCAAATTGATACAAAGGATTTAATGTTGTTTTATTGAAATTGAGAATTGGATACATTATAACAAATTAATGCTGAATGATGATAAAACAGATATTTTGATTAATGCTAGGCCCAACATACTTAAATAAATCAATACATCAACGATTAATTTAGGAACTACTGTTGTTGAATTTGCCACAAAATTATAAAATCTTGGCGTCTATTTCGACTGTGACCTGTCAATGCCAGTACAAGTTAAACATTTTATCAAATGCATGTACATTGAAATAAAAAGAATCAGTAAAATTAGACACATGGTTTCTTTGAACATAGCTGAACTTCTGATAAATGGCTTAATATTATCCAAATTAGATTATTGCAACTCCCTATTAATTAACATCTCCAAAGAAAATGTTAAATACCTTCGATTTGTGCAAAACGACACTGCTAGACTAGTTTTTAAAAATAGACAAAAAATCATCTATTTCTGATCTCCTTAGAGATTGCAATGGTTACATGTTGAGAAACGCATATAAAAATGTTCCATTGTCTATAAAACGCTAAATAATTATGCCCTTGCATTTTATAATATGATCTTGTACACTTCTATTTTCAGAGTAGA
>NC_088361.1:27386037-27403537 GCF_034508935.2 Berghia stephanieae | reverse complement strand
GGGGGGGGGGGGGGGGGGGGGGGGGGGGAGGAGAAGAGGAGGAGGGGAGGAAGGGAAGGGGGACGATGTTATTGTGTTGTGTGCTTTTGTGTGGTAACGATTGAAGAAGTGTAATGGGATGTTAAAGAATTTTGATCTAGAACTTGAAACCATTCATATAGCTGAATATCCCCGACCCCCTTTCGGCCTTTCGAAGAGTAAAATAGTCACAGCAAACTTTTCGATCGAAGGCATGAGAGTCTGAATTAATCGGGGAACGATATCCACCTGTTGGTTCGATGCATGCTGGCTCATTTTTATCAGGTGTCTGGAACTGCATTCACAGTCAGCATCTTTACCTACATTTCGGAAAGCGCTCTGTACGGAAGAATAGATAATACACACAATCTATCCCAAATGTAGTTTGAACCATTGACCCCTCTCAGACAAAACCAGACAAAAACTGGAATTCTACGGAAACACTTTGAGAAACGGAATTCCGTCTGGAATTATTGTGGTTGACGTGACGGTAGAACTTTTCTGAAACTTTTTTCAATTTCTCCTTGGGTCTTATTTTATAAATGATTCAAGTTTTTAAATTTATAGTTTAAGTTTGTTGGTACTACAAGTTTAGAATAATTTATTTCTACCATAAATCTCAGAAGAGAAGGTAAGTTAAGTTCTAATTAAACATTCTTATTCTTTTACTTTTAATATTTTTATTTCTTGTTGGTCTTGTTGTGGGCCTCGACGGCTACTTGTGTCTTGTTTTCATTTTTCTTAATATTTCTTTTTGTAATTTTTTTTCTCTTGATCGAATTCACAATTTTCCGACTTACTCTTACCAACATGTCTTTTATGATCTTGATGCCTTTATTCTTGGGAGTAGGACTGATTAGAAGTAGAGGCAGAGGCAGAGGAGAGGTAGAAGAAGGGAGCGGAAATCAACAAATATTTATCCATGGTCCGTAGTCCATAGAGTTAGAGATCTATTAAAAAAATAAGGGAGGCCTTCCGAAAGCTCATACATTCCCCCCTCCCAAACCCCCTACTACTACTAGAACATTAAAAAACAATAACAAAAGAATACTGGGGATGTAGGAGCTTTCGGAAGGCCTCCCAAAAATAATATAGAAGATTTAGATGATAATGAATGGTGATGTGCCCTTGGTTCAACTGAAGCATCAAGAGAATCAGTGATTTAAAGGCTGTCGTTATTCACAAACTTGTCTGTGATAGTCTATAATGACAGACATGTCTGTGAATAAGTAAAGGCCAAGGTTTTTACTTTTATAGTAGAGAGTATGCCGATGACGACTTCATGTTTATATATTATCCACTGTTGCTTCCTTTGAAGTGAGACCACTGTTGTAACTTCTGATCACGTTGTTTACATTGGGAACTTCAACTGGTTTTGGCCAAGTCAACACAAAACTGTCAAAATGCCGAGGATTCCTGCTGTTTATGAATGTAATAAATGCACATAGAAATAAATAAAGTTAATAAAATACCAATAAAAGGATAAAATTACCCAACAATAAATCAGTTGATGTTACTGTATATACACAAGATGCGTCAACTCATTTGGATGTTGTGGCTGTATGGCCAAAGTCGTCTGTCTTAAAAAGCATGTCGAGATCGATGCTGTGTGTTCGAATCCTGGCACTGCCACTTTTAAACAAAAATTTCAACAGAGCGTTGCAACGGATAAATGCACACCCCCCTCCCTTTTTTTTCTTTTAAATTTTTTTCTCTCGTTTGGATCCTTTCTATAGAATATTGCAAATTTAAATTTTCATACCAACTCCGATATCAAAAGTGCATACTAAAAGAATAAATAATTTTTTTAAAATAACAAAACCCCCCTCCCCCAAAAAAAAAAAACAACAAAAAAACCCAACAAATACAAAAAAATTCAGAGGGCAATGAAATGGTCAGATAGAAAAATAAAAAAATATGTAAATATAATATTAATATAAACTATCTTGCTCAGAAAGAAGATAATCGAGGCAAAATAGGAGAAAACAGAAAAAGAAATAGATAACACGTCAGAGACATAAACAAATATAAATAAATAATCTGGATCAGAAAAACACGGGACAAATCATCAGAGAGAAAAAAATTATTCAACAAATATATTAAAAAGCAAAACAGACAAAAAAATTACTAACGGAAAATAAAAATAAATTTTTGATTTGGATCAATCTCATTAACTCATTCAATTTTTTCTTTGTAGCATTTTTTTGATACAGTGGCCATTGTGTTGAAAGCATTAGTCGCCATTTTGAAGAAATCTGTACTGGAATCAAGGGACTGAACCATGTAAGATGTCAAAAATTAACTCCCTCAGTCCTTACCGCATACTCTCTATACACAGACACACTGCGGATAAATTTTTGATAAGGGATTGTCTGCATTTTAACTTTTCACCATTATTAGTTTTTTTATTATTATTATCATCATCATCATCATCACTCGAGCCTCGCTCAGCGCATAGTTGACTCCTTGGAAAAGGTTCTTTACTCACATTCTCTCACCATACTCAGGGTATCCGGGCACCTAGCCTCAGGATCTACATACACAGTAACTGGTTTGTCACTGCATTATTTTTTTTATCAATCAATACAATTTAACTCATTAAAGGCGAGATTCAATCTTTAAAAAAACAACAAAAAAAACCCCACCAGATCTTAGTCTTATTGCTATCAATATCATCAAAAAACAAGCTATGCGATTACAGTTTAATTGAAGCCCGAGTCGAAATACTTTTACTGCCCTCTTGGTGGAAATGATTTATTCTGCATTAGCGATAGGGAAACTATTACTATTATCTGGAAAAAAATCAGTATCACTGTTAAGAGGTTAAAATTGCATGAAACATGCACTGTAAAGCACCTCCATAACACTACTTTGATCTACGTCATCAGGTGACCCATTTCTTTCATCTTTCCCCTTGCCCCCCCCCCCCCCCCCCCCTTTCTCTTGTCATAGTGTGTCACCCCTTTTGATCTCATGGTAAAACGAAAACTTTTGCTCAGATTAAAAAATACATGTAGGATTTGTCTCTAACTAGGCTAATGGATTAAAAAGCAAGACATTGGGTTATGGATTTCTAATGCTAATTTATAGATTTGGCCCAGCTACTGCTCTTACATTCTGTCTATAACACACACACACACACACACACACACACACACACACACACACACACGCACACAAAGGGGGGGGGGGGGATGTAAGAAACCAAAGTCATAAGTTACCATGAATACTTCTGAACAAAAGAGAAAATGAAGCAAATAATTCTCAAAATCAAATTTTCCTCTGATTTATTCAGAACAAGCATTTTGAATATTGGTACTTCATGAATCAGCGGCCAACTTATTTTCTTGAACAAGACTGAAAGACGGAATAATTTTACAACCAAACATAACTTTTACCATAAATTTGACTTCAGTCAACAACAACAAACCCGCTCACTCTCGATTTCACCCATGATGAAACTGATATTTTGTTTGATTGATTTCTTGAAATTAACATTTTGAGGTTGAAAATTTGTTGCGATTAACCAATGTTTGTTGAAATTAACTAGTGACTTTTATATAGAATTAATTCCGTTTCTTGGGAAATGTTGCGATTAACCGAAAGTTGCGATTAACTGAGATGCGATTATCCGGAGTGGACTGTAACTCCTGCTATCTTGAACGGATTTGTAATTGCATGCCACCATTAAAAAGGAAATGGAAAGTCGATTGTAAGCAGTTAATACCAAAATATCTGCAATATTGCTTTAATAAATAGAAAGTTATACATTCTTTTTACAGGATCCTTCTCAAAGATGCACAACAATTTTCAGTCGCAACTTCCCTATGGCTAGTATTCCTTTGGAACCATAAGGTCTGTGGAGCTGGATTTTATCCCAGTTTCAATAGCATGGATTCGACAATAGCAATTGTTTGTCATCCTTTGAATAGGGTGCTACTCTGGCCAAGTACTTTCCATCAGATCTAACAACATACCACTCCCATGGCTAGTTAGATCAAAGTTTGATTACCACTGCTGCTGCTCACATAACTCCCTAGCGATAGAATAGAGAGGATTTTAACTATGTCTTTCTAGAAAAGAATCGTTTCCCTTCCACTCAACGCTTGTAAAGTAGCAAATCCATATTGAATTCCTTTTTATATTACTATGACTGTATAACTTTTGTTACCCTATCTTTGCGATGACCATAATAGATCTGTCTATGATAGAAACATAATAATAGAAATAATGACATTATTGTTATAATAATAATAATAATAATAATAATAATAATAATAATAATAATAATAATAATAATAATAATAATAATAATAATAATAATAATAATAATAATTTATTATTATTATTATTATTATTATTATTATTATTATTATTATTATTATTATTATTAATTATTATTATTATTATTATTATTATTATTATTATTATTATTATTATTATTATTATTATTATTATTATTATTATTATTATTATCATTATCATTATTATTATTATTATTATTATTATTATTATTATTATTATTATTATTATTATTATTAGTAGTAGTAGTAGTAGTAGTAGTAGTAGTAGTGGAAAACCTGCATGTCTGAGAGAAATAAAGGCAGACTCTTTGCATATTATACTATTGAATTGTGGAAATTAACAAAGATCCAGACGAATCTTTTGACACATCAACGATCAAAATAAGTCCGCTAATAAAGTCTGTAAGTCATATTCTTCTTCTTCTTTTTTCTTCTTCTTCTTCTTCTTCTTCTTCTTCTTCTTCTTCTTCTTCTTCTTCTTCTTCTTCTTCTTCTTCTTCTTCTTCTTCTTCTTCTTCTTCTTCTCTTCCTCATCCTCCTCCCTCATCCTCCTCCCTCTGTTACTCCACCATCACCTCTTGCAAAAGATTGACCTTAAAAGTTTGACCAAGCCAAACGTTCCGCCTACTTGAAAAGGCTTTCTTTGTGATTCTGCCGACCGAAGATCTTGCTCGTACAGTAAGGGAAATAATCAAACTAATTTGTTTTGTTTCGATATATGGAGTATTACTTCCCTTTATATTAAACACTTTCCAACCGGACACTTTTAATTCAGAAAAGTGAGTGGAGCAGGCACTTATGTTGGTAACAACAAGATATGAAGTGAGTAGAAAAGTGCCAGAAGACAAGTTTGAAACGAATATTTTTGTGTTCGTGGATAGCTCACACGGTAGAGCCACGCTCTCACCTGCCAGGCGGAGTTGTACCAATAAGGTCGCAGGTTCAAACCCCACCACCGCCGCGAAAAAAATTTTTATTCTCTATTGTCTTCTGGCACTTTTTTACTCACTTCATATCTTGTTGTTACCAACATAAGTGCCTGCTCCACTCACTTTTCTGAATTAAAAATTCACCCCATACACCGGAGCATACTCAATGTCTCAATCGTTTCTATGTTATATGTTTGTGATGAGAATATTGGCTATTAAGCTTAACTGCTGGTCAAAATTACTCCGCGATGGTGGTGAACGAATCGGCGATCTCAAGAAGTGGGTGAGAGAGGGATCTAGAAATGACTTTGGGTTTGAAACGAATATTTTTGTGTTCGTGGATAGCTCACACGGTAGAGCCACGCTCTCACCTGCCAGGCGGAGTTGTCGTACCAATAAGGTCGCAGGTTCAAACCCCACCACCGCCGCGAAAAAATTTTTTATTCTCTATTGTCTTCTGGCACTTTTCTACCAACCGGACACTGTATTTTAAAATAATATTTATTTATTTAATTATTTATTTATGTTATTATTTTTTTTAATAAGTCATCTATTTATATTTATTTTTACTGCCTATCAGTTTATCCCACCCAGAGTTTACATGAAGAAAAAAATCCAATTGTTTTCATGGGGTTTGAATCTTTGCTTTCGATACAAAAATGAATTACGTACCACCACGTCATCGCCTTTGTCTTGTTTATTTTATTTGTCTAATTACTTTGTTGATTTCGCCATTGGACCGGAGACCTCTTTGGTTTTCTGGTAAATTGTCACTCCGTGATATTGTCTCGTTAAAATAAAAAGAAAGAAAAGAAACTGATTACCAACCAAAAAAATAAAAAAATAAAATGTCCCTATGATCCGCTTGTTAGTTCCCGCACTCACTAACGTAATTATTTTAAAGTTATCTATCCAATTAATAAACTTTTGATATCAACAAGAGTCGCCCATGTAATCCAGATTAGCATGCTGGGGGCCAATAATCTTCCCTTAAAAAAACAACAACAACAAAAAGAACAACAAAAAACAACCACCCCCCCCCCCCCCCACAAAAAAAAATTACAAAAAAAAAAAAACAAAAACAAAAACAAAAACAAAACACAGAAAACAAAGACAAAACAAAATAAAAAACAAAACACGCACACACCCCCGACCCAATAACAGCAACAACAACAACAAAAGCAAAAACGAAGTCAAACCAAGCGGGGCTCAAAACCGGGACCTCTTGTTATTTCAGACTTGCCTCTGAAAAAAAAAAATAATCGGAAAGTCGGAAATAAAATGCTTAATGCACTGTATCCATACAGGATCTCAACAGTACATTTTTGTTCTTGAATAAATAATTAATCAGCAGGGAAGAGGTCGCATGTTTTTCATCGATAAGCTCTCATTCTCTGCAAATTAGTTCTGTTTGAATGGTTATGTTATTGCTCCTTGTCTCAATAGCCTCTCTTTCACAAAACGGTCCTTGCATGCAGACGATCTCGTCAGCGAATAATATTGTTCTGCTCACTTTCTTTTATGCCCATGACTCCGTCTGGGGGTTTATTGCATACGCTTACATTCTAAATTCTAAGTCTTGGTCTTTGTAGCCGCCTCTTAATTAGAAGATCCATACTACAGTTCACGAATTCATAAAATTCAAAGTGACACATTTCAAAATACACCCCTTGATAATGTCATTATTTATTATTTATCACCCCCCCCCCCCCAAAAAAAAAAACACCCCAAAAAACCCAACCCCCCCCCCCCCCCCCCCCCCAAAAAAAAAAAAAAAAACCAAAACCAAAACAAAACAAAACAAACACAAATAACCAAAAAAAAAACAAACAAATAAATTACAAAAAAACAAACAAACAAAAAAAAAAAACAACAACAAAAACAACACAAATAACAAAAAAAAAAAAAAAGAAATAAATTACAAAAAATAAAACCTCCCAAAAAACAACACAAATAACAAAAAAAGAAATAAATTACAAAAAAACCCCCCAAAATAATAACAAAAAAACCCCAAACCCCAACAGAACAAAAAGAAAAAAAAAACAACCCCAAAACCCACCAAAAAACAAAAAGAAAACAAAAACAAAGAAACAAAAAACAAAACAAACTTTTGCTTCACTTCCCAGGACTGTTCATAATTAGAATGTGTTTTGAAGCATTATCCGCTGTCATCGGTGGCCATCTATGGTTACACAACAATATTATATATAATGACGATTTCCTCAATCTATAATATTTTCACTCTTATGAACAACTGTATTGAACCCGCCAAATGGCTGTACCACTACGCAATGCTCAAATAGCAGCTCTTTGATTTTACAAATGCAAATGGGTGACGCAGCTAGTCCCACTGACGCAGATTGGCTGCCGATAGACAGGTCGTAGACCGTAGTCGGCGATTTAAAACATTAATTGAAATGCGACTAAATTAAACCAACTACACCAGCCCCAATGCATTTAAAAATGACAATTCATAGATGGAAATCATGTATTGAAGAATGATACAGATTTTTATATTTTTCTTCATTGAAATTCGGTCGCACCCCCCCCCCCCCCCCCCCCCCCCCAATATACAGATGTTTTATTTGTTGCATGTGGCAGGCCTTTTAAAAAAAAAATTCTTCCGTCAATCGATACTATTCTAATCCATGTGAATGTGTATTTTTAAAGAAATTATTTATTTAGCTGCTGTCTGTAGATTGAGGAATTTTCGTCATCGTATATTTTTTCTTTCTGCTCCTATTCAATGTATTGTAGATAAGAACTGGTCTGTCAGTGTCAGTATTCTAAGTGATTAAACGACTGTAAAATTCTTACTTCTAAAATCAATACGTGAAACGGATTGTGGTCTCGTTTGAATCTATGGAGCTCCACCTATTATTATATTATTATAATTAATCCACACGAAAAAGTTCTGGGAAATGAAGGCGTTAGTCCATGAACTAGGAGTCAACGTTCAGCTTCTCGATTGATTTGACCCCGATCACCGGTACTGCCTGCAATGTGTTCTTTTTTTTTTTTATGTGTTACCTTATATTGGGGTATAGCAATTTACCGTCTATGCGATCGAGAGGTCAAATCACTTGTCTGAAGATTATCCAATGGTCAGACGGCTTGTATATATTTGGTTCTACCCACATCTTTAAAAAAAAAAAATGAAATATAATATTATTGCTATAAAGCGCCATTGAACAATGTACTTGACATTGGCGCTATTTTATTTTAATTACCCATTGCAAATTACAAATTACAAATCTTTCGGCCACTACCAAATTGGTTTTGTATTGCACTTCCTCCATTTAGTAGAGAAAAAGTTGTTGACGTCCCACATGCATATAGATAGTATGCGCTTGGTTAAGAAGCTCACAACATTGCCATCGGGAAGTATAATAGACCAACACACAAAACTATGTGTAACCTTAAACTTTATTCTATCTATAGGATATTTGCGAATAAGCACACGTCGCCTATGCTCCTCGGGGAGCCCTTTTCATTCATTTATCGCGGTAATCATAGGACTTGTAGTTATTTATAGATAGTGTGCGCTTGGCTAAGAAGCTCACAACATTGCCATCCGGAAATATAACGGACCAAAAAAAAACAAAACTATGTGTAACCTTAAACGTTTATAATCTGGCTTATACAGTTTAGTGAGAATTACTCATAAACATGGATGGCAAAAAAAAACAAACAAAACAAACAAAAACAAAAAAAAAACAACAACAAACAAACAGAAAAACAATAACAAAGATCCGAGTAACGTCAACTTCATTCCATCTATTGATTAGATCCCACTTGAGCCGTATGAAATTTAAGTCAATTCGGTAACATTAGGTTTTAAATATTGTAATAAATACAAGTAATGTTCATGTGATTCATTATTCGACAGTTACCAAACCTCAATTTAATCAGAACTTTAAAAAATCTTTAATGTGTAAATCGATAGTTCAAGATAACTCCCAATTTTTCAATAGTCGTAAACCCGATTTTCGCTTGAAGTCTTGGGCTATCTTAAGTTATAAACATTTTGACAATTTTGAGGCCATTTTAATCAATCGAAATAAGATTCTAGCCAAATTATTATTATTTTTAATGATGATGATGATGACGATGGTGATAATGATGATGATGATGATTATATGGAGGTTTTCAACGTAGATATTGTCTGTGCGATCAAGGCTATGACTAAATGTGTGTTTTTATTTTATTTTTTTTTCTATTATGCGTATTGAAATAAAATACAAAGTTATTAAAAAAGTTATTTTGAGGAAAAATAAAATATTATTTAGTAAAAAATATGAACTACCTATATTAGAATTTTTCTTTTAAAAATAATGTTTATGTTGATTATTTTTACAATTTTTACATTAAAATTACCAATTTGAAATTTTCGTCGAGGAAACGGTCTACATGTACAGCTAGGTCCTTTTATGGTGATCTAGTTGTTTTGCTTATTTTTCACCCTCGGAGATTTACTTCATAATTTGGAAGGGAATGTAATTATCTGCCAATGTGTGTGTGTGTGTGTGTGTGTGTGTGTGTGTGCCTGTGTGTGTGCAAGTATTTGTGTGTTTTTATATATGTATGGTAAGTCTTGTGTGTGTGTGTGTGTAAGTACATTTGTGTGAGTGTATGCATGCATGTATGTGTGTGTGTGTGTGTGTGTGTGTGTGTGTGTGTTTGTTATAACTCTCCCCACCCATGACATACGTCCCACCCATGACATACGTCATTGGTAATGACCACCACCAGTGGCGAATTGACCCACCCAATGACAAAAATAAAAAAGACAAGACATTAATTTTCCGTAGAATACTTTTGACCGACGTACCCTGCCTGTACTGTAGCGGCCAGTAAACTGAAAAACGTTAACTGTCTCAGATCAATCAAGCGGTTGGTGATATCTACAGGGGCGGTGGCTCATGTGTTATGAATGACATTGGGGCGATAGCTTATGTAGTGGCAGAAACGTGACGAAAACCACCGTGCGATGAATAGAACAGAATGACGGTTGGATGAGGCCTTTATTGAAATACACAAATTAACAGTGCATATCAGGACGTCATCTGCTGGAAGCAGGCGTAGGCTAGACTGTGCATAATTATAGAGCACATACTTTTGTGTACATAAATTCTCGTTTGATATCTCGCTTTCCATTTTATTTGAAGTTTGTGTACCGTGGATTTCATTTTTAAAAAAATTCTTAAAGGTATGTTATAACTCATATTATTTTGATGATGTCCTCCAAACAAATTTTTTTCCCCCTTATCTTCTTTTTCTTTATTTTATTCCATCCCTTTCTGTCTATCCACTTCTCTCTCTCTCTCTCTCTCTCTCTCTCTCTCTCTCTCTCTCTCTCTCTCTCTCTCCCTCCCTCTCTCCCTCTCTTTATGTATATATTTATTTATTTCTCTCCGATCCTCTTTCCTTCACCTCTCTTTCTTTTTCACAATATCTGCCCACTTACCAACATATGTACATATATACATATCTACGTACCACCCACCCATTCATCCATCCATCCACCCATCCATCCATCCATCCATCTTTATATCTATATGTGTTATCCTATGTGTTTGAATGTCAACTGTTTCCATTCTATGGCATGTATGTACAATCTGGTACCGCCTCCCTCGTCTTGTAACTGCAATAAAGCCACACGTGGTCAGAGAATAAATGCTGTAACAGTAACATATTGATACCAAACCGTCTCTCAATTTGTCCTTGAATAAGGTCCATGGTGGGCAGGAAGTCCTGAATGACCTGTTGTATCTTCTATCCCCTTTTATCTGTTTTCCGAGCTGCTTTCTGTCTTTGTCTTAAAATGGGCTTGTTTGGCTTTGTCCTGACCCTTGCTTGGAGTCCTTAGCTGAGAGGGAAACTCATTTTTAGTATTAGCTTTGGGATATTATTTTTTTCTCCTTGTATATAATCTAGTATGTAGTGTTAGGTATGTTTTCTGTTTTTGATTAATATATTTTGTAAACATTGAAGTGTATTCTTCTTATTGGGATCCCGTGCTGGTGTCTGGATGAGGCTTTTACTTAGTACACGGATATTTTTTTTTTTGAATCTACACCCGTTCCCTATTTGAACCAGTCTTCTTTGTCTTACTTTTTCTTGGGTACCTTTACCTGTGATTCTAGATTTTTCCCCCTTCATTTTTACTGGCGCTGAAATGACCTAAATGTGTCGGAAGCGCCGTAAAATCTTTGGAAAATAAAATAAATAAGACACAATATTCCACTCGACCTGAGTTTAATTATTTATTTATTTATCCATCTATTTATTTGTTAATTTTTGTGTGTGTCTTGTAATAACTATTACCGAGACATTGTTTCATCTTGATTTCATCAGGTTGATTAGTTATAGCTACATAAATGCTGTGTTGTAAACTTTGGATCCGTGTATTTTTAAAATTATATTTTGTATTTTATTTTTAAAATTATTATTATTATTATATATATATATTTTTTGGTAATGATCGACGCATACAGACGAATATATTCAAATCGTTTGAACTCACTCAAGCATGCGTGTGCACACACACACACGCACACACACACACATACACGCACACACACACACATACACACACACACACGCACACATTCAGATACACATACACGCACTCAAACACCCCCCCCCCCCCCACACACACACACTCGCACACATATTTGGCTTTCAACGGTTTATCTAAGTTCAATTCGACATATTTATAAAAGCAAAAAACAATTTAAAAAACAACAAAAAAAAAATAAAACAAAACAAACAAACAAAGAAAAAAACAGACTTAAAAAAACAAAAACAAAAAGCTCAACAAAATAAACAAACAAAACACTTCAAAAACAATCCCCCCCCCCCCCCCCCAAAAAAAAAAAAAGCAAAAAAACCAAAACCAAATAAAAAAATAAAAAAATAAAACAGAATTAAAAACAAAAACGAATAAACTAGAATATATAACACAAAACCGGAGTAGTTCTCAAATTTTCTAGAAGTTTGGTCAAAGTAGGAAACTTGTCTTTTGTGTGCAGTATTTCAACTTTTTAGTCCTATTTCAAGTTAGAAATCTAATTTCTGATACTGATAACATAACATAACATTGATATTGATGTGCTTTGTGCCAAACCGTATTGAAATGACTTATTGTCACAGACTCATTTACCCCTTTCTCCATAGGACGTATACAAGCTATGTGCTTACACCCTCAGGTTATGGTATATGTCGATGGTTATCACATAGTTTTTCCCCATCTGCATGGATGTTTATAAATGATGTACGTAGTAGTAGTGGTACGTAAATGGAGTCGTTGGTCGTCAGAGTAATGCATTATGATGTTATCATTATTGATTTTTACTTCACTGTTTTACGTAGAGTGATTATTTTGTGGGACGCTCATCATCATCATCATCATCATCATCATCATCATCATCATCATCATCATCATCCATCATCATCATCATCATCATCATCATCATCATCATCTCGTCGTCGTCGTCGTCATCATCATCGTAATCATAATCAGCAGCAGCAGCATCAGCATCCTCAAACCCAAGAAAAAACACAAATTATGGAATACTTTTTCACACCTTTTAAACAAAAGTATGCTAGTAATATTGGCGGTGATGGGATTAACTCTCTCTCTCTCCCTCTCTCTCTCTCTCTCTCTCTCTCTCTCTCTCTCTCCCTCTCTCTCTCTCTCTCTCTCTCTCCCTCCCTCCTCCCCCCCTCCTCTCTCTCTCTCTCTCTCTCTCTCTCTCTCTCTCTCTCATATATATATATATATATATATATATATATATATATATATATATATATATATATTATTATTATTATTATTTAAAATATTTACCACAGTCTACATTAATGTTTCAGGCTTAATTTGCCATCGTCAGGACTGAGTTGTTTTGTTGACTGTTGTTGTTTCTTGAAGTGGTTCCGGTTTAAAGTTGCTTAACAAGAATTTACGCCGATGGGGACACCTTCCGTAGATCTCACTTTTCATGTTGAGTGTGGCTTCATGAGGTTGTTTGATTATAGTATATTTTTCTTCCAGGCATAAGCTACATTGTTTTGATGTTGGTGTGTATCCTGTTGCTTTAGATAAAATTTTCCATGAAATGTTGTGGTCTATTTTGTTGTCTTTTAATTTCCAAATATGTTCGCTGAGTTTTGTGGATGTTTTTTTGTTAGTGTTTCTAAATGTTGAGGTGTGGAGGTTGTATCTTGTTTTGAAATTATTTTCTGTTAGTCCTACATATTTTTCTTGCTTGTTTGTTTTAGTTTCTGTGACTGTGGCTTGGTAAATTAAACTTGATTCTAAGCATTGTTTGTTTAGCGGGCAGTGTTCTTTATTTCTGCAGTTGCGTTTTCTGGTGGGTGGGTTTTGCTCTTGTCGGTGGTTTATTAATACAACCAGAAAACACCACACACACACTAGTAAGAAGCCCGCAATTTCGCGGGGAAAGAACTATTTTCATTCGATATTGTACCCACCATCATTTAGTGAGGGCAGATTGGTAAACAACGTTGTCTGTGTAACTTGGTAATCCTCTGTTGATTTTTCTGTGTGGCCCAACATTAAGTGTAAGCAGAGAGATTGTATAGCTAACGCGTTAGCTTATAAACTCTCTGGTGTAAGCCACTATAGCCTCTGACCCGTGATACAGCAACATACAGTTGTCCGTGTGTGAAAACAGGTTGTGGTAAGAAAATCAACTGCTAAAATAAACCTGAAGTAGCAGACGTGAGCAGAGTTGAAAGACGATCCTGGGATCGAGAACTTACCTTACAGTACTCTGGTGATCATGTTTGGTGGCGTTTTTATGCACACCGTTGGAGGTGTACAGAAAGCACCGTTTTTATGCACCTCCACTGGAGGTGTACAAAAGCGCACCGTTTTTATGCACCTCCTTTGGCGGTGCCGGTTGATTAATGAAAATGTTGCTGCTTGAAGCTCGAAGGAGAAAATAACGATAAGTGTTGAATTGTAAGCCTCAATTTAATAGACGAAGACATACTGTGGGCGTTTCTGATTTCCCCTTTATCAACAAAACACGACGAATAAGACACTAAGGACGAATGAGAGATGTGTAGTGTGAATGGCGTAGATAAGGTAAATAGACATAAACAATGATGGGACAGGAAGTTTTTGAAAAACAACAACAACAAAAGAAGAAGAAGAAAAAAACCCCCCAATAAAATGACAAAGACGCGGTAAGCGAATAAACTGATGACAATGATAAAATATTATAAAATGATAATAATCGACGTTTACATATAAATGCACGACGATAACACATTGAATGGTACCGATGTTGTTTTTAAAAAAATATAATAATAACAATAATAATAACAATAATAATAATAATAATAATAATAATAATAATAATAATAATAATAATAATAATAATAATAATAATAATAATAATAATAATAATAACAATAATGATAATAATAATAATAATAATAATAATAATAATAATAATAATAATAATAATAATAATAATAATAATAATAATAATAATAATAATAATAATAATAATAATAATAATAATAATAATAATAGGTAATAATAATAATAATAGATTAATTTAAGGTTTTAAATTTATGCCCAGTAACTATAACAACAAAAATGATGCCTTTCTCAATAAAGTACACTTTTTAAAAAAAATGTCAACAATGGGATTGAACCCAGTACTTTCAAGGTTAGAGTCTGACAGCTTATCCACTGCGCTACGGAGCCAGCTGACTGTTCATAACATTTAATAAAGTCTTTCTAAAACCTTATATTTTACCTTCAATGCAACTTCTATTTTCTGGTTTTAAATTTCGATTTTTTAGATTATTATTATTATTGTTTAATTTATTACCAAAGACATTAAACCTGGGTATTATTATTATCCACCCGAAACCATCACACTGAAATCATCATAGGGGCAGTAATAATACTTGATGCCATAAATGGATGAAAACTGTTGAAAACTTAGTGTAGATCTGAATTCCGTAAAGTAATTAAGTGAATACATTATTTCGAATGCAACGATTTGCGTAAAAACGCCAAACTGACAACTTTTTACAGTGTCCAGATTGGTTGTTTTTGAGAGTGTTAGTGTCGTTGGTACGTATTTTATGATATCTGTTTGACTCAACGAACTTTCAAACTGACTTTAAATTATAAAAGGAAATCACGTTATCTGTTTATCTATCTGTAAAAAATACATTTCTAATTTTCAAATCTTTCAGTAGAGTTGTGCTCCGTATCATTTTTTTATTGACTCAAATAAGCACAATGTTCACCACAAGGCTATATTTTTTAAAGAAAGGATCTCTCTCTCTCTCTCTCTCTCTCTCTCTCTCTCTCTCTCTCTCTCTCTCTCTCTTTCTCTCTCTTTCTCTCTCTCTCTCTCTCTCACTCTCTCTCTCTCTATCTCTCGTAATTCCATTAAAAATAATATTTTATTTACAAATTTCACAGTTACACTGGCAAATACAAAGTTTCAGAAACGAAAACAACCCGCGAAACACATACACACAGACACATACACATACAATCACGCACATACACGCACACTTACACACACACATACACACATACACACATACACACACACACTTACACACACATACACACGCACACACACACACACACACATGGTAAACAAGAAGGCAAGGAAATAGAGGGCGTCACCATATCTTTGGCTGTTCACCTAGTTTTACGACTCAAATGTCATGTTGTGTGAAGGAAAATGATGATGATAATAATAATAATAATAATAATAATAATAATAATAATAATAATAATAATAATAATAATAATAATAATAATAATAATAATATAATAATAATAATAATAATAATAATAATAATAATAATAATAATAATAATAATAATAATAATAATAA
This sequence comes from Berghia stephanieae, assembly GCF_034508935.2. Classification (NCBI taxonomy): domain Eukaryota; kingdom Metazoa; phylum Mollusca; class Gastropoda; order Nudibranchia; family Aeolidiidae; genus Berghia; species Berghia stephanieae. Next base: position 27,387,382 of record NC_088361.1, on the reverse strand, counting down.
TAATAATAATAATAATATAATGGTCGGAGTTGACGGTTGCATCCGTTAGATGTCCATTTCACCCCGTGCTGTTCATAAGTCATCATCATCAGCAGCAGCAGCGTCGTCGTCGTCGTCGTCGTCGTCGTCGTCGTCGTCGTTATTATTATTATTATTATTATTATTATTATTATTATTATTATTATTATTATTATTATTATTATTATTATTATTATTATTGTGATAGTTGTTGTTGATGATATATTTTGTGCAGAGAAACGTGATGCTTATTGGCCACGAAAGGCCTAAAATAAACTCTTGAACTTGATTTTGTATATATTTTAACCCATTTCAACAGATACACCAAGTTCAATGCATTTCACAATTCTTCTTATACTCCCTCCTCCCTCTGACAATGAACCAACTTTTCATATTATACTGTGCCAGTCGCCTGTCAGGCGTCATTTGTGTATAGCACCCTGAAAATCGGATACTCATCCACAGTTGAGTTAAGTGGGGTTATTTATAATATGTGTAAAATGCCTTGCCCAATTGTTACAATGCAAGGAGGCTGGGTACCACAGAACCACCAAGGCCAAGACTCGTCTTAAGTGCACCGTGGTCGATATTTAAGTTTTCTGGGCAAAACGAAGAAAACATCATGTATTTTGTTGTAGTGCGTGTAGTATTATAGGAGTGACTTTCCCTTACGATTGGGATTTTACGTCTTTTGCCCCTTTTGCCACATACAAGTTCTTCCTGTTTTTTTTGTTTGTTTTTTTTTTGTTGGGGGGGGGGGGGGGGGGGGGGGCGGGGGGGGGGGGGAGGGTGTTAGTCATCAAATCGGACCCCAATCTGAAAATAAGAAATGAAAAGCAATATTAACAATGGATAAAAAAAAAAAAAAAATGTTTTTTTGACTACAGTGACAAAAAGCAAATCATAATGACTGACCAAATCATTTTCCAATATATTTTCATGTGTTTTCTTCAAATTGCTACAACTTTTGCGCTTTATGGCTGTCGAAGCTTAAAATCAAAATAGTTTTTGGTCCCAGATGTTCTCTTAAGTTATTAAGTTATAATACTGTAATTGCCTTGTTGGTCAAGGTTGTTAAGTGATATTAAAAGTGGTTAGTGATTGGATTGGTCGTATAACTCTGGCCTCGGGATTTTGTCCCGAGATATTTCACATACATTGTTCCACTCAACTCACGTGGAAGAGTACTTGTTATAGACAATGAAAGATGGTCTAGGAGTGCTTCTACATATCATACTGATACCCTAAGACAAATAGATGTCTTACATTTTATGAAATTGACATTTGGTTTCATCATGTCTTTCTAAGCTTTGTGGTGCGCATTGAA
>NC_088361.1:27361037-27381037 GCF_034508935.2 Berghia stephanieae | reverse complement strand
GGGTTTGTTACTTATTCAGAATTTTAAACGAAAATGGACGAAAACATGTTTGTTTTAAACTCATCACTGGATCTGCTTTCAAGATGGGACTAAGCCACATTGCATTCATTCTAATTCTAAAGCATTTGGAAGTTATTTTTTATGCCAGACTTGTTGGCAATCTTACATGTCAATTCAGATTTTCCCCCCTTATGTTTTTCTCAGTTGCAAATAAATCCGATTTTTATATTTAGCAAAGAAAGTATAGGCATTGGGGTTGGGATGGTGGTGGGGTATATCTGGAGATTGGTCTAATAATCATATATAAATGTAAGCTTTTGTTTTAGGATTCAATATTCTTAGGTAATATATTTTTTTGTTTGTTTTTCACTCTATGTTGATAAGGACTTCTTTTTAATCTCTGCATTACTTCTCATCCAACCAAGGAACCGGCTGAGTTATATCCCTTGCGTCTTTTATCTTTACATCAATATCTATATTTAACCATTTACATTACAGAACAAATTTTACAAGACCTACCAAGTGAACAATTTTGATTTTAATAATCATATTGTAGCTTTGAAAGAACAAGTGGATTTCAACGAATCTCTTTCAGTCTATCCCGTCATGAGTGATCTCACACATTTCAAACTTCACAGGTAATTAATTTGCTGGATACCAAAGGTGTATTTCCATCAAAATGAGACGATTTTCGTCATTATTTAAAAATAAATATTTGGTTCAAAGCTTTGATCACATTGCAATATATGTTAAAAATGATCTATGTAAAATTTGTTCAATATTTTTGATCATTTGGAACCTGTGTGTTTGTTTATAATTTTCTAAGAAATAGCAGTGAATTTGCAGCTAAAAAGAAAGATCCAATATCTGCATTGTGATAAAAAGTATTTCAGTTTTGATGACAGAAGGTTGAAATATACAACACTTCCATTGAGTGTTTTTTTACTGCCATGTCATATTTTAGTACAATTCAATATTTTCATTTTGACACCAAATATATCATGATGTGTCATTATTTGATCGAGCAAGAATAATTTTGAGCAGGTTTGTCTTCAAGAAAAATATTGATTGAGAATTATAGAAAATTGACCTTACATATTCAAGAAAACTTAAAAAAAAAAATAAAAAAAATCAGCATTTGAATTGAATCAGTCGTTTGTGCGTGAAATTCTCTTGAAATTAAGCAATATGATCAGTTATAATATAATTTTTAAAAATCCATTAATTGACACTGAATCAATTCAGAAAATTTTGCTGTCATATGAGTAATGAAATGAAAAAAACCTATTGACCTCATTTATCAATATTTGTGTTATGCATGCTAGTTTTTGCCAACTATCAAGACCATTCATAATCTCTTAAAGTAAATGTAATGCTATCCAAAGATAACTAGTAACCTGAGGCTGTATTCACCTATATATATGTATATATTATATATATATATATATATATATATATATATATATATATATATATATATATGTATCTCCATTACAGATACTTTTGTGAAGTGGAGCTAAATGTAACCCGACATGAAATTCAGAAGATGAAAGAGAATATTTTATACATGGCCCAGTTTGCCCCCGGGGGTAGGGAAAGTGTCAGCTGGCCTGTGGGTAAGGAGAGAGTCTTGTTTATTTGCTTTGCTAAATATTTTGTTTTTAATTTTTTAAAATTATTTGAAAATGAATAGTTTGGTTTTTTCTTGTCTGTTTGGTTGCTTTAAAAAAAATCTTGTTTATATTTTTATTTAGTTTATGACATTTTAAAAAGCATTGAGTGGCTATATGAGGGTCAAAGAAATAGATAAAGGTTTGCTTTTATCAACCCAAGGGGACTATAAATAGACAAGGAAGCATGTACGACGACTTTGATGATTATTAAAGTGTTTCTAAATCAATATTCTGAAGAAATTTTACCAGGAAGTAATAAAGAAATGGAGCAGATTCGGGATAAGTTATGTTAATGTTACAAAATGCATGATGAAAAAAATATTAATTTAAAAAAGAAAAAAAAATAGAAAAGATAGTCGCCATTTGCAATGGAGACTTATTTCGGGGGGGGGGGGGGGGGGGGGCAGAGATGGCAAATCATTCAACCAGACCTACTTGAATTTTTTAAAAATCTAAGAGAAAGAAATGAGGAGTCCCTAAAGCTAAATCTATATATTGATAAAGTGCATGCAACACATTATTAAATAACGGTTTTAAGTGTCCATAATAAAGGTTTTCTGACATTTTATTACTTTTAATGGCTTAGTGGAAGCAATTTATTATGTATTAAAAATATGCAAGAACTAATGGATTACGTTTGAAACAAAATAAAATAAATAAGTGCACTGGATTATATAATGTTATCGTTGTTGTCAAGAAGATGTGAAGGCTGTAAAATTTGCAATTTATGTATAATTTGTTTCTGATATTGTTTTCTGTCAGGTGTCCCAGAGCCTTACAAACCCAAGAACAGGTTTGATGTCATTCGATGGGACTATTTCACAGAGACCCACATATTTTTCCAGGATGATTTTACCAATGTCAAGGAATTGATTGGTGAGTTATTTGCGGTTTGGCAGATTATTTTTCCTAGTCTCTCTTGAAGGTAGATATGGAGATGCTTTTAAAATTATATGATTTTTCAATTCCTTACTTGATTCCAAATAGAATAATTAATCTAAAAAGGATATTTCTATCATTGTTGATGTTAACTCCTTTTTTGCAAGATTGAATTTCTTTCAAAATTGTATCTCCCTTTATTTTTCCAATATACCAGCAAGCCTTTTTTTTCTCTTGAATTTCTTTCAAAATTATATCTCCCTTTATAATTCCAATTTACCCGCAATCCTGTTTTTTTTTATAAGAGAGCAATACCTAGCTGGAACTGCTCTCTTGGTGAAAAAGATAGAATAGATTTATGTAAGTTGGGGGAGGTAATCAAGTTTTTAAAAAATAAAACGCTAAAAGTATTTATTATTTACTTCCCCTCCCCCACAACTATAAATTTTATATTGTGGTATGTATTATTATCACTTGTTTGGATATATGAACTGCTTTAAAATGACCCTTTTGAAATGTGGCCATAAACTTCTAAAATGTCTCATGTTTTTAGAAGTGTTGATAAGTTGAACAATATCGTAATTCATTGACATTGAAGTAAAATATTTCTGATCAAAATAGAAATAAGGCATTTTATAGGCATATGACTTTGTAGGCTGAATCTTTTTTGTTCCATCAAAATTGGAAAATTATACCAACATAACTATTCTTTGCGAAATAAATGTATTGCATCAGAATACTTTCTTTCAGAATTTTTTTCATATTTGTTTTTTTATCATCTGTCATTTCTTGGTGATTGGACTTTCTTTTCTTTTCCTCCTTCTGTTACATATAAAACCACTGACATCAAAATTCTTTAATTTTGTTGTTGCACATCAAAAGAATGCCTCCTAGGTTTCTCCAAAAACCCACTGTTATACTTATATTGTTGTTTCAAATTTATTCTTATAGGAGTAGATAAGTTGGATATTCAAGACATCATCCGAGTGTCCATAGAAAAACTGAATGACAAGCACAACAACAAGTACCTGTACTCTTATCTGGTCAATGGCTACCGAAGATTTGATCCCCAGCGTGGCATGGAATACATCATGGACCTGGCACTAGAGGACACTTCCATGGATCTGTCTGTTGACGATCTCACTGCTTCCAAAGCATCTAGGATAGTACACAAAAGGGTCTTCCTTGTTAGACCTCTTGGCGAGGTGAGATTGATAACATGTTTATCAGTCAGGTTTGGAATTTACCCTAACTGACATCGTATTATACAATTTTCACCAAGTTAACAGTATTCATACCTGCCAACCCTTCTATTTTTGGTGGGACCATTCCGATTTTCTCTCATTTCTGCCATTCCACCATTGTCTCTTAAATTTCGATTTTCAAAAATAGATGTCAAAGATAGTGATAAGAAAGGGGATGGGGAAAAAGAAGAAGGTGGAGAAAAAAAAATTATGTTTGACCATTGACAAAAGGAGTTAAGTAGGAAAATGAATTGCTCTCCTCTTCCCTTCCCCATTCCATTCCCTGACACACCTGATTGTGTTGCTAGTTTTTCCAGATTTTCTCTCTTTATATGTTTGAAGGCAAAGTTGGTGGTAATTTTGAGAGAAATTGCCTATTGGTAAAATTTAGTGGTTAATAGTGTAGATTTTGGCGAGTAAGTGGTAAATAAAATAACAAATTCCCATTTCTTGTATCAAATTCCTATTTTTGACATTCTGATTCTACTGCAATTCAACTGGGTGCAGAATCCCCATGAAGCACGAGTTTACCCAAGTTTTTGTTGTTAAACAAACAGTAACATAGGATTTGCTACCTGTGATATTAGTTTATTATAAAGTGTTTTCAACCAGATCTAACAGACCTAATTTGACGTAGTTGTAAATCTGGTTGAAGACTGCATGAAATGGAAAATTGATTCAACATGCCCTACAGAATAAACAAATGAAATGTTTAGAAACATATTGAGCTTGGTGAAACCAGATAAATGCTCTCTGTAAGTGTGCAGAATCATTTTTAGTTACTATTTAGTTCCAAGTTACATCTGCTCTTGAAAGGTATCAAATGAGAAAATATTTTCCTTGTAGATTATCTTTCTATGTCATTTTAATGGTTTTAATGTAATGTTTGTTCTATAACTATCTGAGTGTATCTCTATCCCTTTAACATTAGAAGCAAGAATAGATTGTTCTTGAAACTACTTCCAATCTCTATTGAACTCATCTTGTTAGTCTAACTAGTCAGGTGATTGTTGGCCTTGACCATTCTTCTTCCTGTTTACAGGTGTTTAAATGACCTAAAATTGTTGCAAGCACTGTCAAAACCTTGAAAACAAAAAATGAAAACAAAACAAAGCTGCTCACTTAATCTTTTATAACGTTGCCATTACTGTACTCTTCCAATATATTGATTTTTTGCACATGTTTTAGACAGTAGAGCATTTGTCCTCCTTTACCTTTTACTGTTTTGTGTTTTCAACAGGTTGAAGTTGTTCCCATGCCGTATGTGATGGACACTACCAAACTATACCTTGTTCTACCCGTAATGGTCAGTGACTTGGATAGCTGGGGTCACTTCTTAGAGGGGTATACCAAACTTTATGGCAGTGGAAAGGAAAGCCTAGGACTCATTATCGTTTTTATCTACCCCCAACAGGCCAAAGCAAATGGCCAGCAGGATGTTTTCTCTGTACAAAAGTCAATGATTGCTTACTACAATGAGAAGACAAACGATGGTATTGGTGCTGTTTCCTACGACTTTTTCAGTAATGGGACTTATGTATCTGAGCTCCAAATCATGGATTTGGTGAGTTGTCTTTGATTTTGGAGAGTAATTTATAGGCATATCATACATTACTAATAACCATTACTAATGATTGTGTTACAGAGATATTTTCATTAAATGACAAAAGAAAAGAAGAAAAAGAAGGAAGGATAGAAAAAATAAAAATAAAGTAATTCCCATTTCTGATATAATATTGAGGGTAGCCCTATCAGTAAGGCTGTGTTTAAAACATTGTCTCGTATAAAATATTCTGCTTTTAATTTAATTTATAATGGTTTTAAATCAGGATTTGAATTTTAACATGGAATTTATTAATAGTTCATGTTTATTTATTCAATATTTGTGTACTTTTTCTACTAGGTGAGCAGTCGGATGCCATTGGACAGTCTGCTGTTTATGTGTTCTGTGGGAATGGAACTGCGTGTTGACTTTTTGAACAGAGCCCGTATCAATGCCATTCGTGGCTGGCAGGTGTTCTTTCCCATTGGCTTCTGGCAGTTTAAACCCAACATCATCTATGACAAGAAGCCATACCCAACCGAGATTGATTTTAACAGTAGGACCGGTCATTATGATGTCTTGTCGTATGAACATGGCAGCTTTTATAATTCAGATTATGCCGAGGCTAGAAGGAGTCTTATGGAAAGTTATCCTTTGGATGTGGATGTTTATGAGATGTTTGTCAGGTACGGTAAGCTTCATGTCTTTAGGGCAGTGGAGCCTGAATTCAGACACCATTACCGCCAGTTGCATTGTGAGGATTCAAGACCTGGAAAATTGCAGGAGAGGTGTCGGGAAAGACGAGCTCAGGGATTAGGCTCAAGGGCTCAACTTGCAAATCGAATTTTTGATTATAGAGGCAAAAAGATTGCATTGGAAAATCCACCTTTAAATAGCAAGTCTTAAGAAATGTGCAAAAAAATATTTTGTTTTAAAATTATGAATGTAATTGCATACTTATACATGTGTTTTGAGTTTGAGTATTTTGCAATTCTTTTGGCATGTAGTCAAAGGTCTTCAGGGTGCAATTTGACATTATTGTTAATTGAGAATGTTTGTTTGTTGGTTACTGGAGTGTTTCATAAAGTTGATGTTAGAATGTAAACATATCTCTCGAAAAATCTCTCCCCATTTGATGGTGGTTTAATCTTATGTTATGTCATAAAATTTCTTTATTCCATTCGGTTGTTGAAAGGGGGAGGGGTGAAAAAATAATTGAACCCTAATGAAATTCATTGAATGACTTAAGGATGAAGAAAATCTAATTTTTTCCCTTGCGATATTACAAAACCATTAGGATTCTCTTGTTGAAGTAATGATACTCTTTATTATGATTTTGTTTAATAATAATAATAAAGGTACATTTATATAGCACTTATGCCAAAGCTTCGAAGCACTTCACATTGACCATCAGTAAAAAACATCACATACTGCAGATTCGGACATACGAACAAAAGCTCACACACACACACACACACACACACACACACACACACACACACACACACTCACACACACACACACACACACACACACACTGTTTGATAATTTACAAACGCACCTTCACTGGCTGTTAGTATTTGCCTCTCAACTTAGAAACGACCCTCTTACTGATATGTTTCATTAAATCAATGCTGTTGATTTTCCTTAGATCTACTGATATCCGTGACTTTGGAATCAGAGATGGAATTTCCTCCTTTTAAAAACTTACATTTCCCCCAATCAGAAGTACTAGCCGTGAGAGACTTGATGTGTGATGGAACAAATTAGTGCAGTTTACCACTCTCCAGATGTTAGCTGGAGTATCAATGATAGCTTACCATCTCAATTGCTCTAAAAGTCGGGGTTAGTGCAGTAAAAATGGGGCTTAAAGGCAGTCGTTCAAAACTGTCCTCCTTTTTCATTTTTTGTCACCACCAGCACTGTTCAATGTAAGATGGAGTTAGCACAGTTCAAATCTTGCTTGATTCAAATTTTGTGTTAATTTAGAGTGTTAAAGATCTGAGTATTGGAATGTTATTATAAAGTCTCTGTATAATGTTGTAATGATCTAAAAATACATTATAGTTTCATATATTTAAAAAATATTACCATTTTCATTATATTTTTGTACAAAGAAAAACAGTATTCACTCGAAGTTACCATTGTGTTCGTCTCATTTTGAAAAAAAAGGTTTAAGCCAATTTATTATTTATTTTTAACATGGTTATTGAATGGCTTGTTATTTCATTGTCGTGAATCAAATGTATTTTGTTCTTGCCTGTTTTATTTTTTTTGGGTTAAATTTGCACATTGTCTGAAAATTCTGAGATCTTTGTTTTATATTTTGTTAATATTTGTCAATGTAGATGGACATTTTGGTTATGTTCAAACTAAAATGCATAGCTCATATTGTGACCACAGAGATGCAAAAATATTTTATTTTCTCAAAGTATAGAGAAGCCTCGATACATGACTTGCATAAAGGATATGTTTTTTTTTTTTTTTTTTTCGGGGGGGGGGGGGGGGGTTTGTTGGGATTTTTTTTATCTATGCAATTTTGTTGTATTCTATAAACCAGTCCCACATGACAACACTCATTATTTATATAAGAATGTATGTATCAGTCAGGATTGTGAGAGATCAAATTTTCAGTGTGCAAAGTGAATTGCTATCGAACAATTTTCATGAATATAAGTAGTTGGATAAGAGAGATTTAGGCCCAAGTGTGCCGGTATGCCTCTATTATAGTTGATTGATTGATCTCTCAGGCTTGTGAGGATTTAGTACTGTTCACTGTCTTTTCTTTCATATTTGTCATTTTTATAAACTTCCTTTTGTTTACCTTTTTACATTTACTTTTTTACCTCTCTAGGCGGGTGGTTGGATGGGAGCATCACCCTTGAATCATATACCTATGATGTTCGCATGGGTGTACGATCCGATAGTGATGTCGTTTCTTCTTCTCTTTACTAGCCTAACCTGCTTGTTTGGTTTGTGATTGTATTTTTGACAGGGGATATTTTTTTTTCTGTAAATCTTCTGCCTGTTTGTTCTTGGTTATTTATAATTTAGCTTATGATATCTTTAGGTTATGATTTTGATTTACATTTGTACTATTTTTGTTAGATTGCTTGTTTTTTTTGTTTCAGCGGTCTCTCATATAACCTCAATTGTGTTGGAAGAGACCTAAAGCAACAAACAAACAAAAAAAATTACCTCTCTAGTCCCGTCTTTCTCTTCCCATCTCTCATTCTGTCTCTCTCTCTCTCTCTCTCTCTCTCTCTCTCTCTCTCTCTCTCTCTCTTTCTCTCTCTTGCTCTTGTTCCCTTTCCTTTTCTAGTATATTCAATTTTCTTGTTCTCTCCCTTTTCTCTCAATCATATTCCTATTGGTCAATATAATAGGCCAGATGTACTTTCCAAACAGGCGTTTAGGAAGTGGAATGTCCAAATGGACTTTTTGACATGTTGGGGGTCTTGATCCATGGATAAAAATATTGCCTCTGTTACTGCAATGTGTACCAGATGTATCTGAACGCCAGAAAGTGTAACACTCTAACAAATTTACTTAAGAATGTGTATGCCTAGATGGTGGGCCTTTGACATTGATCTCATGGCATGTTGATTTAATATTCACTTTAAATTAACTAGTTTCTGATTATTTTTTGTTCATTTTTGTTGAATCTGGAATGAATGATAGCAATCTATCACAGTTATATATATAAAGTTACGTTCATTGAAAAAACTGCTGTTGATGGATGAAATGGCCTTCACTATTTGAAAAATTTATATTTTGGATGTCCAATATACAGTAGAATCTGCATAAAGTCAACTTCTGCACCCCTTGTTGATCCCAAATTTTCGGCCTCTATCTGTGTTCCATCGATAATGGATAAAGTCAATCAATCTGTCTGGTCCGGAAGTGTTGGCTGTATCAGAATTCCCCTGTATTATGGACGTGATCCTATGGTGGAAAGGAGGATTAAGCTGATTCTAATTGAATGGACTAGTTACATATGCTAATCAAGATAAACCTGGTGTACAATGACCAACCATCCAATGTTAAAAGTGATTGTTGTACATAACACCTATATATGATTTATATACCTGTATGTATATGAATGTCTTTGAAAAAAAAAGAATTCTCTTGACTATAATAATTTAAATATTATACATCTAGACAAATAATATACATATACATTTATATATTTTTGCAAACCAGCCAGACATTGTACGTTTATTTGGTATTCTATTTTAAATAACTTGTGCCTTTTGCATCTTATGGACTTGAACTTGAATTTGAATTAGTTTGAATCTTCTTTGGTGTTCTAGATATTTGAGTGAATTTGTCTTTCAAAAGAAACTATTATTATCCTTTATTTTCATTGCTGCTACTTTCAAATAATAAAACATAAGTCATCTATATGAATTAGATGCTGTCTGCTGCCAAATATTCATAAGAAAGTAAAGTAATTATATCATGAGTTATACTTCTATGCTTTTAGACTAATCAAATAACTCCTTTGGTGTAAATTATGAATGAATCTCCAAACCTTACTCGCAAATGTTGATTATTGTTTAATTATCACATTGTTGTTTAAAATGGGATCATAATCTCTGATATCTTAAGGATAAAGAACTTCTTCACATTACTAGTTCACATGTAATCTTATCCTTTTGACAGCAGATTTTGTCAAGAATATATACATGTATAATTCTGATATTATAAGTGGGAGGTTGGTTGGTGCATTGGTAAGTCCTCTTCCACCTACATGTATTGCCTCATTCTCTGCCCTGGGTGGGGTTCCTGACCTATCATAGGGGAGGTACTTACTGCATCTTCTACCCCCTATAGCTCGGGATTTGTGAATCAGATTTTCTGGATAATGTTCAGATGCTGGCTGTAATATAAGGCTTTTGGTGTTCTCAGCTTTGCATGCATGCAGGCATGTAGACCATTGTATTCAAATCTCTGCATTTTATCAGGAACTTGTGACCCCGGAGTGTTACAGTCTAGCTCTTAACTCCAAATCTAATCACCTGTCCGGTGTGCTGTGTTCCATCTTCCTTTTCTTAGTTATGAAAAGCTTTATATTTGGCAAGTGTCATTCTAATTTTAAATCAAAACTATGGTGGAATACTCATGTTGTTTCAATTAGTACACATAAGTTGTTTTATTTTTATCTTTATTGTTACAATAATTCTGGCGATATTTTTGATGACCAAAGGGTGTCATAAGTCCTTTTAACTCCCATAGTGGGCAAACGGTCACTTTTGGTAGCTTTCTGTCTTTGTTTTGGAAGGATATTACTCGGTTTTGTCCTAACTCATGCCGGAGTCCTTGACTGAAAGGGCAACAGTCAAATGTATGGTATTAGTTTTGGGAGATGATATTTTTTTTCCCTTGTAAATCATCTCAGTGTTTTGAATATCAGGTTTTGTAAGCATTTGAGTGTATTTCTCTTAGTGGAATCCTGTACTTGTGCCTGGATGGGACTTATAGGTGATCTATACAAAGCACATTCATAGTTTGCTCTTTGAATCTTCCTCTGTCTGGGTGGGGATCCTGACCTCTCATAGCGGGCAGGGAGGTACATACTGCGTCTTCTATCCCCTTATATCTGTTTTCCAACATGCTTTCTGTCTTTGTCTTGGAATGGGATTACTTGGTTTTGTCCTGGCTCTGGCCGGAGTCCTAGCTGGGAGGGAAACAGTCAAATGCATAGTTATTGTTTTGGGAGATGATATTTTTTTCCTTGTAAATCATCTCTCTGTTATGTATTATTATTTTTATTTTGAATGTATAATGTAAGCATTTGAGTGTATTCCTCTTTGTTGGATTTTGTGCTTGTGCCTGGATGAGACTTGTAGGTGATTTCAAACTAAGTACATTGGTGGTATGCTCTTGGAATCTACATCTGATCCCTATTTGTTCTCAGTTCCCCTTTGTCTTACTTTTTCTTGGGTGCTTTAATTGTAATTCTAGAACTTTTTACTATCCCATTTTCTTCCTTTTTACTGGCGCTGATATAACCTGAATGTGTTGCAAGCGCCGTAAAACCCTTAAAAACAAAACAAAACAAACAATCTTCCTCTGTTCCCTTTTTGATCAAGACCCTTTGTCTTACTTTTTCTCGAGTCTTTGAATTGTAAATCCATATATATATATATATATATATATATATATATATATATATATATATATATATATATATATATATATATATATATATATTTTTTTTTTTTTTATCAATTCCACTTCTTCCGTTTTACTGGTGTTGAAATGACCTTAAAATGTTGAAACACCATTGTGCCTTTTCCTTACAATTTTTAAAAATATGGAGTTTTATTTATCTTCTTGTCTCTCAAAAAAAGTATTTTGATATTACTCTATTCTTTATAATTTAATTTATATGATTTTTGCTACTTTCATACCTTATGTCTTTTGATATTGAAGAAATCACATTATATTTTTTACCGTTAACCCACGAGACTTTGATGTTGTAATAGACATGACATTTTAAGGTTCGTTCATTTATCTTTACAATATGCGTAATATTGTTACTGGTCTGCCTTTTTTATGGAAAGTAGATTTTTCAAATTGATGCCAATTTATCCCCGAAGCCGAGTGCTTATGAAATTTAATATCAGAGAACAAAATAGAATAATAAGTTGTGGGCAATTTTAATTGATGGACATATGAAGTAAAACTTGTCTGGACCAATTGTTTGACAGAATAGTAATATTGAGGTGGCTTTGATTATGAAGCACTAAAACTATATTGTTTAAAACTTACAAACAAATGATTTTTATTGACTTAATGAGAATCTCAACATGATTATTATGACCTATCATTCATTTATTATATTCTTGTTGTCTATTCTTACCTTATCTTTACTTCATTTTGGGGAGTTGGGGGGGGGGGGGGGGGTGAGGGGCGTGTGACACTGAAGTATGGTCTTTGCATCAAACCCAAAAGATATTGAATGTGAATCCATATTGCACTGTGCGACTTTTAGCAAGTCACCTTGCTAAGCTCACTTTGTAGTGCTGCATTGCGGCTGGCGCATTTGTTATTTCAGTTTTCCTTTGGAATAGATAGGCCTTGTAGAAGACAGTTCCACCTGGGGATGAATAAAGGGAATTCAGTTTTTTAAAATATTTTTTTTCTTTATTCCTCATCACAGAGTAGGTAGGTTACCACAGAGACTGCACTCCTCGCTCAATCCCCCTTCGCTCAATGTTAAATTCGTGAAATCGACTTCGCCGTGTCTCAAAAGTATGTCACGCCGTATAAATTATAGTCTGTTTCTTGTGAAGCGGTTTTTTCCCTATATAAGTCATATTATTCTCACGAAAGTGTTAGCACCTGGCAAAATTGCCAAACAATTATTCCCGTTATCAAATTCATTTTAAATTTGTTGAGAGTAAGAAGGAAAATGTGATGAAGCGCTCGTTAAGATTTCATAGATTGAGAAAGAAAAAAAAGTGAAATAGAGGAAATTATTGTGAAAACAGGGGACCTGAAAATGAGATTTTAAAATGACATAAGTTATTTACATAGCATAATAGCAAAGAATAGAATTACTTGGTCTTACCTTAGTATCTACATATGTGCAAACGTTAGAGCTTTTCTTTTCCTACCCCTATTGCAGCCACCAATGTCCATCTCACGGTTGTGACATCTCAGGAAATGATGTAGTCTAATAGTAGTGTAGAGGTTCAATGAAAGGAATTTCGTTGAGCAGTTCTTCTCACTCCTGCAGTCAAGTGGAATGTCCATTGTGGCCTCGACCATTTTTTTGACCAGCCTGAACCTTACACCAGTAGCAACACGCAAGGAGTTGATTCCATCGCGAAATACGACTTCGGCGATTTGGAGGCAATGTTGCAGAGTAGGTGATGGTATCGTTAGTCCACCCTCCTTTAGGTCGGGATATTGTTTCATTGATATGAAATAAGACGAGTCTGACAAGGGATTTTCCTGGATGAGATTTGTCTTGCACAAACCACAAACTATTCCTAAGAGTTTCTTGGCGACATATCCCGAAATGTAAGCGACAATGTCTTTTTCTGGAACTCCTAGTACAGAATTACTTGCGCAATTTTGTACAAAGGGTCGGATGAGCCTTGGAATATCTTGATGAAGCCGTGTCCTGACTGCGTGGGTGGCTCCCTTTGTTGTGATGGTGTCAAGCTTAAACAGAAATGTGTCCAAATCTGCTTGACAGTTGCCGCCTTTTCCAGGAAGGAGTATTGCATCCACCATGATCTGGGTCAGTGCTGACCGGAACTCCCGACAATCTGGATTGACACGATGTCCGCCTTTGCCTCGAACTACCGAAAACATGTTCTCTAAGCAGTCCTGATTCAGTCGGTTTGTTAACAGGAATGACATGTTGCAGTTGTTTGAAAGGTCATCCCATAGATCCAGGAGGCAAGCAATTGTCAACTTCCATCCCTCTATGCATGGCAGTCTTCCACTCTTATTGAGAGGTTTAATGTTGTCAAACCACATCAGTTTGTCTCTCAGAAACGACACGTGCTCGGTTGAAGATGAGATTGCATGGGACATGGGAGTTTTGCCGTTGCGAGACGAACTGTTGAAGCAGTCAAAAAGCTTGTTGCATTCTTCTACAAACTGTGCAGTTGCCATCGCTTCTGGTGGGAGATCGCCGTAGTGGACCATGGTGGTTATCCCTGCAGCAACAGAGTGACTGAGGACTTGCACTGCAAGTTTAACGCTTAGATTTGCAAATGGTGGCATAGTAATGTGCCTTTTTGTTAACTTTGGGGCCATTCGTATTGGGAATCTTAAATCTTTCTCGAAGAACATCTGGATATGATTCCATGAAATAATTTTGCCGTCCATTGCAAATCCACTCTTTTTTAGATTATTTCTAATACTTTTCATCAAATGTGGGGGTCAAACATAACAAATAACTTTTCATCATTGATGAGGAAATATGGCCTGTCCCTATTTACACCTAATTTTGTAACAACCGCTTGATTGTTGGTGCCTTGGTCCCAGATCAACACTTTGGGAATCAAACCTAAATCTCTAATACTGATGATGATGTCTTTCAAAATTGTTTGAAGGACATGAGTTTTTGTTGGTCCATTAGACAGATAGTATGCGAGTGGTTGCTTCCATGTGAATGCAAGTCCTCTTACCATCACAACCAGAGCTTCGGTGTCGCATTGTTGAGTTCTTCCAATCGAACCAAAATCCTCAAGTCCTTCAAATTCATCATTAAGGGAATCATAGCTCAGGGATTTCCTCAGTGACATCTCATCTATTGCGACAGCGCAAATCTTTTCTAAATCGGACATCCCAGCAACTTTTATCTTAAAGATTTGGAGCATCTGATCGCACATACCTGGCCTTAAATTAATATTCCTCATTGCCCTAGTTAGAGTAGTTGATGAAGGAATGCAGAGTTTCCTTTTTACCATGGAATATGCCTTTTGGCTTGTGTTGTAGAGTGCCAAAGCAAAAGCCTTTTCACTAGGTGTCCACCTTCTTCCATGCCTGTTTGCCTGTGTTGTTCTTATTTGCGTCATTACTAATTCAAGCACTTCTGGAGGGAGGTGTTCTTTTAGCATTGACTGAATGCATTTCATATCAATTCGTGGCTCATCGACGGAGTTCCTCTGTCCAGTGGATGCGCAGACTGTGGTGGATGTCACTGTCTTAAGCTTTTTCTTAAGCCTGCAACTTTTAGTCCTCTCAGAAGATAACTTTCGTTTCAGTAAGCTGTTCTCTTGCTGAATAACATGACCATCCATTGGCTCACTTATTTCTTTCTCGACATCATTCACTTGAGTATCGATTTCTGCACGAGACGTAGTTGCTGGTGACAGTGTGAACGCAGTGCGATCTTTAGGTGGTGGCCGAGAGGGTGTTTGTTTAGGTGGAGGATTTGGAACACTAAATACCGATGGGACAGCATCTTTTTTCAATAATTTCCTCTTTCCTTTTGTTTCTTTGAAACAGCTTGGTTCAAAATGTATTTCGCAGATGTCATTGCCCCTGTGCAGTTTTTCATAAGATTTCTTCTCTAAATCAGCTCTACGTGAATTGATCACCCACCGTCGGGACCTAGGTTAAAGAAAAACATGTCAAATGTCTGAGAAGCAATTAAGTAGGTCCTTAGCCGGAGCTTAGCCCGGTTTCTATAACGTGAAGCTGACTGGTAAATTATGTGTTAACCTCTGGACCGGCCACTAGTCAATTGCAGATTACTTTACTAGCTTGGCCGGTACCCATTAACACTTGAGTCGCGTGAAGCGCATGGATAAAACTGTGTTAATCAAACCCTGTACATCCAAGCCTGGGATCTACTGCTTTAACCACTCAATCTATGCATCCCAGTGTATAAGAAAGCAATTCTTTCTTTTCAAAATTCTTCCTCAGAGGTTCATAACATCACCATTCAATTCTATTAATTCATAAATATCATCATCATCATCGTCATCATCATCATCATCATCGTCATCATCATCATCATCATCATCATCATCATCATCATCATCATCATCATCATCATCATCATCATCATCTCCATCAATATTATCGGGATTATCATTGTTATCATCATCGTTCGTGTCCCCTCCTCTTTGCCTTCGCCATCACAATGACAATAATTTGTCATAGTCATCACCAACGGCAGTATAAATTGATATTGAGACCAATGGCCACAAATTAATTCTAACCGATATAAGGTAGACATCTAAGTAAAATCTCAACGTACCTTTCAGCATCCAGAGGGAACGAAAAGAAAGACAAATTAGGACATCGAATCTTTGAATTTGTACAATTTATAGCACTGCACCACTTTGAATTATATCTTTTAATGTTTTCTTGAAAACTTTGAGCAGTATCTTCAAACTCCATCTTTCATGCGTGTTGTGAAGAGAATACAAAAACGATAACAAAAGAGTAAAGTGGTTAAAACCAATGCATTAATACAGACAATGTACGGAAACAGACTATGACAAATACGACGATACGGCGTGACATGTTTTAACGGATGCGCGACCCAATTACACGGAAATCAAGGAGTGCAGTCTCTGTGGTAACCTACCTACTCTGTGTTCCTCATTTTCTTCAACAAACCCATCAATCTAACGCAATTTATACCATGATCTACTACATCGAATTCATGTCACATTCACTAACTACAACATGACTTAGAGCAATACTATTTAAGCATAGGAAATGTAATGACCGCATAATATAAAAGAAATAAATGCCTAATAATTTTAAGAGGACTGAAGATCTCATTTTTAAATCTGTTTTAATGAACAAAGTCAGCAAGAAGGAAATAATCCTTTTTGAAATTACTTTATTCTTTCTTTTATCGTTTTTATCTATATCCATCTACACACACAAATCCAATCTTTCCCCGTTAACTTTGAAACCATCTCTAGCCATATGGTTGCCCATTGGGAATTTACTGTGTTGTTTATAATTAGATACACATTGAAATCTCACACATGGCTTTTATGCTAGAACATTTTTGTCTCTTTTCTTTTACACATCAGAATTTGTCTTCTATTCAAAGATAATTGGAACAGTATGGATTGGATAATTGGTAGAAGAGATTATTACTTATTTTAATATAATTTTCAATGTCTGTATTCATTTGATGCGGGTGGTTGGATGGGAGCATCACCCTTGAATCATATACCTATGATGTTCGCATGGGTGTACGATCCTATAGTGATGTCGTTTCTTCTTCTCTTTACTAGCCTATCCTGCTTGTTTGGTTTGTGATTGTATTTTTGACAGGGGATATTTTTTTTTCTGTAAATCTTCTGCCTGTTTGTTCTTGGTTATTTATAATTTAGCTTATGATATCTTTAGGTTATGATTTTGATTTACATTTGTACTATTTTTGTTAGATTGCTTGTTTTTTTGTTTCAGCGGTCTCTCATATAACCTCAATTGTGTTGGAAGAGACCTAAAGAAACAAACAAACAAACAAAATTCATTTGAATATGTAGTTTAAAATAACATGTTTTTTTTTTTACATTTGGTGAGAAATGTTAGCATATGCTTATACTATTAAATTGATATTATGTATCTCTCTTCTAAAATCTTTTAATAAATGACGACGAGAAAACTTAATAATTAACTCATTGTAATTCTTACAACAAACATACAAAGAGAGAAGCAATCGAGAAACTGTAAAAATATAGCATTATATCACACTATTATTCTGTACTTTCCGAGATGTGTTACATACATGAAAAAGTGATCATTTTTTTCATCATGTTTATGTGATTCTCCTTCTAGTCTGTGATCTACTTAAAAATTCACACGCTCTACTTAACATATTTATCCTACATCTCTCCAGCTTGATATGTAATATTCTATTATGTTTTTAAATTGTATAACTATCTACAATAAGAAGTCACATGCATAAATGGTGATTCTATGGGTTTTGGTCTATGTGGATTATCCATTGTAAGTCCAGTTTTCAAACATCTCTTGCCCTTTTATCAGAAGCACTGGTTAATCGCCACCATCAAATCTATTGTCCTTTTTTAAAACTTGAGAAGACTGAAGACCTTATTTATGAACCTCTTGTCTTTCTTTTCCTCGGTCGCATTTAATTGTAAATCCAGAATTTTTTTCTTCTTTTTTTTACTATCACATTTTCTGCATTTTTACTGGCGCTGAAATACCCTTAAGTGTTACAAGCACCGTAAAACCCATAAAAACAAATGAACAATTTTAAGAGTTGAGTTCACTCCAACATTATACTGTTTTGAAATCAGTGAATTGGTGGACCTAGCAGTGAAACTTTGTTGTATATGATTTTTGTTGTTGTTGTAATCAGACTAAAGCTGAATATCAAAGTAGCCAATATACTTTGTTGTGATCCGCCAATTAATCAAAGAAAGCCTTATTTATGATGTATGATCACGAAATATGGTATTTGTAAAACTTCTATTTTATCAGTATTTATATATATATATATTTTAGTGAGGAATTAATCTAGATAAGATACTCAGAAAGCTTCATTTTATTTATTCGACAAACGTCTCCACAAAGAGACGTTGATCTGTATGAGCATTCTAATCAGAAATTACTGTGTCTTCTATCCCCTATATCTGTTTTCCAACATGCTTTCTGTCTTTGTCTTGAAAGGAGATTATATGGTTTTGTCCTGGGCCTGGCCGGATACTCTAGCTGGGAGGGAAACAGTCAGATTACGCATAGTTAGTTTTGAGAGATGATATTTTTTGTCTTGTAAATTATCTCTCTTTGTTATGCACTGCATTGTTTGTTTTACATATGTATATATCTATGATTTCTAAACATTTGAGTATGCTCCTCTTAGTGACGCTATGACCTAAATGTGGTGCAAGCACCGTAAAACCCTTAAGAACGAACAAAACAAAATCTGAAATTACTTTGAACCAGTTAAGGGCCGTACTCTAGAAAGAAACGTATTTAGAATTTGGCCAGAAAACTTGTCCTTCTCGTATATTGAGGTTGTTGGCCCGTCATTTTATGTTTCACTTACAAAAAGTGTACATAGTTATACCATGATATCGACTTTTTTATCAGGAGGATGAACAGTCGTAGCTTTGGTTTATTTATCTCTACATCATTCACCTCTATTTGTTAAGGTTTTGTCCAGGGGCTATTTATTGATTGGACTCAATGTATGAATTACATTTTATTGTTATCGTTATTTTCATCATCATCATCATCATCATCATCATCATCATCATCATCATCATCATCATCATCATCATCGTCATCATCGTCGTCGTCGTCGTCATTATCATCATCATCAGCATCATCATCATCATCATCATCATCATCATCATCAGCATCATTATCAATGTCATCTAAAAGCATAATCTATGTTTTTTGTTGTGTGTGTTAATATATAATATATTTCACTGTTTCACCGTCAATCACTGCATGATTCATTTACTATTACTTTTCACGTTTTGACTCTCTCTCTCTCTTCATCTATCCACCATTTTGGTGTTGATTATAATGTAAAATACAAATACTGTTCTATTTTATACAAAATTATTATATGTTATTTTAGTCATGTGTCTACGCAAGGTTACATTGTTTAGCTCGTGCCTTCTGAGGGTTTTCCATTTGATACAGACCATAAGCAATAAATAAAGCAAATTTTGAAACCAAAGGATCGGTTTTATTTGAGTCTTTAAATTTAAACCCGAGCTGAAGAGTGGCTCATGGGTGTGGTTTGAGAAGGATTATTGAATGTCCCCCCCCCCTCTCCCTGGGTGGGGTTCCTGACCTCCCATAGTGGGCAGGGAGGTACTTACTGTGCCTTCTATCCCCATATATCTGTTTTCCAACTTACTTTCTGTCTTTGTCTTGGAATGAGATAACTTGGTTCTGTCTTGGCCCTGGCCAGATACCCTGGCTGATAGAGAAACAGTTATTGTTTTGAGAGATGGTATTTTTTTCCTTGTAAATCATCTCTCTGTTATGTATTATTATAATATTTGTTGTTTGAATGCATAATGTAAGCATTTGAGTGTATTCCTCTTAGTGGGGAGAATCTACATCTGTTTCCTATTTGAACCAATTCCCCCTTTGTCTTCCCTATTCTTGAGTGCTTTAATTGTAATTCTAGAACTTTTTACATTCCCATTTTCTTCCTTTTTACTGGCTCTG
>NC_088361.1:27328537-27353537 GCF_034508935.2 Berghia stephanieae | reverse complement strand
CTTGCTTTTTCAAACAGCTCTTGGATTGTTAGGTTGGTGAAGCCCTTCAGTTGGTCTATGAGTGTTTTTCTTTGTCTCCCCCGGGCGCGTTTACCAGGTATTTTTCCACAACTTGCCAGGTATTCATTCTTATCTTTCCTTACTATGTGTCCGAAAA
Organism: Berghia stephanieae; assembly: GCF_034508935.2. Classification (NCBI taxonomy): domain Eukaryota; kingdom Metazoa; phylum Mollusca; class Gastropoda; order Nudibranchia; family Aeolidiidae; genus Berghia; species Berghia stephanieae. The sequence continues at coordinate 27,353,380 of NC_088361.1, read as the reverse complement.
AGGATAGTTGTCGATCCACTATTAAGGGCATTAGTTTCCTTTGTTGGTATGTTTGTTTTAGCACTTCTTCGTTCGTTTTGTGTGCGGTATACGATATTCTCTGCATCCTTCTCAAGCACCACATTTCAAAAGCTTCAATGTTCTTTTGTGTTTCTGCATTTGTAGTCCAGCTTTCGCATCCGTAGAACAAGATTGGCCACACGTAGCACTTCAAGACTCGGAATCTAATCCCGAACGACATCTGCTTGTTTTTCAAAATGTTTCCCAGGTCCATGAAGGCCTGTTTGGCTTGAGTTATTCTTGCTCGTATGTCTCGGTTACATCTTCCATCTGTTGTCACTATTGAACCTAGGTATTTAAAACTTTCTACGTTGGTAAGCTGCTCGCCGTGAATCGTTATATTGCAGGTGTTGTTGTTTTCGGGGTTTTTCTGTATTACCATGCATTCTGTTTTGGTGATATTCACTTCCATTCCCTTGGCTTCACTATCTACTACCACTTTGTCAACAATCTTTTGAAGTTGGATTTCTGATGTTGCAATGAGTACCGTATCGTCTGCGTATCTTATATTATTTATGTTGTGACCTCCTACTTTTATTCCCTCCATATTATTTATGCCCCTCATGATTGTTTCTTGGTATAGATTAAACAGATCTGGTGAGGCAACACACCCTTGACGGACTCCTTTCTTAATAGGAATGGAATTTCCTGTAGAGTTTCCGATTTTGATAGATGCCTGCTGGGTGTAGTATAATGTTTGCATGAGTCTGAGGTCTTTCTCATCAGCGCCAATGGAGTGCAGTTGTTTTAGTATTTCTTCGTGGCGTACTCTATCAAAAGCTTTTTTGTAGTCGACAAAACAGAGGTATAGTGGGGTCTGAACCTGTATAGCTCTTTCACTTAAAACACGGAGGAGGTATATTGCGTTCCTTGTCCCTCTGTCAGGTTGGAATCCATATTGTTCTTCTGCGATTTCGGGGTTAATCTTATTCCTTAGCCTGTTGATAATTATACGCAACAGTATTTTGTTGATGTGACTTATTAAACTTATAGTTCTAAAATTTTCGCATCTGACTGCACCTGCTTTCTTTGGTATTGCTATGAAAATAGAGTTACAGAGATCTTCTGGAATTTTCCCAGTATTGTATATATTGTTGAATAATATGTGAAGTTCATCAATTGCTAGATCTCCTAGGCTTTTTAATACCTCTACAGATATTTCATCAGGGCCTGTTGCTTTACCATCCTTCATTCGTTCCATGGCATGTTCAATTTCACTTTTGGTGATGTTTGGTCCGCTTAATGGTTCTTTGAATTTCAGTGGTGGTTCATTTCTATTTGGATCATTGTACAGTTCGCCTATGTATTCTACCCATCGGCTTTCTATATGTTGTTCTTCAAATAGCAGTTCCCCTTGTTTGTTTTGGATACAACTTCCTGCTGCTTTGCTTTTCCTTTTCCCTGATAGTTCTTTTATTCTTTGGTGAGCTTGTTGGGGGTTGGGTTTGTATTCTCTTTCGATTTCGCAGCATTTCCAGTCTAGATAGTTCTCGTGTGCCTCGATGCATTTGGATTTAATGTGGTTGTTCAATGTTTGGTATTCTGCAGACCCTCTGTTGCATTTTCGTCTTTCTTCAAATAGGTTTAGAATTTCATTTGTCATCATTCGTGTATAAAAGGTACCAAACAAACCAAGAAAGAAAAATACAAAAAGAAAAATAAAGCATCCCAAAAAATTCAATCTTCCTCGACTGGGGATCGAACCACAGAACTTCTGATTAATAGCTGGACGTTCTACCATAGAGATGGTAGGTTATAAATGTTAAACCACATCTTTATAAATACTGCCCATAATAATCGAAACGCTCCGCCCCCCTGAATTTCGATCATGGACATTTCTTGACTCCTTTAGAATTAAAGTAAAAAAAAACAACTGCATATTTTTCACGTGATTTTATCTTAGCGTAGTACACGCTTCCATTCCTATATTTAATGTTAGCAATTCCGCCATTGTTCAAAAGTAAACATTCAATTGAAAACGACGACGACAATAACAATAACAAAAGAAAGGTTATATCCACGAATTTATACAATTCTCCAAATGAAAGTTTAAAAAAACCCATTACGACCCATCGATTTATTGCATCCCCCCCCCCCCCGACCTTCATGTCCCGTCCCATGATATTTCCTAAAAATGTGTGAAAGATTAGACATTTTATGTTACATAGACGCTAAGATCTGAATGTCATCATAGTGTGATCAATCTTACAAAATTCTGACCTTAATGACAAGTTGGAAACATCTAGGGTCAAAAGTTGTTCTCAATCTTTAATGGATTCATTTCGAAAACCTCCCTCATCACCACTACATTCCTCCTCCTCCTCCTCCTCCTCCTCCTCTTTTTCTTCCTCCTCCTCTCCCTTCTCTTCTTCTTCACCACCCTCTCTTATCTATCCTCATCCCTTTTCCTCCTCCCCTCCTGCTCCTCCTCCTCCTCCTCCTCCTCCTCCTCCTCCTCCTCCTCCTCCTCCTCCTCCTCTTCTTCTTCTTCTTCTTCTTCTTGTTCTTCTTCGACATACAAGCCAAATGACTCGTCTAAAGTAAGTATAACGTTGAAATTCAATAATTCATAGTATAGATATATAACTATTTTGTGTTTGATATTAATGATTGTGGATTCTTAAAGATATCTTGTTTGAGGATGTACCCTAGATAGCTATTTATGACTGTGACGTATTTGCAATTGATGAACATAGATGACTATCAGTATTTGAGGGTGAAATGTTTGAAAAACACGCGTATGAACAATGATGCAATGTACTTTATTTGATATTCGAACTTACTGGTTGTCTTATTTGACATTTTTAGCCTACTCGTAAATGATTTAGGCTACAAATATTTCGATAAGATCATTCAGTCTTTTCTGAAAATCTACACTTAAATCAATGTCCGTATAAATTCATAGTGCGGTAATCATGAATAATTGCTGTCCAAAGTCAAAAGCATATTTTTAAAAAATGTGAGCCTTTATATAGAGCAATGTCCGATGAATATTTTCAAATCGCTTTACAAGGGGTCCCAACTAAACAGCAACAGTTCGCACCCAGAACGGCTATGTGGTCTAGTGGTATGACACTCGATTTCGGATCGGAAGGTCATGGGTTCGAGTCCCGCTCTGGGCGGCGCATAGTTGTCCTTGGGAAAGGCTCTTTAATCACATTCTCTCGCCGGACTCAGGAATTAAATGTTGCTGTTGGCCTAGGACCCCTTGTAAAGCGCAGTGAGCATGTTTAGTGGATATTGCGGGAAATAAAAGCTCAAGAACGAGACACGAAGTTTGTAAGGCGCTGTTATAATTTCTTATTTTACGACAAAGACAACGCTGTTATCCACCAGGTCGTCACCTGGGTAAGTGAGAGAATAGGAGTAAAAAGCTGTCGTCAAGGACTTAACTTTAAGCTGCCCTCGAACGTTTAGAGCTAATAGGCTTTTAAAACCTTTAAATTGTCTTTGTAATTTTAATATATCAATAATATTTTAAAAAGTTATCTAACAAAAATTCATTGTAAATTTGACAATTTTCTACTTGTGTCGCTGTTTCAAATTATTAAATAGAGAGCACACAAATAAGTAGGCTATCTGTGACAGATTAGTACATTTAAGAGTTTCAATAGAAAAAAAATAGTGTGATGACCCTATCCTATTGGAAGCATAAAACAACTCTTCCGAGGGACTGAATACATACTTTCTGTAAATCATTGTCTGCTTTCCGAATGATGACACCTTATTTTCTAGCCTAAATATAATATGCTCGTCATCAAAACGATCTTCCACCATCAGTCTTTTTACTCTTGTAATCCTAACAATCTACTTATACATCCTACTACTAAAATAATTATGCCACCTTATTGTGATTCAATATGTAACCTATTCATCATTAGTACTCCGATTGATTGGTTACATACACACTTCCAAGGGTTTAGGAATCAAAAGAGTAGAGGGTTTGATGCCACGATGTTTCTTCTCTATTAATTAATTTACCATTGAATTCAAAGGTTTATGTTAGGCAATTGCCATTATGAATCGTTATTAAACGTTATGTCAATGAGCTCACTGTCAATGGCATTTTTACTACAATTAATGGAAATTTATATATATTTTTTTGTCTCAAACTTTTAGATTATTCCAATTTTTTGGATCCAATAGTCTGATGTCACGTCGCCCAGCAACGGCGGCCATCGTGATTCTAAACAAAGAAAATCTGCACTTTTTTATTCTTCATGCTGGCTAGAACTTTTCATATGTCTTGTGATCAGAATGTGTAAAAGTCAAAACATGATCAGATTTATTGTGTTTTTTCCTCTGGATACGCTTTTATGCTCAACGGAGAAATATTTCATAAGGGCGTCCGCCATTGTTCCGATAGTTTAGAGCCAGTTACTAAGTTACCATGCATCATTACGAGGGAAGTGACGTTACGACTGTTGAAGCGTATTGCCACATGTCTTTAAATTTGAGTATTTTCCCTTATGGACGAATAGCATATCTTTCAATAAATATCTCAAACTTATCTCCTTAGCATTTGTAACATTGGACTTAAAGGTCAGGGCCATACCACAAAACAACAAAGCCACACAACCTCACCTCATTTGGACATTTGATGGGTCGAGCGTTACTTAGCGTATGGTGAGATAAATGATGTATTATATATACAAACAAATAGATAAATATATATATATATATTATATATATATATATATATATATATATATATATATATATATATATATATATATATATGCAGATAGATAAATAAATAAAGAAAGAAAGAGAGACAGATAGAGATAGATAGAAATATATATATATATATATATATATATATATATATATATATATATATATATATATAATATATATATATAAGAGAGAGAGAGAGAGAGAGAGAGAGAGAGTGTTTGTGTGTGTATGTGTGTGTGTGTGAGAGAGAGAATGAGAGAGAGAGAGAAAGAGAGAGAGAGAGAGAGAGAGAGAGAGAGAGAGAGAGAGAGAGAGAGAGAGAGAGAGAGAGACCTCACACCTTTGTGTTTACTTGTCTGTGAATGTCCCAGACATTTTCATCGAGCAGAATGATCAAGTTGTAGAATTGATATGCCAAAATCAATTTTCTGCATCCATTATCACGAGATTATAATATGTGATGTTGGTCCAAAAGTCTAGTTTTACCGCAACGAGAGAGGTGTGCAAACATCTATGTTTAGAAAGAGAGATGATCATCACAATATTCTAGCATGTTTATTACCGTTCTTGCATGCAAGAACCGTTTCAATAGAAAATAAATGTAAAAAAGGAAGCGTATGTAAATGTTGCTATTCGAAGCTCAAAGAAATGTATAATCATTTGAAATTGAATCCAAGCTTCAATGTAATAAATGAAAACAGATAATGTGGACGTTTCGGGTTTCCCCTTTATCAACAAAACAGGATGAATGAGACACTACAGACGAATGTGATTATCACATCTCATTCGTCTGTAGTGTTTCATTCATCCTTTTTGTTGATAAAGGGGAAACCTGAAACGTCCACACTATCTGTTTTCATTCATTAAATTGAAACTTACATTCAATTTCACATTGTTTTTTATTTCAGAAGAGATGATATGACGCTGCTTTGTTGCTTACGCCTAGATTATCTCTGTCTTTTGTTGAGAAAAACCCGAAAGAAAAGTTATCCCCAAAGATAAATAAAGGAAATTGAATTCAATTTATTAAAAAATAGAGATTGTCACCCTTTGTTTTACCAGTTCAATTCAATTCAATTTACTTCATTTATGGATAACACTCACACTCGGCTCTTGTATTAATTTGCCGATTTTTTGATCGACTCCTTTGTTAGGACACAAAGCAGTGATATTTTAAAATCTCTCTCTCTCTCTCTCTCTCTCTCTCTCTCTCTCTCTCTCTCTCTCTCTCTCTCTCTCTCTCTCTCTCTCTCTCTCTCTCTCTCTCTCTCTCTCTCTATATATATATATATAAATAAATAAATAAATAAATATATATATATATATATATATATATATATATATATATATATATATATATATATATATCCCTCACACGACGTGCACTAATCTGCAGTTGATCTAAGACTTTAACATTTCGTAATTCATAATTTAGATAGATACCTTTCCTTTTACACTGCATTGTCGTGTCGGTAAACTGTTCTAAACACATCCGTGACACCTCAAAACAGAAACAGCAATGTCTAATGATGTCATGAGGCTATTTTGTTTACAGAAAATCCTACCTTAATCGACGTGGGACAAAAGTAAACGGTCTGATAGCCAATCACTATTATGGACTTGATTTAACATTGTTGTCACAGACAATATTTTGTGCTGGTTTGAGGGTGTTTCCATTAAAACAATGAGCCTATAACAATTTAGTTTATCAGATTTGCAAATATTGTGCACTTTGGCTTTAATTAACCTTCTCATTATCTTCCTTGAGTTATCAGATTCATGAATTATTGATAGATTGGGAACGACTTGTTCTTATTTGCAGGTCTAATAATCCAAATTGTTGTTGTAATGGAAATAATATCAAACCACTGCAAAATATTTTCATTACAAAAATGTTAAAATCAGGCCACAATTGCGTCCGGTTATCAGAACTGCAAACATGTTCACGTTGGTTGAGAATCTTCTAAATTCTTCGAATTTTGGAGTGAAATATTTTTGGCCAAAATGAAACAAAGTAGGCTAGTGTAGTCAATGATTTATATGTATGACTCAGAAGTTATATGCAACACAAAGCTTCAAAGTGGTAGTGAGTTGGGTTGAATTAGATGTTGAAAAATGAATTTTCTATCAAACAAATGAATCTTGACGTACCTTTTTAAAACACCACTGATAAGAATAATGATAATTTGTAACATTTAAATTTTAAGATCACTTAAAAGACATCATCCCGGAATAATATATGATTCAAGCGATATGTCATATCACTTATAATTTCAGACATACAAAGCTTAAAGTTTATAAGGTTTATTTTTAGGCAACATCACTAATACAATAACATAGAATTACCAATTAACAAATCAAAACAGGTAAAATCAATAACAAACCAAAGCAAATAAAAGTGATAATCAGAATATATATATATATATATATATATATATATATATATATATATATATATATATATATATATATATATATATATATTATTTAAAATATTTACCACAATGTTTGGGGCAGTCTACATCAATGTTTCAGGCTTAATTTGCCATCTTCAGGTCTGAGTTGTTTTGTTGACTGTTGTTGTTTCTTTAAGTGGTTCCGGTTTGAAGTTAATTAAGAGGAATTTGCGCCGATGGGGACACTTTCCGTAGATCTCACTTTTCATGTTGAGTGTGGCTTCATGAGGTTGTTTGATTATAGTATATTTTTCTTCCAGGCATAAGCTACATTGTTTTGATGTTGGTGTGTATCCTGTTGCTTTAGATAAAATTTTCCATGAAATGTTGTGGTCTATTTTGTTGTCTTTTAATTTCCAAATATGTTCGCTGAGTTTTGTGGATGTTTTTTTGTTAGTGTTTCTAAATGTTAAGGTGTGGAGGTTGTATCTTGTTTTGAAATTATTTTCTGTTAGTCCTACATATTTTTCTTGCTTGTTTGTTTTAGTTTCTGTGACTGTGGCTTGGTAAATTAAACTTGATTCTAAGCATTGTTTGTTTAGCGGGCAATGTTCTTTATTTCTGCAGTTGCATTTTCTAGTGGGTGGGTTTTGCTCTTGTCGGTGGTTTATTAATATTTTTTTGTTGTGGCTTGAAATTATTTGTTCTATGTTGCGCATACACGAGTAACTTATTTTTATGGTATTCCTGTTGATAATTTTATGTAGCTTGTGGTTTTTTGGAAAGTGTGTATCAATTAACTTCAGGAACTGCTGTCCTATGTTTGTGCTGACGTTTATGTCGAAAGGTGGGTTGAACCAAGTTATGTGTCGTTTTCTTGTTTTACGTTCTTCACTTGTGTGTTGGGGTTTACATGAGAGGGAGGCGTCTGTGTATAAAAATGGTGTGTTGTATCCACTTTTTGTGAGTGCTTCTTTGTAGGGGTGGCTGCGACGTTGAATATCTCTCTGTTTTCCGAAAGTTTGCTCACCCTCAGTGCTATGTTTTTTGGTATGTTTTCAATGACGGGACGGGGGTGGTTGCTGTTTTTATTAATGTAGCTAATGGTGTTGTTTGGTTTTCTGAACGGTTGGAATGAATTGGATTTTATGTCGAATGTGATGTCGAGGAAGTCAACTGTTTTTTTGTTTGCTTCTATCGTGATTTTCAAATTTGTTGTTTTGGAATATTTTACAGATTTGTTTTTTGATGTTTTCGTTCGCTCTTGGTCGTCTGTTGGTTATAGCGAGTCCGTCATCTCTATAGAGGCCGATGTATGTGTGTGTATGTTGTAGTTGTGACAGGATGTAGAGTCCGACCAGTTCGCATGTTTCAGCACCGTCGAACGAACTCATTGTTACGTCGAAATCATTGTGTCGCTTTGTCCACGGTGTGTTGTCGTAGTATAGTGTGCTGTGCTTGGTGTGTTTGATGATGTGTTTTTCCTCTTCTGTGATGTTGGTGTATTTTGCTGCGAATTCCAATGCTTTGTTTAGTAAGTCTGGAGTGATGGAGGGGTAAAAATCGCAAATGTCGAAAGAGATGAAGGTGCAGTTTTCTTTGTTTTGGATATTTTTGAACCATTCAATGACTTCATCGGTGTTTTTCCACTGGTTGAATTTAGTTGCTTCTTTGACGTTTTTATTTATTTTTTCTAATATCTTTTTGCTGATTTTTCCAATTTCAGATTTGTATGGATTTAGTAGTCTACATTTTGGATTATTTTTGAAGTCAGGCTTGTGATCTTTTAATGTGATGAACGCTTCTCTTCTTGGTGCTATATCGATTCGATCGCTAAGGTCAAGTCTGTTCGCTATATTCTTATCTTCTTTTGTGATCTATTCGGTTCTATGTGTTCTGTCTTTCTTGTAGTCTTTGTTGATTTGTTTGTGTGTCATTTTATCATATTCCTCAGGTGTCATTTTATAATAGTTGTTGGATTTGTCGGCTGGTATCAGAAGTTGTTTTTCTTTGTTTATTTTCTTCACATCGTTAGTCAGTTGGTTTTGGAAGTTCGTTCCATTACTACATGTCGAGCACTTTTCGTACCATATTTGTATCAAACACGATTCAATATATATATATATATATATATATATATATATATATATATATATATATATATATATATATATATATATATATATATATATATATATGGAAGAAGACGAGTCTGGATCTAAATATAGAAACGGTCTAAATAGTGGTCAGCAAAAATAATTCTGATACATAAAGCTGTAATTGTAACCATGTAGGTCAATAAATTTGTTTACCTTGGCTACACGATGGCATCAGGCGGACAGAGCACTCAGGAAATTACAAGAGAAATTTGATAAGCAAAAGATGGCTTACAATAACTAATACCCATACATAACAAAAATACTGGGATAACGGCAAAGATTTGCACGATAAGAACATATTTTGTTACACAGAAATGCTGGAAAATAATTAAAGAAGTTAATTAATATAATAGTAAGATAAATGAAAACGAAAACCATTGGCGCTGAAATGTGATCAATCGGCTAAAACACTTCATTATGTCCGGTTGAACTAGATGCCAAAATGTACTTTAAAATTAAAATGACCGAAAATGGGCAATTTTAGTTTTGTCTGTGTGCGACTATGTGGTCTAGTGGTATGACACTCGCTTTCGGATCGGAAGGTCCTAGGTTCGAGCCTCGCGCTCGGCGCATAGTTGAGTCTTTGGAAAAGGCTCTGTACTCACATTCTCTCACCGTACTCAGGTGTAAAATGAGTACCTGGCCGTTAACAACGTTGTGTTTGTCCGAAAAATTGTAATATCGCCAAACAGGCGTCATGCCCCGTCCTACATGTTAAATGTTGTTGTTGACCTGGGACCCCTTGTAAAGCGCTTTGCGCACAATCAGTGGATATTGCTCTATATAAAGCTCAATTTTTTAAGTATTAAAAAAAATCGTATTTGTTATCCAAAAAGAAAACAAAAACTAAACCCAAGTCATTGGGTCCGAAAGCTCATTTGGTACAGCACTCACTTCACACACAAATTGACTATGATCGATCCCGGGTGAAGTCGAGATTTATTTTGTTCCCACAGCAGTGATTTGTTTGCTGGGTGGGTCTGTTTCATTTCTTCTGAAATGACAGTTTACTATCGCTAACAAAAATTATCCCAAGATAAAGTGTTTTTTCATGATGAAAACCGTGCCTGGTTGATTGGGCATGTTCGGGCTGGGCTGTCTTGTGCAGAATATCCTTGCAGATTTGGTATATTACGAAAGGCTATTTACAAAATTGATGTAAAAGTACAGGAAAAACGACGGCCTTTCAAATCAGAAACAGGAGATGTGGTTCTTTGGTAGTTTGAGGCTGGATCATGGGAGACCAAAGACATCCTTGTGAGACTAAATGACAGGTTGTCAACTGTCTGACAGAGACAATGAAATCACAACAGCTGTTATGCATGACAGTGCACCATCGCACATGGCTCGATGTATACAGGGCTTTTAAAGAGAACAATCATGTTAGGCAAGGGTGTAGTCGTCAATCAGTCCTGACATGAATCCAATCCAGAACATATGAGATATTAAGAAGAGAGAAGCATGTCGTCTTGACCCTCGTCAAAATGAAGATGATTTAAACTAGCTTCTCCAACACATCCAGGATGATTTCACTGCAGAGTTTATTGAACGATTCACTTTGTCCATGCGAAGGCTAGTAATTTCACTGCATCAAGTTAAAGGAGGGCATACACAGTATTTAATTTTTTGGCGTCACTTCTTAAACTTTCGATATCATTTTGTAAAAAGCATTGTGATTCACATAATTATATACAGTGGATAGAAATAACCATGAACTTTCAATTGATGTGTAATATCAATATATATATATATATATATATATATATATATATATATATATATATATATATACTAGAAAAAAAGCCCGCAATTTCGCGGGGAAAGAACTATTTTCATTAGATACTGTACTCACCATCATTTAATGAGGGCAGATTGGTAAACAACGTTGTCTGTGTAATTTGGTATATCTTCGGTTGATTTTTCTGTGTGGCCCAACATGAAGTGTAAGCCACTATAGCCTCTGACCCGTGACATCAAAGGTGAAAATACAAATTTAAAGAATACTGGGGATGTAGGAGCTTTCGGAATGTCTCCCCTTTACTTAACTTATGGAAAAACAAACACCCTAGCACCTTTAATAACACTTATGACTAACCTCTCGAGCTAACCCTAATAGAAAAAAACAACTCTCGGACTGCTTTGCACTACCTTTCAATACTTAAGAAATCACAATGGCGGCCGAAAATAAAAACAATGGTCAAATTAGGAAATTTTAAACTTTCACAAATCTATCAAAGTTTGTTCAAGAGTTTTTAAAATACTTCTATATGACAAACTGAATAAATAAATGCCTGACAAAATATCAACGGTGAAAATACAAATTTAAAGAATACTGGGGATGTAGGAGCTTTCGGAATGTCTCCCCTTTACTTAACTTATGGAAAAACAAACACTCTAGCAACTTTAATAACACTTATGACTAACCTCTCGAGCTAACCCTAATAGTAAAAAAACAACTCTCGGACTTCTTTGCACTACCTTTCAATACTTAACAAATCACAATGGCGGCCGAAAATCAAAACAATGGTCAAATTAGGAAATTTTAAACTTTCACAAATCTATCAAAGTTTGTTCTAGAGTTTTTAAAATACTTCTATATGACAAACTGAATAAATAAATGCCTGACAAAATATCAACGGTGAAAATACAAATTTAAAGAATACTGGGGATGTAGGAGCTTTCGGAATGTCTCCCCTTTACTTAACTTATGGAAAACCAAACACTCTAGCAACTTTAATAACACTTATGACTAACCTCTCCAGCTAACCCTAATAGTAAAAAAACAACTCTCGGACTTCTTTGCACTACCTTTCAATACTTAACAAATCACAATGACGGCCGAAAATCAAAACAGTGGTCAACTTAGGAAATTTTAAACTTTCACAAATCTATCAAGGTTTGTTCTAGAGTTTTTAAAATGCCTGACAAAATATCAACGGTGAAAATACAAATTTAAAGAATACTGGGATGTAGGAGCTTTCGGAATGTCTCCCCTTTACTTAACTCATGGAAAAACAAACACCCTAGCACCTTTAATAACACTTATGACTAACCTCTCGAGCTAACCCTAATAGTAAAAAAAGAATCAAAATGGCGACTGAAATACCTTCATGTGATCAAGTGAATAATATCACTATGAATGCCACGATTTGCTGAAAAATGCCAACACACACATGTATACACAAAACACAACACACACACAAACATACACACATACACACACAAACATACACGCAATAAGAACAAAACTGATCACCGCTAAATCAACAACACGACGGAAGTAATAATAATACTTGATGTCATAAATAGATGACGCAAACTGACAACTTTTTACAGTGACGAAATTGGTTGATTTTGGGACTGTTTAGTGTCGTCGGTACGTATTTTATGATATCTGTGTGACTCAACGAACATTCAAACTGACTTTAAATTATAAAAGGAAATCAAGTTATCTGTTTATCTATCTGTAAAAAATACATTTCTAATTTTCAAATCTTTCAGTAGAGTTGTGCACCGTTTCAATTTTTTTATTGACTCAAATAAGCACAATGTTCTCCACAATGCTATATTTTTTAAAGAAAGGAATATATATATATATATATATATATATATATATATATATATATATATAATATATATATATATATATATATATATATATATAAGGGAGTAAGATGCCTGCAGAAACTGCCAAGGGGTCTCTGAGACAACAGACCATATTATTATCCTTCATATGCAAGACTCAGACAACGTGCTAGCTAAAGGGCAATGGTTTGGTACAAATCTTTATCGGCCAAGCTACGGTCACAGAGACAGACAAACAAAAACAAGGAATATACATCGGACACACAGAGGGTTCGTTCAAAATCTTTAAAATGTACACGAATTGTCCTTCAAATCATGCACAAAACAACATTCTACTACACTGGGCGAAAATATTTGGAAGGTCAAAGAACATCCTAATAAAACATCAAATTATGGAAAACCATCTTCAGCGCAAGGCCGTACTATGCTCCATCCTAATATCTATTAAGAAGAATACTTCTATATCATCACACAACCAAACGTGGCAGCATGAAGCAAAAGAAACGAAATGGTATAATTCAGAACAAAACACTTTTTTATACACTTCTACAAACCATCATAATAGCGAAACCAAAGTATTACGAATCTAACCGGAAACAGGAAAACAACTTTACATCGCTTCCAGACCTGAAGCTTGTAGAAAACAAAAACAAGAAACCGATCCGGAGAAGCCATCAAAATGATTAGATTTGTTTAGGGGTTTGTGTATGTGTGAGAGTGTATGTGGGTGGGTGTATGTGTATGTATGTGATTGTGGGTGGAAATTATGGATCTAACTGATTTAAATAGTTGCCGATTTGGTATATTCCTTAAAGACAATTTTTTATTTCCATACAAGGTTACTTTAAAAATTTCATCTCTTGATCAGTACATTCCGTGAATCATTAGGCTTAGGACTGATAAAGCCTGGTTTACCTAGTTGTGCTTTTCACTCCTTAATTCAGTATGAGAAAAACATTATATTCTTTAAATACACATTGCACCCAGATTACAGAACCCCCCCCCCCAACAAAAATAGGAAATTTGATCATATATTTTGCCACTGTTCTAACCTTCACTTAATCAAATTCATAAAAAACTATACAAAACAGCTATTTTTGTCATTTAAAATTATCCAAAGAGAGGATAAGATTATAACAACAGCGGGTAACAAAATACTTTAAAAAATACACCAAATGATGAAAAAAGATGAAACCGAAAAATTAAACAATGAAATTTGATGCATCGAGACGTGACAATCTCAGTTCTCTTTCATTCATCAAGGTTTACATTGGAACATTCTAAACCCAACAAGTGCTTGAGGACACATGAAATTGAAGCTGAAAAATTTCGTTTTTGCGAAGTTCGAGGATCAAGAAAAATCAGTTCTGTCTTGCTTGGGCCACGAACTCGTGCTGTAGGAGTGTCTTGTCGAATCATTTGGATTAGGGAAAGATGGATTTGCGTCATTGGATCTTCAAATCTTAAACCAATGAAAATATCAGATTTTTGTCGTATTTTTTATTTTAGAATATGCTATTGTTCTAAACTATGATGATCGTGATGATAATGATAATGAGGTTGTTGATGATGATATGATGATGATGATGATGATGATGATGATGATGATGATGATGATGATGGTGGTGGTGGTGATGATAATGAGGATGAAATGTTCAATTTTTGATAAATCTTACCATTTGTTTAATAAAATATCAATATCTAGTCAATATTTGATGCGTGATCGAATATTTATGAGTATGTGGTTCTTTTGCCACCTAACAACACATACATTTATGTTTTTTCACCTCTATAAATTGCTATGGAAAGTGAGGTAGGAACACGTATTTTACGACGTGCTGCCAGTCTTTTTGTTTTGACGGCGACATTAGCTGCTCAGCTTCTTGAGGCGACGTGTTCAGATGCATACAAATGGAGATTACACGCTATTAATGAGCAGAACAGTACTCACAATAGTCTTCAACAGTCGTAACGTCACTTCCTTCCTAATGACGTATGGTAACTTAGTAATACTGGCTCTAAACTATCGGAACAATGGCGGACGCCGTATGGAATATTTCTCCGCCGAGCTTAAACGCGTATCCAGAGGAAAAAAAACCCATCAATTTGATCATGTTTTGACTTTTACACATTCTGATCACAAGGCATATGAAAGGGGAATAAAAAGTTCTAGCCAGCATGAAGAATAAAAAGTAATGATTTTCTTTGTTTAGAACCAAGATGGCCGCCGTTGCCGGGCGCGTGACATCAGACTGCTGAATCCAATTGGAAACCATCGTCGTTTTTTTTTTTGCGATGTATGCATTTGTAGTCTTCGTTTTGAGGATGACTTTTGTATTCAACGATATGATTGCTCTGTACTGATTTGATTGAAACAATTATGAACTGGTATTGAATTACTCTTTTTACTGATATGCAAAACATTTTAGGTCATAAATATGCTTGAAAGCTATTACCTATCAAACAGCGTTGCATTAATACGCTTCAACAGTCGTAACGTCACTTCCCTCGTAATGACGCATGGTAACTTAGTAACTGGCTCTAAACTATCGGAACAATGGCGGACGCCCTTATGAAATATTTCTCCGACGACCATAAAAGGTATGCAGAGGAAAAAAACATTATAAATCTGATAATGTTTTGACTTTTACACATTCTGATCACAAGACATATGAAAAGTTCTAGCTAGCAGAAAGAATAAAAAGTACCGATTTTCTTTGTTTAAAACCACGATGGCCGCCGTTGCTTGGCGACGTGACATCAGACTATTGAATACAATTGTGGCGCCGAGTATAGATAGGACGAATTTGACGTCACTCAGGTCTTTAATATTGTTTTTAGCCAGCCAGTTTTGAGTAGTTATCACTAAATTGTATGAAGGTTACACATTGTTTTGTGTGTTGGTACGTTATATCCGGCTGGCGGATGTTGTGAGTCATATAGCTAAGCGCAGTGCATCAACACGTCGTGCACCACCTTAATAAATAAAATCAGTAAGATTTAAAAAGAAATCCCAATCAAAACAAACCCAAAACAAAAGCAAAAAAACAAACAAAAACAAACAAAAACAACAAACAAACAAACAATGTAAGCTTTAATATAAGGTATAATCCACTAATGTGCCCGATGATAATGGTTTATCGCTGACAATACTATCTGTTTTATCATCATCCCATCTCCATTGTTATCACCAGTCGTACCTTTAATTACATTGATGAAATCAGCCACAGGGTTTAAAATATGTATGAGCCGTCGCCTCAAAGCAGTGTTATGTCGAGATGAACTGGATGCTGGAAATTGAATTTACAGCCCCGAATATTAAACTTATGGTTATTTTCTATTCATTATTAGTAGACCTTCAAAGCCATGAGGCACAAGGAGCCGGAGTTTATACCTTTATCTATAGTGTGAAACGGATAATAGCAAATGCTTGCTACCCTTTGGATTGGACGCTGGTCTATCACAACTCTATTTATTATCGCAGAGCGTAAATACAAATTCTTACATTGCAAAAAGCCCAAAGTTTGTATTTCTTATCATTTTAATTGTAAATTTACTTTCCAAGGTCCCAGTCATCCTGACATACACCCGTTTAGAGACGGTAAGTGACAATAGTTCAGTAGTAGTAGTTATGAATCGGGCTGTACCACCCAGATAACACAACTGTCTTGTTTATCTTTGCTCGTGTTTTAAGTTTATGAAAGCCGAACCCTTTAGATATGCGTGATGTATGTTTTGGTTATCAGTAATTTAAAATGGCAGATAAAGGATGATAATACGAACCCATTATTTAGTGCTGGTTGTATCATAACGTTCAAATATCAGCCGTATACGGCGTGGTCATATATGCAGGTCTGACATCCGCACCGACTTAAGGGACTCGGTTTAACATCGTTGCACTGGACAATATTTTGTGTCATTTTTTCAGATTTCCAATACAACAATGAGCCCATAAGGAATTGGGTCAACAAAACGCCATCATTGATTTTGGCCCGAGTTTATTTTCACTTCCAACATGAATTTATTAAGCTGACACTAACATGACAAAACGTTCTTAATCTTGAAACTCCATTCTAAGTCTCAGATTTAAAGTAGGGTAATCATTTTCTTAAACCTTCAGAGGATTAGACCCTGGAGCCGGAGTCTATCACTGTTTCTATAGCGTGACACAGACACTACCGGTTTCTTGCTACCCTTTGGATGGGACTCTATACTTTTTGCCAGATCTAACAGACCAAGCTGCCCACTGCTAAATAGGCATGAGAGGAGGGGGGGGGGAGATCAGAAACAAATAACGATTTCAAGCCCGATCGATCTCAGTCCACGTGCGTGTGAAGCGAGTGCTCTACCAATTGAGCTATTGGTATTCCCTTTACGAACCCCTTATACATCTAGATATAGTTGAAGTCAAAAGTTTTTGGACAACATGATAAATTGTGTTTTGTTGGGGTAAAATACAATAAAGACAAAGATAATACTCAATGAGACTGAGTAGCATCGCTGTTATTGTTTTATTGGTAAAAAACAGCATGATAAACAATACTGGAGATAGAGGTCAGGTTAGGGTAGAATCGAACAACGCCTGTAATGGGTTAGTAATAGATAAAACACGTTATGTTCAGATGTTGAAGTGCTCCATGTATCGTCATGAACACACTATAATATCATTAGAGGAGAATAAAAAGGATTTTAACCAGTTAACTGCCGTAGTCTTGAAAAAACATGTATTTAAAAAAAATTGGTCAGAGACCACGTCCTTCAAATATCGATTGATCTAAATGACCCTCATCTTGGCAAAACCCTCAAACCTGGGACTTCGCGAAATCCCAGTTTTGAGAGTGCTTGCTAAGATGAGGGTAATTTAAATTGATCGATATTTGAAGGACGAGTTTTCTGGCCAAATTTTTAAATACATGTTTTTCCAAAGTACAGTAGCTAACTGGTTATGCTCAACTATTCATTTAATATATATTTATCAGATTTAATACGGTACAGTGTGGGAATATAGACATATGGGTCTATGTTATTAATGGTAACTGCCATTTTATAACAATATTTATGAATCTGTGGTGCATTTTGTCCGTGTTAGTTTTATATCGTACAAGGTAAGGAAAGGAAGTATTTAATTTGTTGACATCTGAAAATAATATATATTGTTATTTCATGGGTCAAAGACATTTAAACATTGATCGTTCTTTGTTCTCTTATTCAGGAATTTAAGCTAGATCTAGTGAGTAACATTGTCATATCGCGAATTTCATTAAACTACATTAAATAAATAGTTATCTTTAGAACAGTACAACCAGTTGAATAAGATGTTGTCTAATTAGGTTACCTTTGCCAATAACCTATAGCTAATGCCCTTTTAAGGCCATTCCCCTTTGTACCATAAAACCATGGTACTAATATAAAAGATGATTCTCTCTGAATAATAAATACAACAAATTTATCGTTGAACTTTTACATTAAGTACAATGGTTTTATGGTACATAGGGGTGTGTCCCTTATTTGGGCCACTAACCTTATTTTGATTACAAAAATACTGCCGTACATTGATAAAATGCTTTTTTAAAAATGGTAAAAACATTTTCTCCATATTATATCGATCGTTTAAAATGACTCTCAGCTTTTCAAAAATCGTAAAGTAGTACAATTCTTTGAATCCTTGGGTAAATAGTTTTTGACAAGTCATGGGATTAGCTTGGCACAGCGGTATGGTCTTTGCCCTTTGCTTCGGTTTCAAAAGATATCGAGTTCGACTCCCCACCGCGGTGTGTTGCCGTAAGCAAATCACCTCGCCCTAGTTCATTTTTCGGCACTTTACTGCGCCTGACGTTTGGTTATCCCAGGCTTCATTGGGAAGTCACAGACAAAATTTCCCATTGGATGTGAGTAAAGGGTATTTTATTTTGATCTAGGTTATCAATTATTATTATTATTATTATTATTATTATTATTATTATTATTATTATTATTATTATTATTATTATTATTATTATATTATTATTGTTGTTGTTGTTATTATTATTATCATTATTATTATTATTATTATTATTATTATTATTATTATTATTATTATTATTATTATTATTATTATTATTATTATTATTATTATTATTATCATTTTATAAGTAAACATTTTTGGCCAACATCTATCTGGAGTCAGCGTTATAATTACTGGACTAAAACAAAACAAAACAAAAACATAAGAAATACATACAAACAAATAACACCCCCAAACCCCTAACAAAGAAGCAAACAAATGCACAATCAAAACAAACCAACAAACTGAAATTCAAACAATTAGATAGAGATAGGTTCTTGAATACGGCATATAGCCTAAATCAGAGAGATAATTTCATTATTCTTGTGTTAAGGTAAATTTGCATTTTTTTGAGAGTTTAAAAGATCTCCTTTGCTAGAGTATCAAGTAGCCAACGAAAAGTAAAGCCATGTAAAATTATTAGGTTTTTCATATTTAATACTAGTTAATGAGTATACGGCCATGTCAGTTATTTATGAGAATTTTTTACGATTGAATCGATCAAAGTAAGTCATTGTGAACACTAAGCTGCTGCAAGCTGTGGCTGTATAAATCATTGAATAAGAGGGAATGCACCAGCTTAAAAAACGAAATACTAAAAGAGGAAAGTTTCGCGCTCAAAAGCCTGAGTCAACAACAAAAACAGTAAAAACGATAATACTTCACTTTAAATTAAGATAGGCGGAAGAGTAGGCCTATTAACCCATTAAGTACAGTACCCTGAAAAAACGCGTATAAATATTTGGCCAGAAAACTTGTCTTTCAAACATCAATCGATTTAAACGATAATTAACTCTCTCCGTACCAGCCAATTCAGAATTTGCCCCCAAACTTCACACCCACCCAACACAAAAATATTTTTTTTTCTACTCAAACAGAAAAGGTACAGTCTACATTCTATACTACATGACTTTGTCCAGTGTCTAATTTCTATCGTTATAACAAAGTATTTTCTTTATAATTTGTGATGTACAAAGGATATCAATGAGAAAACTGATGATTGCATCGTATCGAATGTGACGATTGGCCTATGGGTAAGGAGAGGGTTAAAGAACGAATTTTCTAGCCAAATTTTTTGATAAGTGTCTTTCCAGAGTACCAGTTAATCGGTTAAATAGATAAGTCTTTGCATGCAAAGACGACCGGAGGAATTTACAAATAATGATTGGAAAGAAAGAGTGTGAGTACATGCATGCGTGAGCACGCGTGCACGCGCGTGTGTGTGTGAGTATGTGTTTGTGTGTGTGTGTGTGTGTGTGTGAGAGAGTGTGTGGTTGTGTTGGTTGTTGGAGTATGTGAATATTTGCATATGTGTATTGTCTTTCATGGTAAATACTCGATTATCCCCAACGTCAAGGATAAGATAAACGATAGGTAGATGTAATTTACTACGGAAGACATTGTGTTACTTCCGAGTGTAAACAGTGGTGATGAATTTATAAATTCGAAAAAACAAAACAAAACAAACCCCAGAACCTTGGAATTTTCAATGTGGTTAGAAATTCTTTCAGGATTAACGAGCAGCATCTCTCTACAAAGGGTGTTGTCGTTTATTCCTCAATGACGTGTTGACAGATGGGTGTGTAAACAAAGAAGGATGACTTCATAGCTAACACCAGGTGAGAGGCAATGTAGAAACACGCTTGAAAATTGTGTATTATGGCACGATGAACTGGAATATGAAAAGTGAATAGGCTTCAACAGTCATGACGTCACTTCCCTCGTAAGACGCATGGTAACTTAGTAACTGGCTCTAAACAATCGGAACAATGGCGTACGCCCTAATGAAATATTTCTCCGACGAGCACAAAATTGTATCCAGAGGAGAAAAACATTATAAATCTGATCATGATTTGACTTTTATACATTCTGATCACATGACATGAGAAAAAGTTCTAATCAGCATGAAGAATAAAAAGTACCGATTTTCTTTGTTTAGAACCACGCTGCTCGCCGTTGCTGGGCAACGTGACATCAGACTATTGAATCCAATTGGAATACGGAGCAAAAGTGTGATGTCAAAAGGGGTTCCTTTCTCATTGGAAGTGTAAAACTACTCTGCAGGAGGACTGGATACATACCTTGTGTAATTGATCTTCTGGTTTCAGAATGATGGCAACTTATTTTCTAGTCTAAACAAATTCTGGTCGTCAATAAGATCATCCATCCTTGTTTTTTTACGTCCCGTAATCCTAAAAATCAGACATTACCTGGTACTAAAAAATTATGCCACATTTTGATTCAACATGTAACGTATTCATTATTAATCCTCCAAAGAACTGGTTATATTCAAACTTCCAAGGTTTTTGGAACCGGACACGTAGGAGGTGTGACGTCACGACTTTTCTGCTCTATTAAAATGATAATAAATGCGAACTTTTGGTTTTATGCAATGCAAGAAATTGTATTTATTCTACGCTAAAACAAATAGGTATAAACTCCAAATTGGATGTTTCTGGATACATATGTTGTGTCAAGCACCCAGTTCATCTTGACATAATATCGATTTGAAACGACTGGGCTTAATTATGAATAAGTTCCTTTTAGTGTTTGTAAATTTTAATGTTGGACCTTAATGATGTTTTGTCTTGTAACATCGTCAAGCGATATTGAGCGGGTTAGTGAACGGATGACGACGCTGATCAGGAATTTCTGGTTCTTGTGTTTTGAAATTATGTAAGGCACCTGCGCACTCAGTACCCATTTTGACTCAGGTGTGAATGAGTACCCGAGTTTAAGTTGGGAAGAGTGCTGCAAGGCCACACGTAAAATAGAGCCCATTGAGGGCGTCTCGTATTGGATAGTGAATATTTTTTTGCTTTATGAGGGGAATGGACAAAAATATTGCCAAGCGCACTAACCATGATAAAAGTCTAAACGCATCTATTTATTTGTACATGTTACCCCTTTTATTATAAGTACTGCAATATTACCAACCAAACAAAAAACGCACTAAAACTATTGAGCTCAATATCTAATTAATGCGCTCAAAGCGCTTTACAATGGGTCTCGAGCCACATACAACATTTAGCATGTAGGACGAGACATGACACCTGTAAGGCGCTATTAAATTTATTTTTCAAAAGAGACAACACTGGTACCTACCAGGTATATCAGAATGAGGTAAGAGAGTGCGAGTAAAGAGCCTTTTCCAAGAACTCAACCTGTGCCGCCAAGAGAGAAATTCGAACCAGAAGCCTACCAGTCCGGAGGTGAACGTCATACCACAAAACTACAAAGCCACATCTACCCAGGCGTTCATCCGTCTATTATCAGTTAGCTCATCTTTCCATCCTTTTGTTTTATTTATCTATTAGTTCACCCAATCAGCTTTCCGTCTACTCTCACATCTAAACAATAATTCATTTATTCATCCATATATCCGTCCATTCATCCGTTCATTTAACCACACATTCCTGTGCACAACTGTTATATTATAGTCTCTTAGAATGCCCGTCTATCTGTTTATCAGCTGTACGTCAGAAATTCTGATAGCCCTAATGGATTTGTCGGTCCAAGATAGATTTCTCCTAATATTACTTTTCTTATAGTTTGTGTTTACAGAATCCCTTTTTTATGAAAGGATCACGTAGCATAATTAAATGAATGGGCAAACCACGGGAGGAAATGGACATATATCAATCAATCAATCAATCAATCAATCATTCAATCAATCAATTAATTAATCATTCAATCAAATCAAATCAATAAATTAATCAAACAGTTGAGTGATTTATCAAAATATTTCAAAGTATCAGTCATCAATAACTTAGAACTGCGGAAGGACATGAAGTGCAACATTTTTGTCAGCCGTTCAATAAAATTAATTAGAAGGCAACGTTACATTAGCAATAAGAAACATAGATTTTTGTTAAACATTAATTATAAAAGGGCTTTATAGTAAAAATTACTAAAATAAGCTATTTAATCAATACAAGTAATTTATGGAACTGCCGCTTCTCGTTTGTGATAAATAAGCCTGTTGCGCGCTCAAAGGGATGGACAATTCGTATGTTTATTATACTTTAGAAATATAAATATAAGGGGATCCAGGTCGCTCAGATGATAGAGAACTCGCTTTTCTCACTTCCGAGAGCAGTCTCAAAAAAAAAAAAAAAAAAAAAAAAAGAAAAAAAGAAAGTAAAAAGGAAACGCAAATACATAGACAATAAAAAACAACATCCCCTTCCCCCCCCCCCCCCCCCCCCCCCCACCCAAAAAAAAAGAGCAAAAACAACAACAAAAAACATGATGTCGTATGTAAGGAATGATTATACAGGGTTTTCATAAAGTTTTTCCCTGTTTACTAACTGCTTTAACAGAAAAGAGTTTCAGCCAATAATTTAAACGTGGACTTATGGATAGATAAATACTTGACATTTTGTTTACCATCATCTTGTACTCAATACGCCTCAATATGGTTGTAATGACTACCTACAAGCAACTTTAACCCATTTTCGAATTCTTTTCGTATGTTTTGTAGCTTTTGTGGCGTGATGGATTCAATAATAGCTCTTTTTTGTAGTATGCGATTCAACATTTGGTATGGGAGCTGAATAAACAGTTTCTGCGACATCGCTCCATAGGAAAATATCATACGATGTCCGATAATCCGGGCGTCCGGGCAATTGACCCCATTTTCCCCAATTCGTCTGTCTGAAAACGTGTCGTTCAGATATTCGTGAACAGCCTGTCTCCAATGCGGAGAAACATCTTCTTAATGAAAAGAAATCTTATCTATGGCCGATATTCATGAAAATGACACGCAGTATAAAATTATAGCATATCAAAACAGACATTTTACAGTAATCGTTTTTACGGTAAAGGAAGGTGGGCCTAAAAGTATTTTGTGCATCTGCCAATATCAAACATTCACTTTGTGTCTCAGTAAATTTAGTATACTCGTTTCTTTTCTTTCTTTCTTTATCCTTTCTTTTTGAAATCGTTTTTTTTTCATGTCCTGTATTGTAATGGTCTGCCAAACTGGGCTGTGAAACGTTGTTGAGCTACTTTAGGCGACATAGTAGTTTCATGCAATCACATTACACAAAGAGATTTTTGACAAAATGTGATTTCGAAATAGACGGGGAAAAAATCAGGTATTTTATGTTCATGTTCATTTTTCTCACTTTTAGTGATGTACTGAAGGTCGATGACTAATAGCCATAAATATATGACTTTTCCTTAGAAGATGGTGAAAAACAGATGCAAGTATCTATAGCGGTTTTCGAATAATACCTCTTTGAAATCAGGGAAAGACTTTATGGACATCCTGCATTATCTTGTTTAGAACAATCCTCAAACATCATCCCACTTAAGTTTTATTCACAACCTTATTGTACGAGTCTACGGTAGAGTTAAAATCGGGTTTCATTCATCTCATACTGCGTAATTTTTTTTTCATTACAACAATGTTAAAACAATCCACGGATTGTGCTAGGGTGTCAGACCTGTAAAAATCTGCACGTAGGTTAGAATCAATAATGAATGAACACACTGATCAATTAAAACAACGTGACATTGAGTCAACATTTGTTACAACTTACCAATGATAATTAAAAAAAAAAAGCAACCCCCCCTTAAATAGACAAACAAAACATGGGATACTTTCCACATTTCTAATTTATAAGATAATCAGACGTAAACGATGCAGGTCTGATAACTGGACGCATTTACGGGCTTGATTTAACATTGTTGACAATATTTTGCGCTGGTTTGATAGCATTTACATTACAACAATGAACCCATGACAATTTCAGTTATCAGACCTGCAAATAGGTAAACGTCGGACGTAAATAAACACGTGGAATGAATGGATAGATTACGAGCGAGGTTTAATTTTCTGCAGGTCTGATAACCAAGTTTGTTGTGGTCTCATTATTGTGATGGAAATATTCTCTAACCAACGCAAAATAATACTCAT
>NC_088361.1:27313537-27323537 GCF_034508935.2 Berghia stephanieae | reverse complement strand
ATGTTTTCTACATGTTAAATGTTGCTCTTGAACAGGGACCCCTTTTAAAGCGCATTGAGCATGTTTAGTGGATATTGTGCTATACAAATGTTCTAGTTTTTTGTTGTTGTGAATAATCGTCTCAAAATGTTTTCTAGTCTGTGTGAACCGAAAATTCGAACTTGAATTTTTAGTTCGAGGCAGGCTGATATTTTGGGATGTATTTTACTTGCATTTTTCTTTCTGTTTTGTCTTGCACTATTTCCTTTGGAGAAGCATGGCTCAACGGTATGCTCTTTGCTTCGACTACCCGCCGCGCTGTGTGGCCTTGAGCTAGTAAATTCACCCTAGCCCACTTTGTGGCGCTGCACTGGGGTTGACGCCTGAGTTACTCCAGTCTTCCCCTGGAATAGGCCCTAAAGACATATTTCCCCTAAGATGAATAAAGATAATTTTATTAAATTTTTATTTATACACACCTGTTCAAATGTTTATCTTCCCTCAGTGCCTGCTCCCTCGTTTGCCACTTTGATATTTTCGGAGTAAATTATGTTTCTTAAAGTTCCAAAATCTGAAATTTCCTAATTCTCAATTGCCTTTAAACTCAATCTTTTTATCTGTTAAGGCTCAACATAATAACAAATTTTGAGTATAAAGAGCCTTTTCCAAGGACTCAGTCTTGCGCCCCCCCCCCCCCCAAACAAAAAGGGTGTCAAGGTTGAGACTAGTGGTCTAGGGTGAGTGTCACACAAAATCAGATCACAAACCTAAACAAAGATATACGCCAAACATGAAATCTTTACAGCATACAAAATTCCATTTTATTACAAATAAAGAAAACGTTTTTTGGCTTGTCATTAATTTATCGGCACAATAAGAATAGAGTACTGTAACGCACTGGGTCATCTCTTTGTTCAAGTGACTACAGTTTTAAAAATCAACTATTAGTGGAACGAAACATAACCACGCCCCTTCGCACTGTCCGAGCAAACTAAACAGGTATCACTATCGAAGGTATGTGTTTAAGTACTTTCCACCCACTAGATTAATATTGCAACACATATAACTATTTGTAACCTTAAACATATATAGCCTAATTCAGAAAACCTAATGAGAACTAATCACCCAATTGGTGGTAAAAAATAAAAACAACAACAAAGAGCAGAACGTCTGCGACTTCATTCATTTTATCATTTGTAAACAACGAGATACAATTGTCCGAGTGGGCTTTAAGAATGTGTCAAAATTTCTCGTGGTTTGATTGGTTAAAAATCGACTGACCAATAGGGATAATTATTGGACACAAATGCGACAGTCATGATATAATGGCAGCGACTTACGATTACTGAGAATCAAATACTCTTACCCTCGCTCTCTATTCACAATAAGTTTGGTATTTGATTGCCGTCAACAAATATCCCTTATGTCTATTAAGCAAACACGATCAACGCGTCTCGGAATCTCAGCAAGAGGTAAGAAAAAATAAAAAAAGAAGAAGAGAAAACACAGGACGATAACCTCGGAACAACGCGGGCCATTTGTTCCCCACCGCATAAAAAGGGTATTATATGGGTTGGGACCAAGATACCAAAAGGTAATTTTAAAGTTACAGCGGCCAAAAATGACATCTTTTAGTTTTTGTCACTCTAAGCAACTATATCTTTTGTCCTCAATAAGAACTTCTTGATTAAGACTATACATTCATTGTAAGCGTCCAGGAGAAGTCATGACGTCACAGGTTCTACCATTCCGGCTCCAAACTCCTTGGAAGTGTGTATGTAACTAGTCCTTTGTCGGTCTAAGAATGAATAGATTATATGTTGAATAAAGAGGTGGCATAAATATTTTAATAGCAGGGCGTTGAGGCAGATTCTTAAGATACGGGATGTAAAAGACCGAGGATGGATGATCTTTGTTGACAACCAGTATGTATTTAAACTAGAAAATAAGATAAGATAAGATAAGATAAGATAAGATGCATTTTATTTATTATGTTCTGGAAATTTACTTTGGGTATTACCATAGACAAATAAATAAATAAATTTCTGAAAATAATTAAGCAAATAAATAATAAAAAGGAAGTACAATGACATAGAAAAAACCAATAAAAGCTTAACAAAACTAACCACATAAAAAATCTCTCACACCTCCAAATTCTCTCTCTCTCTCTCTCTCTCTCTCTCTCTCTCTCTCTCTCTTTCTCTCATTCACTCTTTAGTAGCAGTAGTAGTAGTAGTAGTAGTAGTAGTAGAAGTAGTAGTAGTAGTAGTCGTAGTAGTAGTAGTAGTAGTAGTAGTAGTAGTAGTAGTAGTAGTAGTAGCGTATGGCTAAACCTCCAGATTATGTTTGTCGATCCATGATGTCAGGTCATCTCCGGCTTCAAAGATTGTTTCGTACCCCCCCCCCCCCCCTTCTAATTTTGTTACTGGGCATTGCAGGACCGGATGATCGATGGTTTGACGTGCCCCTTTGCAGTATTGGCAGATTGGTGAGTCAATGAGTCTCCATCGATAGAGGCTTTCTTTGCTGCGACCATGGTTGGTTCTAAGTCGGTTCGCGGTGACCCAGTGTTTTCTTTTTGCTGTTTTAAAGTCAGGAAGGCGCAGAGTGGGGTTGGTAATGAATTGTCCATTTTTTGGCAGGTTTGATTGCCATTCATTGGCCCAGACAGTGGAGATGTCAAGGTTTTCTATTCCGGATTTGTGGAAGGGTCGTCTTTCACATACACACACACATAAATACCTCCCAATTCCGTACCCTTTTGGTCTCTATAATTACTTATAATATATTCACATTCACTGTTCACCCATCCACACTGTCCTCAATCTCCATCTTAAAGCCACTTCGAAAAAGTCTACTCGAGATAGAGGGTACAAAGGAATTTTTAAACCGTTCTGTTCTCGATTTAAACCTGCCTGATCGACCTGACGTTTTTTATTCAAACCATTTTTAATAGGAATATTCTTCATAGGGGGTAATTTGTGTAGGCAGGATGGAATGCACAATGCTTTCAGCTCTTCTTACAATTGTATCTATTCTTTCTCTATCCCCGCAGTGATGGCCTCATCCCAGAAACTGATTACAAATGTTATAACACTCTGAACGATTGACAAACAGATAATATTAATGATTCTGTTGTAACGTGAAAAGAATTGAATTTTCTCAGGAAAAATAACGTAGAAATAAGTTTTGAACAACTATCATTTTCATGCAAATGTCAGTTCAGATTAATGCCTATGGTAAATCCTAGGAATCAACAAGTTCTGCAAATTGATTCTCAATTCTTAGGGACACTATGTGATTTTTGTTTGGTAGAAAATCAATTATCATATCTTTCGTTTTTTGAACATTAACTAATAGAAATTATCCGTATCTACACCAGTTTACACATTTTGCCACCTCTTCAAAGTAAGCAGATTCTGAGTCACGAATAAAAACCCGAATTACTGAATCGTCTGCAAACTTAATAATTTTTGTATTACCATAGTGAGCCCTGTAGTCGCTTGTGTAGAGGACATAGAGGGTTGGTGACAAAACACAACCTTGAGGGGCGCCATAATAAAGACATCTGGAGATAGAATCACTTAATCTTTATCCCACACATTCCATCTATATTGGCATAGGCAATCTTCCTTTCAGAAATGCATCAAACAAACTTTTTCATATTTGTATCCGACACGATTACCTGCTCTTTCATATCACCAGATAAAAAATGGGCCGATTTATTCATATAAGCTGTTATACTACAGGACGATCCATTTAACACCTCTATTCCTTGAGAGATTGTAAAAATATCTTATGCCATTTGTCATATTGACACACAAATATTCTCGCATGCCCAAATGCCTATTCTAACTGCCCCAAGAGACCCAGGGGTGTTCTGTAATATTCTTCCTCAATCCCTTTGAACAGGATAAGTACATGACAGTTCTGACAGTTCGACTAATCCGTTTCTATTTGACTTGATAATTCCGTGCAAATAAACCTCTTGAAAATGTTCAAACTCTTGGTGGGAGATATTTTTTTCTTTCTCTCTCGCTATCTATCTATCTATCTATCTATCTATCTATCTATCTATCTATCTATCTATCTATCTATCTATCTATCTATCTATCTATCTATCTATCTATCTATCTATCTATCTATCTATCTTTAATTCACACGAACATGTAAGGCATTTTGTTAATGTTAATACCTGGAATTAATTTTATGTTTCTTAACAAAGCAGAAGAAAAGTGGACTTATAGAAGGTACGAGCTTGATGCCATTCAGCTCGTTGATATTATTTTTTGACAGCCTGTTGGTGAGTAGTTCTCATAAAATTATGTCAATCAAACTATAAACTTTTAAAATTAATACACACTTTTGTGTGTTGGTATATTAAATGTATCTGGCGGATCTTGTGAGTATTTTGCCTAAATATTATTATCAATAGAGCCGTGTGGCTCGTGGACTTTATCAGGATTCTCCATGTTGCGTATAGTAATCCAATCTATAGCCACGTACTTACCTCCATTTGTCACAGACCCAATAACTCAATCACTGCTGGGAGGACAGAAAAGTTTATTTTTTGATTAAACAGCAAAAAACAAAACAAAAAAAAAAAAAACAAAACAAAAAACAAAAAAAAAAAAAACTCAGAAACAAAAACAACAACAAAAAAAAAAACAAAAAAACAAAACAAAACAAAGAGCAACAAAAAACCAAAAACCAAAAAAAAAAACAAACCCCCAAAACAAAACAAAACAAAAAAAAAAAACCAAAAAAAAAACAAAAAACAAAAAAAAAAAAAAAACAAACAATAACAAAACGAACAAACTCAACCAACTGAGCTATCGGGATCCCGATCTATTTTATGATTTGATTAAAATTAGGTGGAGGTTTTGAGGCTGTTTACATGGTCTCTTATGGTCCACGTGACTTTCGGTCCCTGAAATCAATACGACATGGTTTGGCCATATTTTTTGGGCTACGAGAGAGGTGGCCGAAATGTGTTTTTTTTTCTCTTGTGAGTGCACCCCCCCCCTAGTTAATCATCTCCGCTTTGGTGGCTTTTACTTGAAAAATAGATCGATTAGGACAATCTCCAACTTGCCAAAACGTCTTCAGACCAAAAACTATTTTGAATTCTCAGGTTTAAGACTTCTAAAAATTGGGGTCATCTTAATCGATCGATATTTGGAGAAAAATTGTTTTTTTGTTTGTTGCCAAAATGATATGTCAGTTTAAGGCAATTTAGTTCAAAATATCGATCGAGTTAATGAGTGGGGTTTGTATTAAAAAATGAGTAGAATCTTCTAAAGCAATTGTTTTCAGTACACCCGAAACACACTATTGACAAGGTAGGTAATTCATTGATTTAGAAATAGTAAAATGGAAGTTTTGGAAGCAAAAAAAAAAAGTAGTCCTTCAAAGACATTAGGTAGGCCCGTGGAGCCGAAATTTAACCCTGTTTCTATAGCGTGAAAAGGACAATAGCAATTGCAATCCTTTGGATAGGACCCTAGACTATTGCAAAGTAGGCATTGGTGTAAGATAAGATCATGAAAATGTGTGTAGGGCTATGCCACCGTGAAAAGATAAATACAAGAATAATAATCCCAAATTCAGCTTCATCCATCCTGGACTGGATAACCTGGATTGGGGGGGGGGGGGGGGGGGGGGCAGGGTACTGTTTTGTCTTATATTTCTTTCAAGTTTCCATGGTGCTGTATCATAAATATTGTTTTAGATTTCTATCTGGCACCAATGTCTGCTCCCAAATTGGTCATATATAAAAGCATGTAACTGTTCAATGTCTTCAGGAGATCAGATACCCGGGATCGATAAGACAGGAAATCACGCCACAGTCAATGGTGTTCATTTATGAATACAAGATGGGGTTATTTTTAAAGTTATGAATGTCAATATATCTAACATTAAAAAATGCGTACTACAACCATAATAGCTTTTACACTATTATTCACACCAAAGACAAGTTAAAAGTTTATTTTAAAATAATGAATTTCTCTCTCTCTCTCTCTCTCTCTCTCTCTCTCTCTCTCTCTCTCTCTTTCTCACACTCTCTTTCTCTCTCACTATCTATCTATCTATCTATCTATCTATCTTTAATTCACACGAACATGTATTTATACACACACACACACACACACACACACACTTCTCTCCTCTATCTTATCAATCTCTCTCTCTCTCCACTTCTGTAACTCTCTCTCTCTCTCTCTCTCTCTCTCTCTCTCTCGCTCTCAATAGACTCCTCTTCACCTCCTCCTCCTACTCCTCCTCTTCCGCTTCTTCCTCCTCTTTCTTTTTCTCTTGCTCTCCTTTAACTAATCATAATCTATTTTAGGTACTCATTCTTACCCTAGTATAAGCATCGCGAAAGGTTTCAGGTTTCGGACTTCATTCCATCCACAAATCTATTTTTGGTGATTCAGAAATAATGGGCTAGATTAGACAAAAACGGTCTCAAACGGAAATACTCATTCGTTAGAATCACACTATAGGGCTGCTTTGCGTGATCAATCCTGACACACTCGGACGAAACACATTTCCCCATTTTTTACCAGAAAACTTTTACTATATAATAAATAAAAGAGACGTCTAGCACTTAGAACACTTTATCCCCTCTAAACAATCACTAAACGTTCAATATATTATATTGATCAATAGAAATGATGCCCGTCTTGTAAACATTGTCAAAAAATCATTTTTAAAAATATGGAATCTACATCTATTTGAACCAATCACCTTGATCTTATTTTTTCTCGATTGCTTTTAATTGTAAATCTAAAATCTTTATTGTAAATCTAGAATATTTTGACTATTACATTCTCTTCCTTTTAACCAATATTAAAAATACATAAAAGCTCATTCGTTAGAATCACACTATAGGGCTGCTTTGCGTGATCAATCCTGACACACTGGGACGAAACATATTTCCCCATTTTTACAAGAAAACTTTTACTATATAATAAATAAAAGAGACGTCTAGCACTTAGAGCACTTTATCCCCTCTAAACAATCACTAAACGTTCAATATTTATTGATTAAGAGATTAAGGAGCGGGCATCGGTGTTAGATAAAGAAATGAACAAGCGTGTATGAAAGGTGCCAGACAAAGTAAGAAAGAAAAATACAAGAAAAAAAAACATCCCAAAAAAATCAGTCGACTTCGATCTGATTTTTTGAGATGTTTTTTTTTCATGTATTTTTTCTTGCTTTGTCTGGCACCTTTCATACACACTTGTTCATTTCTTTGATATATGTTGATCAATAGAAATGAGGTCATACTTGTAAAAAACGTAAAAATTGTCAAAAAAATCATTTTTCAAAATATGGAATCTACATATTTTGCCAGTTTGAACCAATCACCTTGATTTTACTTTTTTCTTAATTGCTTTTAATTGCAAATCTAGAATTTTTATTTTAAATCGAGAATTTATTTTACTATTCCATTTGCTTCCTTTTAACTGATGTTAAAATTACATAATAGTGTCGCAAGCATTAAAAATCCCCGAAACAAACAATAATCTTTCTGTTATGTACTGTTACAGTTATTCTGTTTTGAAAATAGTATTTTGTTAGCATTTGAGTGCATTCCTCTCAGTCAAATCCTTTGCTTGAGTCTGGATGGGATTTTAAGGTGATTTCAAAACACACTGTAAATAAGCTCCCGAAATCTTTTCTGTTCCCTGTTTGATCCAACCCCTTTGTCTCACTTTTATAAAATGTTTTTGTCAACGTGCATTTATTTGTAGATCTGACAACCCAATTCCTTATGGGCCCAGTGTTGTAATGGAAATCTCAAAAAATGACGAATCTAGATTTTTAAAAAACAAACAAACTTTACCATCTCCTTTTTTTAATGATAGGGTTTCAGACTTTTAAAAAATCATTTTGACAAGTTAGTATAGAGGCAATCTTAATTGATCGACACCTGAAGTAAACATTTTCCCTACGAATGTATTAGGTTTGATACTAAGAATAAGTTATATTATGTCACAGGCAATGGGCACAGAGAATAACGACAAAATATCAATAATGAAAAAAAAAAACAAACCAAAAAAACAAAACAAACAAAAAAAAAAACCCTCAAAGAAAAACAAAAACAGAAAAAACAAACAAAAAACAAACAAACAAAAAAAAAAAACAAACAAAAAAACCCCAACAAAAAAAAACAACAACAACAACAACAAACCACAATTAATCACAGAATAAACGAAAACAGCAACAACTTCCACCAAAATGGGAACATTAACAATATCAAAGAGATGAAGGGGAGAACGTCACTTCCTTCCTTCGTTCCTGCTGTATAACTTTTTTTTTCAACATTATGATAGCCACAGGAAGCACCACGACAACCACATAAGATATTCATCAAAATTAAACACTCGATAAAACAAATGAATAAACTAGCAAATCCCATCACCCCCATTACCATAAACATCAGTTACTAGGACACTGTTAACACCAGATTACAATTTATTCGTTTGCCGAAACTTGGAACTCTGTCCCCCCCCCCCCCCCCTCCCTCCACCCCATATTTTTCAATTATCAGTTACACAGATATGCACTCCATTGGTTTAATTCGACGTGCACTTTTTACTGGTCTGGTAACCCAAAATGTCATGGGCTCATTATTATAATGGAAATACTCTCAAACCAACTCAAAATATTGTTCATTACCAAAAATGTTAAATCAAGCCCATTATTGCATTTGGTTATCAGACCTACAAATGTGTGCACCTCGATTTCATTGTATGTTGGCTGGAGGAAATTTCAACAAAGCGGTAGAATGTAAGTTCCATTTTATGGACAAAGCATACGATTTGTATGTTTCGGATTTCTCTTTTCTCAACGAATAGGACAATGTGGCTGGATGGCTCAATCGCTAGTCAGCCAGGCGGGGGGTGCCGTGTCAGTTCGAGACCGAGTTTGGCTCTGGCACCGCAATATTTTTATTCTCTGTTTCCATCTGGCACTTCTCCATACCGTGTATTTCTCATCATTATTGATTCAAGTTCACTCTCCACCCTGTTTTTTTTTTAGATTTTGAAATTATAGAATTGCGGATGGTGAAAAGGTTTGAACTGAGATATTGCCAAGTTTAGTTAGAAGCTCAATATTTTAAATCCAAAATGAGTTCTTGTCATAAATGATTAAATCAACCCTTTTTGTACATCATAGGGAAATATCAAAGCTTAATTTCACTTCTAAATATTTTTTACAGTTAGTTAGTCAAGTTGAAAAAGTATGAAAATTGAGAAAAGTTGCAGGATACTTTCCCATACATCTAACCATAACATCATGAAAAATCACCCGATTTACTTTAAACAAAGATTAAAATGCTTTGGGGAGCATATTCTATCATACAATGCAAATCCAAAATTTTCACCTTCCGACTGATTATGTTATGCACTGACACAAATATCGATTGATTAAAATGGTAAAAAAATGATTAAATCAGTGACTAAAATCTACTCTAAGAGGGTTGAGGCTTCTTCTTTATCGATCGATCTTTAAAGTAAAAACGTTTTCTGACCGGAATGGATAAAAACATTATTTGAGAACTAATATCATCACGCCTTCGTGATAAGAATGTAACATGAGATTTGAATATCCGTTTTCACTACCCGTGACGTTCGATCAACGATACAGGAAAGGGACTGAACACATTCTTTTTTTCAAGGACACATCTAACAAGATTGTTCTGGGCAAGAACGTTCATCGTGGCCAGGATTCTGTGAATTGATTTACTTGTCTTTCAAGTACTTAACCTTCTGAACAGAGGAGGTCACAGTTTGAATTCAGTGCATCGTGTTTATTTTGGGTTGTAAGATTTATTTCCTTTGGGAGACCAATCAACAGCTAGACTACCGTATTCTGAAAAAAAGACACATTTTGGCCTGAAAACTCGTCCATCAAACATCGGTCATTTAAAATGACTCTCATCTTGTTAAAAACTCAAACACGGGACACTTTTCAGAGGTGAGTCCCGGGTTTAAGGTTCTTTATCTTG
>NC_088361.1:27278537-27308537 GCF_034508935.2 Berghia stephanieae | reverse complement strand
AGATGATCAATTAAGTTATGCTGATACTAAAGCCCTCCTTGGCTGATACCAATGAAATATGAAGCATGTGATATTGACATATTAAGGAAAAGTTGATCTAAAACATTCTGTCTTCAGTCTAGACTTGAAGCACTCAATAGTATGAGAGCGCTTCCGGTAAAGATTGAGAGAGAATTCCCTGACTGATGGTGTCGCAAAGTAAAATGAACTTTCCAAGAAATTTGTTTTTTTTTTAATACATGGTAGCGATGATATCATTATAATAATGTTGTTTTTACAATGTGCTTGAGACATTGGCCAAGCTGTCATTCCCTGTCGCACTCCGACAAAAATCCATTTTCGCAACAAAAAAAAAAAAAAAACAAAAAAAACATTTAAAAAAAACAAAAAAAGAAATAAACAACCCCGTCCTTCAAATATCGATTGAATAAAGTAACTCTCGTATTTTCAAAAACTCTCCAATCAGGGACTTCAAGAAGAAGTGGAATTTCACATTTCATATCATATGTATGTTATTTTATTTTAAATAAAACATAACATTAATATGAATATTTATATAGAGCATTTCCAAGGATTGACAATTCACATTGCGCTTCACAATATTTAACTTATTCCCCCCCCCCCCCCGCCTCCTCTCCCTCACGGCAAGCCATTTGGAACCGTATTTCCATTTCATACAAAACAAATCGCCTATCAGTCGCCCTTTTTCCTAACAATCTTAGAACACCCATCACTGGTACTTATTGAAATTTTAAAAAAATTGAGCTTGTATATAGCGCAATATCAACTGAACGTGCTCATAGCGCTTTACAAAGGGACTTTGACCAACAGCAACACGCAACATGTAGAACGAGACATACATAATTCCCTTTATTCATCCCATGGGGGAAATTTGTCTCTAGGGTCTATTCCAAGGGTAGGCGATAATACATT
Organism: Berghia stephanieae; assembly: GCF_034508935.2. Taxonomy (NCBI): domain Eukaryota; kingdom Metazoa; phylum Mollusca; class Gastropoda; order Nudibranchia; family Aeolidiidae; genus Berghia; species Berghia stephanieae. The sequence continues at coordinate 27,307,604 of NC_088361.1, read as the reverse complement.
TTTTATTCCGACAGAGACTACGCTGTTAACGGCCAGGTACTCATTTTACACCTGAGTACGGTGAGAGAATGTGAGTGAAGAGCCTTTTCCAAGGACTCATCTATGCGCCGAGCGAGGCTCGAACCCAGGACCTTCCGATCCGAAAGTGAGTGTCATACCACAAAACCACATTTTAGTCGCACACCTTATTCGAGAGGGGTAATGTGTATCAAGTGCCTTACCCAAGGACACAAAGTCGGTACCAGAATATTTTCCACAATAACTGTCACCCATCCGGCCACTGACGTCGTTTAACATCGCTTAATCGCATTTGTGACAAGATGAGACACTCGTGCCGCTAAACAATCAAACCACAATCATGGTAGACACAGCGATATCAAGAAATATTCAATCGTTGAATAGAAAAAAAATTAGCTTTTACATAGCGCAATATCCACTAAACGTGCTCAAAGCGCTTTACAAGGGGTCCCTGGCCAACAGCAACATTTAACATGTAGGACGGGACATGACGCGTGTTAGACGATATTACAATGTTTTTCGGACCGGGACAACGCTGTTAACGGCCAGGTACTCATTTTACACCTGGGTACGGTGAAAGAATGTAAGTAAAGTGCCTTCTCCAAGGACTCAATATGCGCCGAGCGAAGCTCGAACCCAGGACCTTCCAATCCGAAAGCGAGTGTCATACCACAAGACCACATAGCCGAATAGAAACAAATTGTGTGATCCATGAAATAAATGAAGAGCCGATTATAGATCGACTCCATACCTCAACACGACATAAACCAAATGTCTTCTTAATTCTAAGCCCTGCTAAATTATTCAAAATCTCTCATTAGTTGTAGTTAGTATTAATTACTAAACAAATTTACCTCGCTGTGTTGAAAACAAACAAAATTCGAGCTACCCACTTCATGGTCGTTAGTATCAAGGGATATATGTGGGTCAGCCATGGAGAGTTAACCCTTCAAAGACGGGCTTAGAAATTATATCTTTCGGTCTTCACCAAGAGAGTAAACACTGGTGATGCCACTGTGGCTGCCAATACTGAACAAATAAATGAGCTTTCTATATGGTGTAATATTCACGGATGAGCTCAAAAACTCTTTACAAGAGATCTCAAGCTGACAAGAACATTGTAGATAGATGAATTGTCATGAGGCCAGTACGGCGCTTTGATAATTACTTTTGTTTAAAACAGAGACTGGCCAGATACTCATTTTACACCTGAGTATGATGAGACAATATGAATAATGAGCCTCTCACTGTATGAAATGTAAATGTTGTTTGTATTGCCTTCTGGAGAGAATATCATGAGCCACTTTGATCATTGAGCACCTGGTACCAAGGGAATTTATAGTGAGAAGTAAGAAACTTGAGTTAAGCTCATGTATTATTGAGTGCAAGGAATAACGGTTCTAAAGTGACAAGAAATAAAATCTCGAGTATTTTGGTTCATTTTGGCTTTAAAACTCTTGGGTCACCCCGACATGGTACCGGTTTGGGTACCAATATAATATCGCCGTATAAAGGTTAATATAGAAATTGTAGACAGTAATTGTTGTTTGGGATACTTGAGATGGGTGGTCAGTCGATATATTGACCAGATCGTTATGCAAGCCATCTCTGGACATGATGTTTAGAGGTGGGTAAGTGCTCAGTTTTCCATACGGGGTAAATAGGGAACAGCGGTGTGACATCAAAAACTGGTTCCAATCTCATTGGAAGTGTAAAATCACTCTTCCGGAGGACTGGGTACATACATTGTATAATTGAGATTCTGGTTTCAAAGTGATGGCAACTTATTTTCTAGTCTAGGTCATCAATGAAGCTCATCCATCCTCGCTCTTTTACGTTTTGTAATCCTTAGACTGCCCGTGTGTCCTGCTGCTAAAATAGTTATGCCACCTTATAATACAATATGTAACACATTCATTATTAGTCCTCCGAAGGATTGTTTACATACACACTTCTACTAAGGAATTTGGAACCATAAGAGTAGAAGGTGTGACGTCACGATTCCTCCTTCCTTTTGCCATGAGGTGTGGTATCGCGTGCCGTAACGATGGAACGCAATTTTGAGCAAGATCAGCTACCGGATAGGCGAAGATGTTTGAAAAATTCTGGCGACATGCATGCATCATCATCATCATCATCATCATCATCATCATCATCATCATCATCATCATCATCATCATCATCATCATATCGTCGTCATCATCATCATCATCATCGTTATTATTATTATTATTATTATTATTATTATTATTATTATTATTATTATTATTATTATTAATATTATTATTATTAATAATATTATTAGTAATAATATCATCATCATCATTATTATTATCATAATCATTAATATAATCATCATAAACATGTCAAAAGAGATTTTAACCGAGATTAGTTTTAAAACTCAGGTTTAATTGACTTACTTGACTTGACTTAGATGCCTTTCGCGTCTCGACCGAAAGATCGGGTCGCCTTGGCTGTTTCCAGTATTTCCTGTGTGAGGTGTCTCCAATATTGCCGGTCCTCTGCTAGGGTTCTCAGATTTTCAAGGTCCCCTGCCGTTATGAGACTAATGCTTTGTCCAAGTGTTGTGAGGTTTTTGTTTAGGATCACAGGGAGTGTTGTGATCGGTCTTCCTCTGAAAAGGTTCCCGTGTTTTTGGAAATATCCCGACATGGCTTGGTTAGCTGGTATGTTTTTGTCCATGCGTAGTATGTGACCGAAAAGTTGCCATCGTTGTTGTAAAATGTCAAGGGAGATTGGTCTTTCTTTTGTGATCTTATAGAGTGATTCATTTGAGATCTTTTTTGGGTATTTGATGTCCAGTACCCTTCTTAGCTGTGTGCGATGGAAGGCATCCAGATGCTCTTCTTCGGATTTTGTCAACGCCCAAGTGCCGCAGTTATACAGAAGTACCGGTTTTACAAGAGCACGGTACAGTTTCAGTTTGGTTTTTCTCTTTATTTTGTCACCTCTAATCCATACATTGGTGAGTTTACTGAATGCGGCGTTTGATAGCTGTTTTCATCTTTGTACATCCTCGGTGTCTCCAATTAGTGAGCCGACTTTCTTTGTTCTTTTCCATTCCTCTTTGTTCCTCGATATTGTTGTAAATTCGGTTTTATTGGCATTGACTTGGCGGTTATATTTCATGAGGGTATTTTGTATGATGTCTATATTTGCTGGTGTTGATCCAATAAAATCTACATCATCTGCATAGGCAATTTCTCTAGGGACTCATATTGAGAATGCAATCCCTAGAGGTTTAATTCTGTCTGTACATAGGAAAGTCTTCGAGCTCAATATATTGAATTATTGTGATGAAAAATATGTCTGGCTAAGATATGAAAAAAAAAATTGTTTTGTTATTGTAGGCCATTAAAGCCTTATTAATTATCTGCTACTTGTTTTCTTTATCAACTAAGTATAACTCGTGTGGGTGTGAAGACACCATTGGCATCTTAGTGATAATTGATATTATGTTTATCTGTATATTCAAGAGTGGCGACAAATAAGGATTAAATTACAAGCTTATTACTTTGTTCAAAGATTTTACAAGAGACAAAAGAAATGATATCGAAAAGTCAAGAAAGGAATAAGGCATCAACACAATCACAAATAAACATTTATCCTTTGCAAATTCAACCGATCAAGAAACACAAGCAGGATCATCAATTTTGTATAAAAAATAATAATATAAATAAGAATATCTAATTCTCTTTATTCATCCCCAAGGTGAAATTTCGTTTTCAGGGGCTATTACAAGGAAAGACTGAAATAACACCGGCGTTAGCGGCAATACAGCGCCGCAAATTGAGCTGGGGCGAGGGAACTTGCACAAGGAAAAACAATGCGTTGGGTAGAAGAACTCGGTACGTTAAGGCTAAGAAGCAAAGACCATGCCACAACTGCCTTACTTAATAAGATCCAAGAGAGAGTGAATGGGGATACCCCTCTCATGCGCGGAATGGACGTTTCGAGTGGAAATAAGTCCCGGCAACCCTTGTACGTAGCTTCCCCGACTTCGGACAGAGCTGTTTATATGAGATGGAAGTCAGTTTGGAAGAATTTAATCTCTCGAGGGGGCGGGGACATAGACTCCTGGAAACTGGGGGAGAAGTTGCCAGGCTTTTCCACCAGCAAGAGGAGACATTGGGTGATAGCCAATCGGCTTCTGACGAGAACCTGCTTAACATGACAGCACGCTCACTACATCAGTGGGGACTTGCCACCTGTCCAACCCGGTAAAAAGTGGTAAAGAGCCCGAAACGCAGAACATCTAGTAGAACGGTGGGTTGTGACGAAACTCCCGAGCGGGTTTGCGACGGTGCACGAGTCCGGTAATGAGTTTGAGTCCTAGTAGTGTGAGCTGCTGACTGCGAAAACAAAGACAAAATTATTTATAGTTGCCTTTTGTGATTCAATGCTTGCTATCTTTTCAATAAGATGCTAGTATATCGTTAGAAACCGTGGTAAATCCAGATCTATGGGTCTTATAACTCTTATTACCCATATCATATTTAATCCCCCTCCCCCCCAATACCTTTTAAAAACAACAAAAAAAAAACAAAAAAAAAAACCACAAAACAAACAAAACAAAACCCAATCAAGCGAAACAAAACAAAGAAATAAATACAAACAAATATACAAAACCAAACAAAGACAAAAACAAATTAAAAAAACCCAAAACAACAGCTACCAAAAAGAAAACATACCCAACAACACCCCCCCCCCCCTCAAAAAAAAATTACACCAAAAAACATGATAAACGTTTTATGTAAGATTAACTGCTTGATTAGTCCTATGTCGTAGCCTTTTATTTTAATCATAGTTCTCTATCCGGTTTGTTTGGCTGTGAATCATACCCCATATCATTTATCCCTACATTCCAACTTCTGTTGCTCGTTTAGTTTCTGTCATGTAATTTAAATTTAATTCTCATGTTTGAAATAATTGTCTTTTACAAGAAAATTATGTTTAACAAACCGATAAACGTTCCTTTTTGTATCATTGTAAGGTTATATCAGGACATTGAGAAATGTAAAAAACACATAACAAATCAAACAAACCCCCCCCCCCCCAAAAAAAAAAAAAGAAATTTATGAGTTGAGATAAATCATTAGAAACACATGAGTTGGCGTTTGTCTGGGACCTCAGCTATCACTGAGTGTTTAGTGGAAGATTTGGTTTATTTGAAGTAAGATTATCACCCCATAACCATTGAGAGAAAGCATTCTGAATGCTATCATTGTGTCTCATAACAAGAATGATAATCGATATGAATTGTTTTGTTATCAGATTAGTCAATACTATCATAGTCTGGCAAAACTGATTTTTTGTTAGAATTAAAAAAAAATCAAATATCTGCAGATTATAGATTACCCCCCCCCCTCCCATCTTGTTTAAACTTCTCAAACCGGAGACTTCAAAGAGGACTTGAAAGAAATAATGCTTGAGATTTTCGGGAATCAACTAAATCGATCGATATTAGAAGTAAAAAGATTTCTGGCCAAATTAAAAAAAAATAAAGTGTTTTTTTCGTGTTTGGCAAGAAATTATCTCGTCAACAATTGTCAAAATTATCAATTCTTAGATAGCACGTCCGATAATCAAAGAAAACACAAAATAAAAAAAAGCAAGATAAAAGTTTAAATCAGAAGACAAATGAGATTAAACACCATTTAAAATCAAATCCAAGAAAAGTCGAACAAACAACAAAACGAAACCCAAAAAGAGATAAATAACAAAAAAAAAAAAAAAAAAAAAAAAAAAAAAAAAGTAAAAAAAAGAAAAAGAAAAAAGAAAAAAAAAAAGAAAAAATGAACAACCCCTCCTCCTCACCAAAAACAAAACAAACACACCATCACACCACTGAATTCATCCCCACCCATCAATTAAAAGTAACAACATTGGAGTAATGTTTCCACTCACAACTTGTTTTGTCAAATTATAAGATCCAAATCTTGTAGGGATATGCTTCAACAGAAGAAAAAAAACTTTTTAATTTCAAAGCGCCATATTTAATGACAGAATCTGCCAATGAAATCAACAAAACAATGTGTTACTTTAGCACGTCAAAATAAGGGCATATAGGATGGGCATTTTTGAAAGGCGATGTAAATGTAAAGCAATAATGTTATTTTCATTATGTCTACATTTTGACATGACATTCTTCATGGAAAGTCTTTCTATAAAACCTTTGTCCTGACTGGAAGCGTAAAGAGCTTTCCCTGGATTCTACGTGCTCTACTCTTAAGCGAATGGATTTGGGGCGTGGACGGTTTTGGGGCCACCTGTTGTTGGAAAAAGGAAGGGTTTTGAGTCCGTAAAAGTGATAATGGAACAAATGAACTAAGTTCTGACCTCAGATGTCAATCAACTACGGGCAGGGCGTATATCTATGGTTCTGATGTATCCTGGTAAACCACCCTTTACAATTTTGGCCATAAAAGTTCGACATCATATTCTAATGTTTTCATTACAGTCGTCTACCAACTTGACAAAAATTCTTAAACTTGAGACTTAAAAGAAGTCTCTGGTATAATGTTTTAGATATTTCGGGTGTCGTTTTAATATATGTATATATATTATTATATATATAATTTATATATCTCTGTGTGTGTGTGTGTGTGTGTGTGTGTGTTATTATTATATGTCATGAAAGTTTTCTGACCAAATTATTTTGAAATAATATGCTAATGATGATGCTAGTAGTGGTTAAGACTCAAAAAAGTGAACATATGGGTGGCTGGTTATAATATATGGACAACGACTTATGAGAAGTTGACTGTATTAACCAGGATGTTAGGAAGTCGTTTCATCAACTTATCAATATTATTATATTATGCTCTTGTATGTAGGCAGGTATGTGTGTGTGTGTGTGTGTGTTTGTGTGTGTTTGTGGATGTGTGTGTGTGCGAGTGTTCGTGTGTTTTTATAAAATATGTTACTGTGATTTTTTTGTCCTTGTCAATATTTGATAAAACCTTTGTACTAATCAACTGTAAATATCTAATATGTTTTTTTTTTCATGACACACGAAACTTCACGACATTTCATATCCTGGATTTAACAGGGCTTAAAATACACCCTATGGGTCAATTGGTGGAGTACATTATGCCTCGTTGGTTTTTTTTTGGTTAATATTTACAACGTTCCCATCAACAACAAAAAAACCCCCAAAAAAAACCAAAAAAAAAAAACAAAAAAAAAAAACAAAGAAAAAAAAAAACAAAAAGACAATAACAAAAAAAAAGCAAACAAAACACTTCCTTTTTTTTTTGAATCTGGTTTATCCCAACATCATACCGTTTTTAGGTGGTGGGTTCCATTTGTTCGTCCCACTTCATAAGGAAAAGCACTAAATAATTTTTATTTCAAGATAATGTTCTGAATTTTACAAAAAAAAAAAAAAATAAAAATTAAATAAAAATAAAGAATAAAAAATAATGAAACGTGGCAGCACCAAGCCATGAACGATTCCTGGCCGTTCTGAGCGCATACAACATGGTACAGTGCTAGCTGGTTACCCAAACTATGAAGAAGAAAACGTAGTAGAAGTGATTAAAATGAATGGTCAGATTTTGATATTCACGGTCGTTTTAAAAGATTATGCCTACCATTACAATAAAACATATCTACACATTACCTAACTTTCATATTAAAATAAAACATGAACATTAATTTTAACATCTTAATCACCTCGACATAGTACGCGAGTCTTGCCGTTAAAGGGTTAAATAACACAATCGGGATATGGCGTTCTGTGGCATCGATTCTAGGTACTCGGCACTAATCCCTTAGTCTTTCCAGACTTTTAGGCCAAATCCTTTCCCTCAACTCAATCGGTGTGTGTGTGTGTGTGTGTGTGTGTGTTTGTTTGTGTACTTGTGTGTTTTAGGTTGTGTGTGTGTTTGTGTGTGTTGAGTGAGTGTGTGTTTGAGTGCTTCTGTGTTTTTGTGTATCAATGTGTGTTTGAGTTTTTGTGTGTTTGAATGTGTGTGTATGTATGTAAATGTGTGTGTGTATGTGTTTGAGTCTGCGAGGCGATCAATGATGTTGCCCATCATGCTATCTAGAGGGTAACAGGTAATCGATGGCTAATACTTATCGAAGCACCGCGTCTTGCCAGTGACCCAGACAGCGTTAACCACCCATGTTCGTGACTTCTGTGTGTAATTGTGGTCACCATGTTTTCCTCCCTCAAATTTAAAGTAATTGGAAAAGCAATCATAAAGAATATTAAGGCCCACAGATACTTTGTTTATCTCATTTTCTATGGCATTAAACAAGTTACTTTCATCTTGATAAGACATTAATCGAAAAGGCAATGAAGCCCTGCTTTATTGCGGTTTCATAAACTGTTGATTGGTTGCTGGCAATTACTTGCTATCCTTTGGATAGAACACTAGTCTATCAATACGTACTTTGAGTCGACGGGCGTTAGAATTACCCTTAATTTTAAAATAATTACAAGTTACTCGTATATCAATCTAAAAATAGTTTTATAATTTTTAGATTTACCAGTAATTCCGTGCTCGTTGGCAAATATTAAACATGGGCTGTACAGAACAATGTTAACCCCAAACCTTATCTTTTTAAAGAATAGATTTGCAATACAAGATGCACATTGAACATTATTTTCTCTATTGAACGCTGCTTTTTGGTATACTAGTAAATCTGGTGTGCTTTATCATTTGTTTTTAGTGTTTCATCCCTCGTGTTTTGTTGACATACTGGAAACCCGAAACGCTCACATTATTTGTCTTCGTGAATTAAATTGGAGTTTTTATTAATTCAATTTGATATTATTTATTTCTTCGAATTTCAAGTACTAACGTTTACAAAATCTTGCGTGTAAGAGCGCCGCCATTATAAAAAAAAGTGAAAGAAGCAATTTTCATTGGGTTGACACAACTTTGGCACCACAGCTATCTTGACTTAATGAGGAATTTATGATCTCACACAAAATGACACTCGTAGAAGATCTTGTAATACAAATCTATTCTTATTTCAATTTTCGATAATACAACACCAACTGGCACGATAATAATAAGGAAGACATCAAACCCTCTACTCTTTTGGTTCATAAATCATTGGGAGTATGTATTATGTAACCAGTCCTTCGGAGTACTATTAAATGATAGTTTACATAAAGGTGACATTACTATTTCAGTAACACGATGTATGTGCAGATTTTTATGATCACGGGACTTAAAAGAGCAAGGATGGATGATCTTTATTGACAACCAAAATATATTTCGACTGGAAAATAATATACCATCATTCTGACACCAGAACATGAATTACACAAGGTATACGCCAGTCCTCCGGAAGAGTGTTTTCAAATGAAATAGGAACCCGTTCTTTTGACATCACTATTTTCTTCCCTATTGCAGGAAAATCTTCTTGTAGTGACAAGAAGTGTGGACAATGTATCTACGTTGCCCACACTTATATTTCGACACTCCGAGAAGCTATTCAAGGATTTCTTTTGATGCCATATCTCGTTTTTAAAAAGAAAAATCATAGTTCATTTCTCAAGCCAAAGAATATGAATAAATGAATGAATATATAAATTAACAGGTAAAATGTAACATAAAGTTCCATTTATTCCGTCTCAGTTTTTCTTTAGACCAAGATATCCCGGTCTTCATCGGTAGTGCGGAAATGCAAATTGAGCAATTTGGGTTACGTTTCTTGCTCAAGGAAAAATAGTTGCCTTCATTGGGGGTTGAATTAGGGTCCTCCGATAAAAAAGCGCAATACTATATCTCATTGACCATCTTGCCTTTCACAGTTGGAAAAATAACCTAATATTGATATATTTAGTGTCAAATTGTTACAAAAACGACCTTTTACCACCAAGTCTTTTACGAAAGCATATAATATATTTTATCATTTCTTTAAGATATATTTCAATGTTACTTCGTGCTAGGAATGACAAATTAGCTTTGTAGTGTATCGTACAATCATATATCCCCCCCCCCCCCCTTCCCTGACACGAGTCACGCAAAGTAGAAGTAGAATCAACACTCAGTTCAATACGACAATGCGAAAGTGGCTGTGTACACAATTCCGTTATGCGACTTTTATCGTCCATGCTTCCCCTTTAACGTTGCAACGGACGGACGCATCGAAGTATTCGAATATCGTTTGAGGATATCTGCGTTTGCAAACTAAAACGAATAATCGAAGGATGACGTTTGTGCGGTGAGCAAGACTTACTTTTCTATCAATTGCCATTTACTAATAATTGGTAGTCGACACCGATCTATTTCTACAGATATTACTGAAGTTATCTGAAGTTATCCTTATTATTCTAGACTTTATCGGGGGGGGGGGGGGGGGGGGGGGGGGCGGCGAAAGTGATGTTAGACTTCTTCGTGTGACAATTCAAAAGCGATTGTGCCTTTTTCAAGTCATTTTCTCGCTGCTATTTCATGAAAGTTCTGGGTATCATTTAAATGACTTGATATCATTCGAAGCGGTTATTTACCTTATAACATGAATTTATTAGGTTTTATACATGATTTTCGAACGCGTTTACCGAGGGTCGTGTTCGAGAATTAGTTTCAAACTGCAAGCGAGTTCACGATTCCATACCCAATTTGTGAGGTGAATAGGTGAGGGGTGGTGGCCTATACGAGAATGTGCCTAAATGGCATGAAAGGTTTCTGTTTGCAATCATTATTATTATCATTACTATTTTATGGGGTGGAACTTGTGACATGTCAATCTGGTTCAGAGAATCTGTACAAATTTTCGTAGGAGTTGGTTCCACCAATCTCAAACATTTTGCATATTTTACGAGTAATTATAGAAAATCAATACCCTTCAATAATTAATTACGGGCAGAGACCCTTCATCAGCAATAGAAACAAAAGAGACTATGCAATTTTTCTGTGGATAGATTTACCTGATGAGGGATTTGTGTCTAAAACATTAATTTCTTGTATGCTTTGATATAGTTTATTGAGGGATATCCATTTTACAGTTTATTTCATTAGTACTCGTACAATTCCAAGGTCGCTCTGTCTCTCTCTCTCTCTCTCTCTCTCTCTCTCTCTCTCCCTTCCTCCCTCCCTCCCTCTCTCTCTCTCTCTCTCTCTCTCTCTCTCTCTCTCTCTGTCTTGATCTTTCTATATCTCTTGACTCTCCTGTCAATGGTTGTACGTTTATGAATAATTGCTCATGCTGAATCAGCCGACTGCTTCGATTTATGTCAAATTGGATTATACAATTGTGGGTGAGTATTAAATATCAATATATATTATAATTTCTCCTTCTTCTTCTTCTTCTTCTTCTTCTTCTTCTTCTTCTTCTTCTTCTTCTTCTTCTTCTTCTTCTTCTTCTTCTTCTTCTTCTTCTTCTTCTTCTTCTTCTTTCTTCTCTTCTTCTTCTTCTTCTTCTTCTTCTTCTTCTCTTCTTCTTCTTCTCTTCTCTTCTTCTTCTTCTTTCTTCTTCTTCTTCTTCTTCTTCTTCTTCTTCTTCTTCTTCTTCTTCTTCTTCTTCTTCTTCTTCTTCTTCTTCTTCTTCTTCTTCTTCTTCTTCTTGTTCTTCTTCTTCTTCTTCTTCTTCTTCTTCTTCTTCTTCTTCTTCTTCTTCTTCTTCTTCTTCTTCATCATCATCTTCATCTCCTCCTCCCCTTCTCCCCCTCTTCCTCCTGCTCCTCCTCCTCCTCCGCCTCCTCCTCCTCCTCCTGCTCCTCCTCTTCCTCCTCCTCGTTCTTCTTCTTCTTCTTCTTTTGTTAGTAATAGCTTAAGTAATAGTAGTAGTAGTAGCAGCAGCAGCAGCAGCAAAAGAAGAAGAAGAAGAAGAAGTAGTAGTAGTAGTAGTAGTAGTAGTAGTAGTAGTAGTAGTAGTAGTAGTAGTAGTAGTAGTAGTAGTAGTAGTAGTAGTAGTAGTAGTAGTAGTAGTAGTAGTAGTAGTAGTAGTAGTAGTAGAAGGCGGAGGAGGAGGAGAGGAGGAAGAGGAGGAAGGAAAGGAGGAGGAGGAGGAGGAGGAGGAGGAGGAGGAGGAGGAGGAGGAGGAGGAGGAGGAAGAGGAGAGGGAGAAGAAGAGGAAGAAGAAGAAGAAGAAGAAGAAGAAGAAGAAGAAGAAGAAGAAGAAGAAGAAGGAGAAGAAGGAGAAGAAGAAGAAGAAGAATACATATTGTACTCGTAAAGTATGTATTGAAAGTTACAAACGATATGGAACTAACGTTGTGAAAAAAAAATCACTTGCTTTGAACTAGAAAATAATGAGTTGGTTTAGTGTATTTTCTAACGAATTTCAATTTTTGAAGATGCGTGTTATAAAATATGTGTTCAGAATTTTCTATGTTGAGGAGACTGTCAAATGAAAAGAGTAATTTTAAAAAGCCATTCATATTCAATAGTATAAAGGCAGTGAATGGCATCCGTGAAACGTAATTGTTAGTATTTCGACTTTGATGGCAAAGTAAATATAATTGGGTTAACTCTGATTTGACCTAAAGTGTACTCAGATGTTATTTCAATAATAGTAAACATATACTAAATACTAAATACTAAAACAACTGCACTCCATTGGCGCTGATGAGAAAGACCTCAGACTCATGCAAACATTATACTACACCCAGCAGGCATCTATCAAAATCGGAAACTCTACAGGAAATTCCATTCCTATTAAGAAAGGAGTCCGTCAAGGGTGTGTTGCCTCACCAGATCTGTTTAATCTATACCAAGAAACAATCATGAGGGGCATAAATAATATGGAGGGAATAAAAGTAGGAGGTCACAACATAAATAATATAAGATACGCAGACGATACGGTACTCATTGCAACATCAGAAATCCAACTTCAAAAGATTGTTGACAAAGTGGTAGTAGATAGTGAAGCCAAGGGAATGGAAGTGAATATCACCAAAACAGAATGCATGGTAATACAGAAAAACCCCGAAAACAACAACACCTGCAATATAACGATTCACGGCGAGCAGCTTACCAACGTAGAAAGTTTTAAATACCTAGGTTCAATAGTGACAACAGATGGAAGATGTAACCGAGACATACGAGCAAGAATAACTCAAGCCAAACAGGCCTTCATGGACCTGGGAAACATTTTGAAAAACAAACAGATGTCGTTCGGGATTAGATTCCGAGTCTTGAAGTGCTACGTGTGGCCAATCTTGTTCTACGGATGCGAAAGCTGGACTACAAATGCAGAAACACAAAAGAACATTGAAGCTTTTGAAATGTGGTGCTTGAGAAGGATGCAGAGAATATCGTATACCGCACACAAAACGAACGAAGAAGTGCTAAAACAAACATACCAACAAAGGAAACTAATGCCCTTAATAGTGGATCGACAACTATCCTTTTTCGGACACATAGTAAGGAAAGATAAGAATGAATACCTGGCAAGTTGTGGAAAAATACCTGGTAAACGCGCCCGGGGGAGACAAAGAAAAACACTCATAGACCAACTGAAGGGCTTCACCAACCTAACAATCCAAGAGCTGTTTGAAAAAGCAAGAGACAGGGAGGAATGGAGAGAGATAATTCATGCAGTATCCGAAGCCTGGACCAGGCATGGAACCTAGAAGAAGAAGAAGAAGAAACATTATTATTCACACATTTGACTGTTCCTTGTTTGTTGAAATAATTCTTTATTTTCAACTTCCATCGTTTTTTTCTAGTCTTAGCAATACGTGATTTTAAAAAAATGAAGTTTCAAAAACGTTGGTCAACTCTCATCCCCCAGCCCCCTTTCCCTGAGTATACGTTATGTTGTTTAATGAGCAAGATTTAAAACAGAACAATAAATATTTCTAAAAGGTCCGCAATCAAAATTAATTGCACACCTTTTAGAAATATATATTGTTCTATTTTAATTCGTGCTTCCTTACAAGGGAGCATACTATTTTCCCGCCCATCGATGTTTTGTTTGTTCATCTTAACAGCGCCGCTGCCACATCATCTCATTCGTCTGCGGTGTTTCATTCATCCTGTTTGTTGATAAAGGGGAAACCCGAAGGGTCCAATCTGCCAATCATCTGTTTTCGTAATTAAATTGAAGCTTACATTCAATTTCACATCGTTATTTATTTCTTCGAGCTTCGAGCAGCAACATTTACATTACTCTTTGGATAGGACACTAGTCCTTCTCAAAATGCCTTCCCCCAGATCTAACAGACCCAACTACCCAATCACTGCTGGGTGGACAGAGGGATCTGAAAAAAAATCTCGACTTCATTCGGGATTGATCTCTGATCCTTTGCGTGTGAAGCGAATGCTATACCAGCTTAGCTATTGGCGACCCCCACTCACATTAATGGGGTTGGATTTTTTGGGTTTAATCAATGGAAAAGCACAGTTGCCGTCATGTCTTTGATTGGGGATAAATGAAGGAACAATTGGTATAATTAACCAGTTAAGTGTCCTAATTGGGAAAGACAAATATTTAAAAATTTGATTAGAATACTCGTCCTTCAAATATCGATCGATTTAAATGACCCTCATATTGGCAAAAAACTCTCAAACCTGGGACTTCGCGAAGTGTCTTTCCAAAGTACGGCAGTTAACTGGTTAAAACAAAACCTTCCAACTCACGGTTCAGTCAGACTCGTCATTGTGGCGACAGCACTGCCTTTAATCCATCATCAATCCACCATTCAATATTTGGGACGGATTCGGGACTTGTTTATTTTTATATACTTTCATTTTAAAATTTTGAAAAACATAACAGTTCATTTAACAACTTCAATACTGGTAGTTAAAGGATATGCAATCTCTTCACTTAGGAAAGCAATAATCGATAGAAAATGTTGAAAGTCAGTCAGACTACAAGTTTAACCCTTACCAGGCTGGGTTAAATTTTAATCTAGAAATAAATCTTACTTGGAGAATGAAATGATTTAGGTTAAACCTTTTAAAGAGAAATATGCTATTTTAGAACATACAGAAATAAATATTAAATTAATATTAAATTAATTTCCCTTCATTCATCCGCAAGGAGAATTTTGTCTTTAGGGTTTATTCCAAGGGAAGACTGGAATGGCCTAGCGTCAGCCGCAGTGCAGCTCTTCAAATTGAGCTAAGACGAGTTATCTTGCTCAAGGCCACACAAAGCGTGTAGTCAACTCGCAACCTTTCAGGTACGAAGTAACGAGCATTCAGCTTTGCCACGCTGCTACTGACAGAGAAATTAATCTATCTTATTACTTTATTATATTCCATCGAGCTATGTGGCAGCCTGATTTAATGATATTTAAAAGCCATGCATTTTACATTGTTGATGAAACCTTAAAGTGATTAATGAAGGCTAACACTAATGCACTGTCTACAGAAAGTGAGTGGAGCGGGCACTTATGTTGAAAATAACAAGAAATGAAGTGAGTAGGAAAATGCCAGAATACAATAGAGAATAAAAAATTCGCGGCGGCGATGGGGACTCGAACCCGCGATCTTAATGGTACGACAGTAAAGCCACGCTCTCTCAAGCCAGGCGGAGTTGTGGTACCAGTAAGAGTTCGAGTCCCATCGCCTCCGCGAAATTTTTATTCTCCATTATCTTCTGGTACTTTCCTACTAACTCCATTTCTTGTAACAATGTCTACAATAATTTATAAGTTTTTTAGTTTATAAGACTAAAGAAAACGAGCTTTTATATAGAGCAATATCCACTAAAAGTTCTCAAAGTGCTTTACAAGGGGTCCCTAGAGTACGATGAGAGAGTGTGAGTAAAGAGTCTTTTCCAAAGACTCAACTATGCGCCCAGCGAGGCTCAAACCCATGACCTTCCGATCCGAAAGCGAGTGTCATACCATAAGACCACATTGCCGCCAGTGGCTTGTCTGATACAAAATGATAATTTTTTATTCATTCAGGGGTCCAGGTAGAGAACTCTTATGGCATTCAAAGGGACACACGCACACACACACACACACACACACACACACACACACACACACACACTCACACACAATCGTATGTACGCGCACAGATACACACAAAACAAATCAAAACAAAAAACAAACAAACTCCACTTCCCCTGAAACCCCCCCCCCCCTCCCCCAAACAAAACACAGTAAAACAAACAAAAATATCGTCTTTCAATTCGCCCAAAAGAGTTTTACTTTATACATCGCTCGATTAAACAACCCCTCCCCTTCCTCCTTGTAGTAAAAAATATAGTTGTCTTCTGACACTTTCCAAGTACAAAACATTGCATACCGTTCAGGCGTATTGTAGTATATAGTTCAGTAACTTCCAAAAGTTTTACGTGTCTGATTTCTGACAAATTTTAGGGAATTTTAATCTTTCGATATAGGACATGAAGTTGTCTGGCGAATACCCCCCAACAACCCCCCCCCCCCCCCCCACCTTCCAGCTCCCAAAAATCAAAGCAAAAAAACCCCCCAAAAAATAACAAAACAAACAAACAATCAAGCACAAAAAACAACAAAAAGCAAATTAAAACAAAATTTGCATGGCTTTTGCTACTCACCCAAAAAAGAATGAACCGATTCACCTCGTCTCCAGCTCAATTTGCGTCGATGGACTGCAGCTGACATCTGGATTATTCCGGTCTTCCTTAGGAAGAGACCAACCTAGAAAAACCCGACAAGTTTCTCGGAATAAACTGCTATGTATACAGACTAGGATTTGAAGTCAAAGTGATAAGAAATAGGAATTTAATTTATTTTTTTGGAGTTAAAGTTAAACTTAAAGTTAAATTTTAAGCACCAGGTTCAATCCTATTCCATCCGATTCAATCCAATCCGTAATGGTTGCTACTTCAATAGACAGGTAGATAACCACGCCTCTCGGACCCTCGTCAAAATGTAAACAATGGCCGTGATTAGTTGACACAACAAACTTCACAGGTTTTACTATCGATGATGTGTGTTTAAGTAAAATACCCACTGTTCTACCGCTTGATCAATAGAACTAACACAAACTATGAGTAAATTTAAATTCAGCTCATATTCTGATCGAGAAAATCGTGTGATAAGTAGTCACCCATATGGCGGTATAAAAACAATAACAACCAACTATGCTTGTCCGAGCACGTGTGATGGTGTGTCACAAATTCCATGTTTTGATTGGTCAAAAATCTACTGGTTAATACTGAAGATAGACGCAACGTTTGTGTGTGGGATGATGATTAATTTTGACTCGGTATCACAATAATTATGTCAGCTTGTGACAGAAATGATTTCTAATTGACAAGTAAATTGTTCATAAATGGCAGACATTCTCACGCTGGTTGTTGGGAATTGAATTCCAAAACGTTGTTATGCTTGGGAAAAACACCCAAACATAATAGCTTCATAAAACGATCTTTCACAAATTTCTTTCTTATGGAGACAAAAGGCTATCCAGTTCTTATTTTAAGCCCCTAAGAATAATAGGAAACAAAAGTGTGACGTAAAAAAACAACTGGTTCCAATCTCATTGGAAGTGTAACACCATTGGAGGCCTGGATATATATATATATATATATATATATATATATATATATATATATATATATATATATATATATATATATATATATATATATAAAACTTATGTAAATGATCTGCTGGTTTCCAAGTGATGCCATCTTATTTTCTAGTCTAAATATATGCTGGTCGTCAATAAAGATCATCCACCCTCGCTCTTGTACGTCCCGAAATCCTTAATATCTGCCTTTACATCCTGCTACTAAAATAATTATGCCACCTTATGATTCATTTATTAGTACCCGAAGGACTGGCTATATACTTACTTCAAAGGATTTTGGAACCGGAAAAAGAGAAGGTGTGACCTCACGACTTTTCTTCCCCAGTGACATCCAGCAAGAATCATGTAAACCTATGTAACATCATGTAAAATGTCAGTACTCGACTATCAATGGGTTTTAGTTGTGCCACATGCCTGAAACTCGCATCTGGCTATCAGCTGTTAATGAATGCATTGACATAAAATACCCGTAACTTGGCAATATCAGATTTCACATGTTGAATTTCGTGTGATTATCGTTGGGTGTGAATAAATGCTAATTTCACGTCACACGTGCAGAATAAATTAATGGAAAGTAGAATCATCTGATTCAATCTATAGTTATTTATATCACGGTGCGTAATATCAATAGTTTGATTGATCGAGGAACTCGTTGGAGCCAACGTAAAGAGGTATTGCGTTCAGTAGTTGTCTTGTGATGTTTGCCACACTTTAAGGTCACACCAGCGTCTAGGAAATGCGATCGATACCCAAATCATTTTCTAGTGCTGGAAAAGATTGCTGACGAAAGTTTTAGAAACCGAAACGTTCATGTTCTATATTGCTTTCTATCGCGCACATCCCATTTTACCCTCTTTTTAATAATATTGTGGGGGTTTCCGTAGCTCAGTGGGTTGATCTCTCACTTCAAACGCAAAGGGACCAGGATCTATCCCGGGTGAATTCGACATTTTCTTCTGACCCCACCCCCCTCCCTCCTATCAACCCAGCATTGTAATTGGATTCAATAGTCTGATGTCACGTCGCCCAAGCCACGGCGGCCATCGTGGTTCAAAACAAAGAAAATCGGTACTTTTTGTTCTTCATGCTGGCTAGAACTTTTCATATGTCTTGTGATCAGAATGTGTAAAAGTCAAAACATGATCAGATTTATAATGTTTTTCTCCCCCCTGGATACGTTTTTATGCTCGTCGGAGAAATATTTCATAAGGGCGTCCGCAATTGTTCCGATAGTTTAGAGCCAGTTACTAAGTTACCATACGTCATTACGAGCGAAGTGATGTCATGACTGTTGAAGCGTATTGCTATTGTCCTCTATAGAAACCGGAAAAAGCTCTGACTCCATATTATGCCGTATGATCTGAAGGACTGCTTTAAATAGCATTTTACCATCCCATGCTAAAGGCAGCATCTTACGATGTATTTTATGCATAAACTATCTAGTTGAAAACACAAGAAAAACACAAACGTTAAAGAATCACATATCTACTTGCAATGTAATGGATTCTTTTCACCGATTAATTGTGTTATCTTTGACATTGGTACATCATCTTTTAAAACATGGAAGACAATAAGATGATGTATAATGTTATTAAATGGGTCTCTTAAATCTATTTTGGGGGTCCCGATATCTCAGTTGATAGAGCACTCGCTTCACATGAAAAGAGACGAAGATCGAGCCCGTGTGCAGCCGAGATATTTTCTGACCCTTCTGGCCACCCAACAGTGAATGGGTAGCTGAGTCTAATAGATTTGACGGGAAGTACTTTGCGATAGACTAGCGAGCAATTTCCATTAATAATAATAATAATAATAATATATAATAATAATAATAATAATAATAATAATAATAATAATAATAATAATAATAATAATAATAATAATAATAATAATAAATAATAATAATAATAATAATAATAATGTACTTTATTCATCCAAAAGGAAATTTTTGTACATTTTGTTCATTTCATGCTATAAAAACCGGAAAAAATCCGGCTCCATGAGCCCAATGGCTATGAGTGACTACTTTTAATTTATTTTGATGATCATTTGAGAAAAATAATACTCACATATCAACTTCCTAACTAACCATTTAAAGAAACTTTGGATATGAAGTGAGCGGATATTTTGATTAAAATGTTGCATTTAAATCACAATGTATCCTCAAGCACCGTTTCATTTAAATTTATTGGTTTAAGTTATCAACATTATTTTGTAAAGAGGACATCTTTACTGTGAAAGGCAGCAAATCATAAAAAAACTAATTTAGAGAATTTAATAAAGCGCCCTAAATCCATCATGTCTCGTCCATAGAAAGAACGAAGTTGACTTCACTCAGCTCTTTGTTGTTGTTTTTAGACAGCCATTTTGGTGATTTGTTCTCACTAAATTCTATCAATCAGACTATAAACGTTCAAGACATAGTTGTGTGTGTTGCTACGTTATATCCAGCTGGCGGATGTTATGAATATTTTACCAAAACGTAGAGCATCAACATGTTAAATATTGATATTGGTTTGGGCAAACGTATCCCTATCGAATATAGAAAAAAAAAAGAAATAAAATTTGCAAAGAGAAAAAACCCCAAAAGATCACAAAACAAAAATAAATAAATACAAAAACAAAAAAAAAAAAAAACAAAACAAAACAAACAAAAACAACACCCCCCAATTAAAAACAAAACAAAAAACGACCAAACAAAAACAACAACAACAAAACAAAAGCAATTTCATGCTGAGCAGAAATGTTTATTACCAACTCTCTCTCTCTCTCTCTCTCTCTCTCTCTCTCTCTCTCTCTCTCTCTCTCTCTCTCTCATTATCTATCTATCTATCTATCTATCTATCTATCTATTTATCTATCTATATATCTGTATCTATTTCGCAGTACTGTCTTCATTTCTAGACTGGCAGATAATATGTTGCATTTAAATACTTAAAACCGCACGCAGAGAATACTTAAATTAAATATTGGGACATCACCATATTCCGAACAGACTCCTGCCCTTTTAAAGAATACAGCTGTGTTTTTGCAAGAAGGATAATTTAAGTCTTAGAACAAGAACAAAAAATAATCGCCAAAAAAAACAAAATGAATGGAAAAGAACACTAAATTCTGATCGACAAATAGTCTATGACTTATAACTAAACCAGGTTTACTGTCACTGTCTGTTTCCAGTTTCCAGGCCCGTGGCAGATAGAAGACTAATCAGTTATAATAAAAAAGACCTTTATCTGGTCTTAACTGTGACAGGTGTAGGCCTGGTTTTTATTAGTTTTCAAATACTAGTGTAATATTATTATCATTTCTGAGTGGTGTTTTTCATTCCGTGGGAGATTAGACAAAGTGAGTAAAAGAGTTCATTTGCCATTCATTCAGCGAGCATAGAGCAAGGTTAGATGTGAAGTAAATTCTATAATAATAATAATAATAATAATAATAATAATAATAATAATAATAATAATAATAATAATAATAATAATAATAATAATAATAATAATAAAAAATAATAATAGCAATGATAATATAATGGTAATAATAACGGTGATAATGATGATGAGGATAGTAGTAGTAGTAGTAGTAGTAGTAGTAGTAGTAGTAGTAGTAGTAGTAGTAGTAGTAGTAGTAGTAGTAGTAGTAATAATATAGTTTGGTTATACTCATAAACAAGGATGGCAAAACAAACAAACAAACAAAACAAATAAGATAAAACAAATAAAAACAATAACAAAGACCTGAGTGACGGCATCTTCGTTCTATCTATTATTATAGACCGCCAGAAGTTCTCACTTAATTAACCAGCATATTTTTGACCAATCAAAACATGGAATATGTGATACACCTTCACACGTCGCTCGGACAAACATAGTAGGTTGTTTATTTATAAACAATAACGTGAATGAAATCGACTCTCTCTCTGATCATTGTTATTGTTTTTATACCGCCAAATGGGTGACCAGTTATCATGCGATTTTCTCGATCATGCTATAGATAGTATGCAGATGACGTCACTCAGGCCTTTGTTATTGTTTTTGCCATCCGCCTTTGTGAGTTGTTCTCACTAAACTGTATTAACCAGACTATAAAAGTTCATGGTTACACAGAGTTTGTGTGTTGGTCCGTTATACTTCCGGATGGCAATGTTGTGAACTCCTTGGCCAAGCGCGTTCTATCTATAAACGTACAGATAGTATGCGCTTGTCAAAGAAGCTCATAACATTGCCATCCGGAAGTATAACGGACCAACACACAAAACTCTGTGTATCCATGATCGTTTATAGTCGGGTTAATACAGTTCAGTGAGCATTACTCATAAACACGGATGGCAAAAAACAATAACAAAGACCTGAGTGACGTCATCTTCGAACTACCTATAAGTTTACACATCGTTTTCTGTGTTGGTTCTATAGATAGTATGCAGATGACGTCACTCAGGCCTTTGTTATTGTTTTTGCCATCCGCGTTTGTGAGTTGTTTTTACTAAACTGTATTAACAAGACTATAAAAGTTCATGGTTACACAGAGTGTGTGTGTTGGTCCGTTATACTTCCGGATGGCAATGTTGTGAACTCCTTGGCCAAGCGCATTCTATCTATAGATAGTTCGAAGATGACGTCATTCAGGTCTTTGTTATTGTTTTTTGCCATCCGCGTTTATGAGTAATGCTCACTGAACTGTATTAACCTGACTATAAACGTTCATGGATACACACAGTTTTGTGTGTTGGTCCCTTATACTTCCGGATGGCAATGTTATGAGCTTCTAAGCCAAGCGCATACTATCTATCAGATAGTGTGCGCTTGGATAAGAAGCTCACAACATTGCCATCCGAAGTTAAAACGGACCAAAAAAAAAAAAACAATTGTAACATTGCATAACAGGCGTTCTCGTCCTACCTATTAAGTGATGGTGTTGGCTTGTAAAGCGCTTTGAGCACGTTTAGTGGATATTGCTTTTATATAAATGCTCGTTTATATGTATTGCATTCTCCAACGGTTATTGTCACATTATCACCCCTGTGTTAAAGAGTGCTCCAAACTTAGTGAACTACCCGTGTAAAACTAAACCGATGAGGTTTGTCAATGTGTAATAAGTTTTGTAACTCCAAACAGTCACAGGAAATAATCGGTGTTAATTAAGTGCGTTGTGTTTTTAGCTTTGATAAGCCATTGGAATGCTGATACAAAGGAGATGCGGTCAACAATTGATTCTTTACATACGGCTACAGTCGAACACGCAAATATTAGAACCACAGAATAAATTAAAATAATATAATATAATATAATATAATATAATATAATATAATATAATATAATATAATATAATATAATATAATATAATATAATATAATATAATATGAAATTGTAAAAAACAATATAAATTTTTTTTAAAGCAACAAATGATGTAATGTAGCGATTATGCCGACCCGCTCCCCACTTTGTCAAAATCGACGTGTACATATTATATGCAAATTTGACATCTGAACGCAATTACGGACCTAGTTTAACATTGTTGTAATGGACAATGTTTTGTGTCAGTTTTTGAGATTCCCATTACAACAACGAGCGCTTAATGAATTAGGTTCTTAGACCTGTAAATAAGTGCACGCCGGTCAAATTCTAAACCTGATACTTGACCTAAATCGTTCAACATATGAGAGGCTTCCTTCAGAAATCTGCCGTACTCTTAAAAAAAAACCAAAAGAAAAAGCAACATACCCCCCAACAACCCCCCCCCCCCCAACCCCCCCCCCCCCCCAAAAAAAAAAACAAAAACAAAAACAAAAAAAAAACCAAAAACAACAACCCCCCCCCCAACAAAAAAAAAAAAAAAAAACAACAAAAAAACAAAAAACCCACAACAAATTTTTAACATTTTGGCCAGAAAACTCGTCCTTCAACTATCGATCGGTTAAAATGAACCTCATGTTGGAAAAAAAAAAAAGAATAATATAACAACAACAAGAACAACGACGACGACGACGTCGACGACGACAACAACAACAACAAAAACAACAACAAACAAATTTTAGGATTTACTTTCTCCCTCTTTTATTGCGTTTGAAAAATTTACGGAATTGACGCCATCAAAATGTTCTCCTTTATTTATTTTTGGCGCACTGATATTATTTCTAGCGATTCCCTACGTTTATGTTACCAAAAATAGTTTCTTTTTTTTGTTACGCAACTGTGTTGGGCTCAACACAATAAAAAGAGCAGATGACATCAACTCCTACATTCATTCTTTATATAATTTAATGTGTTAAGTTATAATTGTTTTGGCAAGCACAGCTGGTGAGCATTTTAATCAATCTCTGAATCAATGGACATCTGCTGTAGACTTGTCAGGCTGATGATGTTAATTGTGTACTATTTGACACACTGTTCTAAACAACACGCCTTATCAAATAAATACACTTTTACAAAGGGTAGTTGGATCCCTCACACATATTATGATATAACTATTTGCATTCCGGATAGCAACATATGGGACTCTATATTATACTACTGTGTGATCGTGTAATATACTAATAAATAATAAAAATAAATTCCCTTTATTCATCCCTAAGGGGACATTTTCCTTTAGGGTCTATTCCAAGGGAAGACTGGAATAACCCAGGCGTGAGCCGCAGTGCAGCGCCGCAAAGTGAGCTAAGGCTAGGTGACTTGCTCAAGGCCACACAACGCGGCGGGTAGTCGAACTCGGTACCTTTCAGGTACGAAACAAAGACCATGCCGCTGAGTCACACTGTCCCATACTCGTCTTCGGACAGGAAGGTCGAGGGTTCGAGTCCGGCTCTGAGCGGGGCATCGTTGAGCCCTAGGAAAAGCTTTTATTTTTCTTCTCATATTTACCGTACTCAGGTGTAAAATGAGTACATCGCCATTAACATCGTTGTCTTTGTCGGAAAAAATTGTAATATCACCTTGGATTTACATGTTGGGTATTGCCGTTGGCTAGTGAATCTTTGTAAAGTGCTTTTAATACGTTTAGTGGATCAATCTGTCTATAAGCGTTCAAGGTTGCACATGTGTGTTGGTAAGTTATATCTGGATGACGAATGTTGTGAGTATTTTACCTAAACGAGTAGCATCCAGACTGAAAGACTAAATCGTCATATTTCTGACCATTAGATTAACTTGAATTTAACGATTTAACTTTTCAGTATCTGGTTCTTCCTGACATAATACGTTTTGAGACGATGGGCCACAAATTGAGATACTGTACTATTTGTCTTATGGAGACAATCAAAACAATTTATCAATTCACGTGTGTCACAAACGCAGTTGGTTGAACATGGTACGATTTACGCGCTGTGTCAAATCGTTACAGATGTTTGTACTCGGTGAAATGTGTTTGCACTTTGTATTAAATGTTCGAGTGTGTTTATTGTTTATCATTCTATTATTTTTATTATTTGGATAACGTAATAACTCACTGTCGTTTTTAGTTTTATGAGGATTAAGCGCTATTTTCAGATCTTTGTGCATAAATGATTCCGTGGTCCTATGGGCAGTTTCTTCAATTTTTCATTTGTTTATCTTGAAAACTAGAATTGATAACATTAATGCCACACTACACATCTACATTGCAATCACACACTCATATCAATGATCGATTTTTGTGTTTGATACCCATTATAGATACTTAGGTCCATTCTTCAATGCAATGGAAATGACAGGTGTTCTAGGTTAACTATTAAGTTTTGAATATATTGCAATGGACGCCGAATGTGTTCCCAAATTGAAAGTTCTTCCGGAAACATGAGTGTTTTTATTTCTCTCTCAATACTGCGATATCTTTCCAAGGTAAGTGAAACTATTCGGTAAGAAGTGATCAGAAAGTATTTTAGAAAATTGCGCTTCAGCCATGCGCTCAACAGTTCTAACAGGCAAAGGACTAACAAATCACTAAATCTAAAAACAGTCCAGGAGGAGAGGGGTGGGGGTGGTGGTGGTGGTGGGGGGGGGTTGTCTTCCCGATAGCTCAGTTTGTGACTTTTTGGAGAAAAAAAAAGGGGGGGGGGGGGGGGGGGGGGGTTGTTAGCGTGGTATTATGGAATGACAATGGCCTTTGGTTCGTACCCAAAAGGTACCGATTTCGATTCCAGGCCACGCACTGTGGTCTTTATCAAATCACCTCGCTCGAGCTCACTATGCTGTGTTGCACTGAGACCCACGCCTAAATTGTTCCTATCTTCCCTAGGAAAAGACCTTAAAGAAAAATCAGATTTCCCTTGGGGCTGAGTCAACGGAATTTTAATATGTTGATTATTTACTCACAATTAATGAGATCGGCACCGGTCCTGGGTTCAGTGGACCCCCCCCCCCCCCCCCCGCAAGACACCCGCCGCCTCCCCTGACCACCTGGCAAAGAGTGGGTTACTGGGACTGTTCAATGAGAATTGAAGTACTTTGCAATACACTAGCGTTCTATCAAAAGGGTAGCAAGCAATTGTTACTATCAATGAAACGCTGAAAAACCGGGACAATCTCGGCTCAATAGGAATTGTGGTCATAAAAGATTACGATAACCATATACAGATGTTTGTGTAATCCTAACATTGGTACGGTATGTCAGAAGATCTGGTGTTGTTAGCGCATTGGTGACGGTACCATGTCTCGTCTTGTGATAAAAATAATATCAAGCAATGTTGAGTGAAGTCAGTGACCGGATGGGTGCTGACTGCTATTAAATCTGGTTCCAGCATTGCCTCTTTCTGTAGCTCACTTTACACACACTACTCGAATCATTTGTAAATATGTATCTGGCTGCTATTGTCAGAGTGCTAATGCAAAAAGGGCGCATTACAAGCGACTTGCAGTGTATATAGCTTATTAGAGTTATAAACCAAGCTGCCCAGGTTGCACTACGATTGGTACTTCAGTAGGAATAGGGCAAAGAAGTCGTAACGTCACATTTCCTCTTTTCCGGTTCAAAACCAATTGGAAGTGTGTAATCAGTCCTTTGGACAATGTGTAAACGATGAATAGGTTTCATATTGAATCATAAGATGGCATAACTATTATAGTAGCGGGATTTATATATGCAGATTCTTATGATTACGGGGGGTTAAAAGAGCGAGGATTGATGATCTTTGTTGACGACCAGCATTTATTTAGGCTAGAAAATAAGATGCCATCACACTGAAACTAGAAGACCGTTTGTTCAATGTATAATATATTATCCAGTCCTCCGAAAGACTGGCTTTACATTTACAATTGGATTGGAACCAGTATTTTGATGTCACACTTGTGTTTTCGATTACAAATGCAGTGGCTAGAAAATTCTATAAAACAACAGTAATGATTAATAATCTGACCACTAATAAATGAACATGATTCTATTTGCGTTATATATGCACAGATATCTAATAAATATGCCAAAAAGATATAAAATTTACAAAGATAATCGAATTCAAAATGAATATTTAAAAAAAAATAACAAAGAATGTGAGCATTTATATAGTGCAATTCCACCAAACGTGATCTCGGCGATTTAGTTGGGGTCACTAGACAACACTAACAGTAATGTAGGGCGACACATTATAACGCCTGTTAGGTGATATTATACGCTGTTCTGACAGAAGCAACGCTGTTAACGGCCATGTATTCAATTTAAACATGAGTACGATGAGAGACTGGATGTAAAGAACCGTTTCCAAGGACTCAAATATACCCCGCTCATACCGGGACTCAAACCCTGGACTTTCTGGTTAGAAAGCCGGTGTCTTATCACTAGACCACATAGCCGTAGAAATAAGTTGCTAGAAACCGTGAAATGTAAAAAGTATTGAACAAAATGAGTATGGTAGCTTTAATCAAAAATAAAACACTGAACACTGAGGGTTTCGGATTCAAACCTTTACCAGTTAAATACAAAACCAATAAAAC
The DNA here is from genome assembly GCF_034508935.2 of Berghia stephanieae. Classification (NCBI taxonomy): domain Eukaryota; kingdom Metazoa; phylum Mollusca; class Gastropoda; order Nudibranchia; family Aeolidiidae; genus Berghia; species Berghia stephanieae. The sequence goes on along the minus strand of NC_088361.1, from coordinate 27,280,225 downwards.
CGGACATGCTTCACGTACAATCCAGATCGACGGGCGAGTAGTTAAGTAGTCTTTCAGAGTCATGAGGCCCATGGGGCCAGAGTTTATCCCGGTTACTATGACGTGAAAGGGATAGCATCAATTGCTCACTATCCTTTGGACAGAATGCTAGTCTATCGCAAGTACTCTCCGCCAGCTCTGACAGAACCAGCCTCCCAATCACTGTTGGGTGGACAGGGGAGGAGGGGGGGGGGGGGTCAGAAAAAAAAATGTCGACTGCACCCGGGATCGATTTTGGTCCCTTTGTGTGTGATGCGAGTGCTTTACCAACAGAGCTATCTGGACCTCCTAGACGGGAGAGGAGGGATGAACAAGAGCATAGCTGAAAGATCTTTTCATGTTGACTTCAGGAGGGTTTGAGCTTACCAGAAATCCATTTTAAGTATTATTATCTTTTATGCAGATGTTAGATTTAAAAAACCGATATCCAATACGACACAAAATGTGACCTTGTGGTGAACCATTTGTCACCAGTTTAAAAACAAAACAAAAACAAACAAACAAAACAAACAAACAAAACAAAAATAATAATAATAATAATAATAATAATAATAATAATAATAATAATAATAATAATAATAATGATAATAATAATAATAATAATAGATCTTTATTGTCCATAAATATGGCAATTTGTCATTTAGTTACACTTGTTATAACATTAAACGATAACTGTAACATTGAACAGATATTTCACTCCTACTTATTTTCTCTCTCTCTCTCATTCTCTCTCTCTCTCTCTCTCTCTCTCTCTCTCTCTCTCTCTCTCTCTTCCTCTCTTTCTTTCACACGTGCGATATACACAACATAAACATATTCATTTCGTTTTCAATTTGTTACGATTGTGGCAATTCGACACCAAAAATTATCATCATTATCAATTGGTCAGTTAATCTTACATTAAATAAATTAATTAGTTAATCAGTCAACGAATCAATCCTTGGTTTTTCTGTACCATATGAAATATTCAAAATTTTTATTGCTGATGGAACGAACGTTGATTTATACTTGTTAGTTCTACATTTAATCTGATAAAACCTTCTCCCAGATGGTAAAAGACTAAATTCATGGTATAAAATATGTTTTTTATTGTTGGTAATTGAGAATGCTTTCCTTTCTATTGCTTTTCCATGAATTCTTTCTACTCCATTAAAAGGATGGTTTATTATTTTTGATGCCTCTTTGATAGATTTTGAAATTTTTGATTTATCTTTAAGTCGGCATCCTCCAAACCATATGGTGCAGCCAAACGCAATTACACTTTTAATAAACAATAAAATACAACAAAACAAACAAAACTCGATCTATTATATAGAGCAATATCGACTTAACATGCTCAAAGCGCTTTCCAAAGAGTCCCCGACCAGCAGCTACAAGAACCATGTGGTACAATACATGAAGCCTGTTAGGCGATATTACAATTTTTCCCGACAAAGACAACACTGTAACGGTCAATTAACTCATTTTACACCTGGGTACAATGAGAGAATGCGAGTAAAGAGCCTTTTCCTAGGACTCAACTATGCACTGAGCGAGGCTCGAACCCAGGACCTACCGATCCGAAAGCGAGTGTCATACTTTGGACCACTTAGCCGCACAATTAATTGCAACCAGAAAAAAAAAATAATGAAAAAGGAAAACAATATTAA